>NC_060215.1:29692500-30010000 GCF_021130785.1 Homalodisca vitripennis | reverse complement strand
TGGCAATTGTTTGCTTAGGAGTCAACGCCCCTAATCTGGGTCCTAGCATTTCACTGTAATATTTATGTGTGGCCACCAGAAATCCGAAAGAAGGAAAAACAGGAGTGAATAATAAGAGTGGCCACTCGTTAGCATTTTTTCCAACAAAATAACAACATGTTGAGATTATTGACTAATCGTATTGTTTCCTTCGTGCCCTTAGTAGTCGAAGTATTCCCCACTCGTTTGCTTTGCTCAACTTACTCTAGTGTGGTCTTCCTTCCTGCTCTACTTTCTGTTTAGGGCCACCTTCACGAGGAGTACTCAGACACCCTAAGTCCAGGTGACTTTGGCCCTAATGCTTGCCAACTCTTCTCCACAAGCCCAAAGTCGTAGCTTGGTCTTAAGATTCCCCGACTAGTATAAAACAAAAAATTTGAGAACTTACAGTAAATACAGCAAATACTTCAGACATGATTCATTAATCTACCCAAGAAATTTTACTTTTCCCCTGAGATTAATTACGCCGGTAAGAACAGTCCATATCAATTTGGATAGCAAGAGAAACCCTACTTCGAGCTTAAATTGATAAAAACTTTCACACATTATGACATAACACACATTACA
This sequence comes from Homalodisca vitripennis, assembly GCF_021130785.1. NCBI lineage: Eukaryota > Metazoa > Arthropoda > Insecta > Hemiptera > Cicadellidae > Homalodisca > Homalodisca vitripennis. Next base: position 30,009,394 of record NC_060215.1, on the reverse strand, counting down.
GACACACCTTTCTAAAAGCACCTAACAAAATACTAAACAATCAGTTGATGAAGAAATTATTGACACGTTTGTCAGATGCTGAGAGGCTTTCTCTACGAACGAGGACGAAGCAGGTCTGTTTATGCTGACGAAAGTGGAGTGAACAAAAGCAGTTAGCACGGGCACGGCCAACAATGTCGATTTAATTATCAAGTTAGCGAGTTCAGTGACTGGCACAACACTAGCTGGCTCCGGTCTCGGCCACAAGTGGTGCACTATACAGAGCTCCTCAACATGGCCTTCATACGATCATTCTCCTCAACGTGGCCTTCATACACCAAATAGCTTCTTCCACAGTCAGCTAGGGCACACTCAACAATGTCGATTTAATTATCAAGTTTACGAGTTCAGTGACTGGCACAACACTAGCTGGCTCCGGTCTCGGCCACAAGTGGTGCACTATACAGAGCTCCTCAACATGTGCTTCATACGATCATTCTCCTCAACGTGGCCTTCATACACCAAATAGCTTCTTCCACAGTCAGCTAGGGCACACTCATCAATGTCGATTTAATTATCAAGTTTACGAGTTCAGTGACTGGCACAACACTAGCTGGCTCCGGTCTCGGCCACAAGTGGTGCACTATACAGAGCTCCTCAACATGGCCTTCATACGATCATTCTCCTCAACGTGGCCTTCATACACCAAATAGCTTCTTCCACAGTCAGCTAGGGCACACTCATCAATGTCGATTTAATTATCAAGTTTACGAGTTCAGTGACTGGCACAACACTAGCTGGCTCCGGTCTCGGCCACAAGTGGTGCACTATACAGAGCTCCTCAACATGTCCTTCATACGATCATTCTCCTCAACGTGGCCTTCATACACCAAATAGCTTCTTCCACAGTCAGCTAGGGCACACTCATCAATGTCGATTTAATTATCAAGTTTACGAGTTCAGTGACTGGCACAACACTAGCTGGCTCCGGTCTCGGCCACAAGTGGTGCACTATACAGAGCTCCTCAACATGGCCTTCATACGATCATTCTCCTCAACGTGGCCTTCATACACCAAATAGCTTCTTCCACAGTCAGCTAAGGCACACTCAACAATGTCGATTTAATTATCAAGTTTACGAGTTCAGTGACTGGCACAACACTAGCTGGCTCCGGTCTCGGCCACAAGTGGTGCACTATACAGAGCTCCTCAACATGGCCTTCATACGATCATTTTCCTCAACGTGGCCTTCATACACCAAATAGCTTCTTCCACAGTCAGCTAGGGCACACTCAACAATGTCGATTTAATTATCAAGTTTACGAGTTCAGTGACTGGCACAACACTAGCTGGCTCCGGTCTCGGCCACAAGTGGTGCACTATACAGAGTTCCTCAACATGGCCTTCATGCGATCATTCTCCTCAACGTGGCCTTCATACACCAAATAGCTTCTTCCACAGTCAGCTAGGGCACACTCAACAATGTCGATTTAATTATCAAGTTTACGAGTTCAGTGACTGGCACAACACTAGCTGGCTCCGGTCTCGGCCACAAGTGGTGCACTAAGAGATGGCCTTCATACGATCATTCTCCTCAACGTGGCCTTCATACACCAAATAGCTTCTTCCACAGTCAGCTAAGGCACACTCAACAACGTCGATTTAATTATCAAGTTAGCGAGTTCAGTGACTGGCACAACACTAGCTGGCTCCGGTCTCGGCCACAAGTGGTGCACTATACAGAGTTCCTCAACATGGCCTTCATGCGATCATTCTCCTCAACGTGGCCTTCATACACCAAATAGCTTCTTCCACAGTCAGCTAAGGCACACTCAACAATGTCGATTTAATTATCAAGTTAGCGAGTTCAGTGACTGGCACAACACTAGCTGGCTCCGGTCTCGGCCACAAGTGGTGCACTATACAGAGTTCCTCAACATGGCCTTCATGCGATCATTCTCCTCAACGTGGCCTTCATACACCAAATAGCTTCTTCCACAGTCAGCTAAGGCACACTCAACAATGTCGATTTAATTATCAAGTTAGCGAGTTCAGTGACTGGCACAACACTAGCTGGCTCCGGTCTCGGCCACAAGTGGTGCACTATACAGAGTTCCTCAACATGGCCTTCATGCGATCATTCTCCTCAACGTGGCCTTCATACACCAAATAGCTTCTTCCACAGTCAGCTAAGGCACACTCAACAATGTCGATTTAATTATCAAGTTAGCGAGTTCAGTGACTGGCACAACACTAGCTGGCTCCGGTCTCGGCTACAAGTGGTGCACTACACAGAGCCCCTCAACATGGCCTTCATACACCAAATAGCTTCTTCCACAGTCAGCTAGGGCACACTCAACAATGTCGATTTAATTATCAAGTTAGCGAGTTCAGTGACTGGCACAACACTAGCTGGCTCCGGTCTCGGCCACAAGTGGTGCACTATACAGAGCTCCTCAACATGGCCTTCATACGATCATTCTCCTCAACGTGGCCTTCATACACCAAATAGCTTCTTCCACAGTCAGCTAAGGCACACTCAACAATGTCGATTTAATTATCAAGTTTACGAGTTCAGTGACTGGCACAACACTAGCTGGCTCCGGTCTCGGCCACAAGTGGTGCACTAAGAGTTCCTCAACATGGCCTTCATACACCAAATGGCTTCTTCACAGTCAGCTAGGGCAAAAGCTTCAAATTTTACGAAGAGTCAGAACCGACTCTTTCCACTATCTAATACGATGACTCTATAATTGGTTTTTTCACACTGTCATGTTTTTTATCTATATGACGTTGACACCATATTACATGCACTTGAATAAAAACGTAATGCTCTCATTAGTTTCATATAAATCTACAACTTATATTTCCTAAAATACTAATGTATTGTTTGAAATATTAAAACACAAATCTACTGCAAACTTCTACTACTCTCCCACATATAGTTCTACTCTTCTACGGCATGTAGAATCGAGCGACTTGTCAAAATGGCATGTTAACACTCCCGTACGAGGGGAAAGACGATTTCATACTTTGAGAACGAATATCTCTTCCTCTCCTTATTTTGATCTAATGATGCATAACATTTATTTTGAAAATATAAAAATATGCATGCTTAAAATGTTGAAATATCAATATTAATATCACTGAACGAACAAATATGGTGTAAAAATTATTCATTTACTTTCCAAATGATTCCCTATTTAGTAACATACTTTAGTTTAGCAATACGATAATAGGATTCCATTGCGACGCTGTTTTTGTACTCGAAAAACAAGACTTAAAGTTACCTTATTTGAAATTTGCCTATCAATACTTGGATCGGAATTTGGAAGACGTCTTCTCGAAATCTCCCCTAAATAATTGCGACTATGTTTGAGCTATGCTTTCAAAAATAAGAATTAATTCAACTTTTTACGCATATCTAGAACTCAAAAAATGGTATTGTTTAACGATGTTTGGTACTACAGGTAGACAGTAAAGAAATGTTTGTTAAAAATAGAACATTTTCAAACAAAATTAATTAATTGATGTATCAAGATGTACAGCAATATAATAAAAATCTATATTATGGGAAAGAGTTACAGATTTTAATATTTTCCAAGAGAACTATGAAAGTTGTCAGATCTTAAGCAATGCTTAATGATTTAAAACTTGAAAGTTCTAATCGCATTTATTTGCGTTATTGGGTCCAAACGTACCTTAACTGGAGTGGACCCAGTTAACAGAGCACAGCGACTACTTTCAAGCGACTACTTTTCGAGTATTCTTCTATCACAAAATAGTTTTTAATTATTTTATCTAAAAACATACACAAATATTTTTTTTATTTAAAGCGTGTTTCAAGAGGCTCATAAGAAAGATAATTGCAGAAAATTAAGTCTATTACGAACTCAGGTGCTTTAAATTGAACCACAGGCCACGGGAGCATTTCTTGTGTTGATTTGCCTCTGCTTTAAATGCCTCAGCATCTGCTCGGTTGCGAAGCTGTTGAAAAAACGGCCATCTTCGTCACATCTAGAGACTTTCCAGGCTGAGATGATAGCGACACTTTCACTCATTTATCGAAGCAACACGAAATACAACATCGTGTTTGTATACAATAAACATTTGGAAAGGTGGTCAACGATATTTCTTCGGTGACCCTCAGTTAATGAAACTTTTTAAAATGTGAACTTTTAAAATTTTAACAGGAGTTTTTTAATACATTATTTCTCACTATTAAAATAAACACATTTGTCAAATTCATTTTCGAACAAATTTGTTTAATCATTCATGGAAACTTTCTCTTTTTTAGACGTCTAATGTGTCACAGCATTGACAGACTGGCGATTTATGTTCAGTTATCGTCTTGAATTGACACTTGATAGCTCTTGTTTTCCGACCTAAAAACGAACTTCGGGCTGTCTCGTCCTTCACGCGAAACGAGCAAGACCTCAGCTCTCCAATATTTGTATTCGAGAAAGCATTTCCGAAATGAGTGTATGCAGAATTTGCACAAGTAATGGCGGTAAGGGTCGTTAAGCAGCACGACAACGGGCAGCGGCAGTAACTTTCTCTCAACCAAAGCACGCGCCTGACCGCCATCAACACGGTCCTATTCTTCGCGAAACCTGGAAAATGTACCTTGAAATTGACTTCTAGTGAATCATAGAAGGAGCCATAGATATGTTGGGCCCACATTGGATTCACTTACAATGAAGTTTCATCACTCCTGTGGAGGTACTGTATTCCGGTTCCGGAGATGAGTGAGTGGCCAGCACTCCTGTGGCTCTTCGGAGGTGAGATGTTTGAGGTTACAGAGTCGGTTCGGAAGAAGACATTAGTCACACCAATATACAAGGTAGAAGTATTCCACACCACGTGTCGCGTAAAAGCTTCGCTGAGGTTGAATGCAAGATATAATAATATATAAATTTCCAATATATAATTAATTTAATTCTCGAGATGTGCTACAATGATTACGCTTAGCCAAAGTCCTTAGTTGGACATGCATGTATCCGTATAGAGCACATTCTTGTCTATGTGTAAATTGAAGTCTCATGTAAATTTAAAGTCTACGAAAAAGTCTTTCTCGAGATATCTTGTTACATAAAAACATTCAAATTTTTGTTCATTAAATAAGGTTTCATAGCAGCGTTCAAATAATAATAGTTCTGGTGAGCTAAGGACGGTACTACAACGCTAGAGTGTACTGAAATCCAACTTTTTAAACTTTGAAAACATTGCTAAACAAATTTATGTATTCTAGTATTTTCTCGTTGCCATCATGGTTACCATAAGACCCACGTAAATATATTCGCTAACGCTCGCTCAGTCAGGTCTAATGTAGTAACATACACCATCATCTAACTCAGCGTTTCTTGTATGGAAATGGAGTTTCATACACGATTTCACGTATGTACGCAATTTTCTTTTAGAGATATCGTGCTGACAAATAGACAGAAATGAAATATTCCAGCCTCTCGAGTTACAGGCTTCGCTAAAGCTCAGCCAATGGGTGGCTGAGGTTTCAAACTGTAGGTTTACTAGGTCAGTCACTTCTCCAAGGATCAATGTACCTCAGATAACAACACAACAGAGCACCCGCACCCATTCCTTAGAGAACATCGGTCATTCGATGTGTTCTATTCGGTGATGTGTCTATTCTATTCGGTCATCGGTCTTCTATTCCGACTTCTTCACAGATCCGCAGAAAAACTTCCGAGCTATTATTTTGCGAGTTCATTCGATCTTATAATTGCGGTAAAACCACATTTCCCATGCAATGGACGAGGCACCTCTCCCGGTCCACCCTGTTAGTGGCCTGGGACAACCGATCGGTGAAGGGCAAAGGTCGAATCTGTAGGATATGACACCGCAACATGCTGTTTGACCTTTACCTTAGGACTTTCTCTCCGCCAGGGTTCTAAGGTCACTAAGAAAGTTCTAGAGGTGGCATACTTGGTAAACGTACTCGTTTTCTAATCTATTATTGCTGTATAGCCGCAAGCATCGCTTCCTGATTTGAACATGTAACATTGAACACGTCTCATAGTTAAACTTTTTATACATTTCTTGACCGGGGTAGAGAATACAATTTTATTTTTATTTTTTTTAAGGAAGTTTATTGATGATAAATGAATGAGTACACTATTTTGCACTGATTCATTCTAAATTGAATTATGGTATCGAAAATTGGGGAGCTGCTGACAATATAACCATATAACCGCTGAATGCAGCACAAACACACTTCGTAAGAATAATTGCAAGAAGGAAAAGATATGAATCTGCATTAACTATTCATAAATATCTAACAATATTACCACTAAAATATTTATTTTCATTCAAATTATTAAGGATTTTCTATGAGAAAAGTGGAAACAGAAAAGACAGAGTTTGCCAAAGAACAAGAGGTGACATACCGGGGCTGTTCATAAAACCGGAGGTAAATAAGTAAATGTTCAAAAAAAGCTTTTCTTTTTTTGGGTCAATATTTTTTAGTATTTTGTCCCTTCGAATAAAAAATTGTAATAATAGAAAAAAATTGAGAATAAATTGAAAAGTTGGCTTTTACATTTTGTTAATTTTGATAACTTTTTCAAACTTTAGTATAGGAATTTGTACAGTTTTATATTAAAAGTTTTTAATTTGTAAATTTATAACTAAAAAAAGGTTACATTTAGAATAACTGTTGTGGGGTGTGCACACTGCGAATTAACGGCATGATTTACTTGTTAAGATTCGACTGAACACTATGCAATTAAGTACAACTTTCAGTTGAGCTAGCCACGCTTACTGGATACCGTGGCTAGTAATTCCTACCAGTACTGATGTCAATTTGTGTTAATCTATATTTTCTGGAATAAAGTATATTTTATATTCTATGCAGATCACAGATCTCATGAGCATTGCGTGACTTCGGAATAAGCCGAAGGATATTTCAAAGGTTTTACATTACTTTGAAATACAGGTTTGTGCGTTTCTGTGACTATTAAATACACTGTACCTCAGCTCGCCTGAATATATTGTTGGGTCATTTATAACACCTTTTACAAGTGTGAAGGGCTGATAAAGTTAAGTTTAAGATATGACTAGGCTGTTACATGAATCTTTCCCAAATACCTCGCCTCCAACAAAGGGCTGTTCGATATACTAATTTAAAGATCCTGGTGATACGGCTATTCTACTTTTTACCTTAGTTTTTGGTGAATTGTTTAGTCACGTACAAATTAAGTTACATTACTATTATTTAACGGCATTTAAAAAGAAATATAACAAACTAATTACACGCTTGTTAAAAAAACAAAACAAAAAAACAATTAGATCCCTTTAATCACATTTCATATAAACACTGTCATACATCAATGTCATTTTCTTCAGCTTCGAATTACTAAATTAAATTTCAACGTGTAGATAATTACGATAAAATATATTTATTTATGTTCAAGGAAAGTATCTTAAAATACCGTGATTATAAAATTAAAAAATAACCCATTCGAAAATAAATGTCACTAACCCGACCTACTTTGTGCACAAATAGAATAATATTCAATAAAGGAACTCTTCGTTACTGGAAAAGCTATTTCTCACCAATCAGATTTGTTGTTACTTTAGCTATTTCCCTTAGATTAGTAACAAGTTGTTTACTCGTAAAACTCAATAACTTCCTTATGTAATATTGCAGTTTTAATCATGTAACTTAAACTTTCTTAAGTCATCAATTATGAGATCAAATACATACTGTACAAATATCCGATTTTTATCTACATTATCATTATTCTTGATTACAGAATTGTCAAGACATTTCCACTTGAAATGTCTTATAAATCTGAACGGAATGATAAAACATTTTAAATAATTTTTCTGACTTTAGGGACTTCATTCTAACTAGAAATTACACTGAAATTAACGAAAAGTAAAAGTCCAACGAAAAACCTATTCCATCATCTTAAATACGTTTATTCAGTTATAGAGCAGGTTTCTGACTCCTAGAGACTAAACTCGTATATACCTTTGTGTTCCAGTGGAGGAGGCCTGAGCCATTGTCCAAACCCCCTTCCCTAATTACCCCTATAAATAGTACACGAATGATAAGGAGTCCCTAGCACAGGAAGAGGTAAAATTAGACGTCGTCTACGGCCCTGGATGGAAACGCATTGTTTCCATATTGAAAGGCGAGACCCTAAATCCATTTCATATACCCTCCAGATTCTTAATTATATTTACAGTCAGTAATATAAAAGTGGAAAACACGAACAATGCGTGGCTTTTCGTATCCCATACGTTTTGGTCGGGTCTGGTTCGATCCACCGATCGTTGGCCTAACCCAAACCCAAACATTGGTTTAGTTTTATATAAGAGGGTCGTTGGGCCAACGAACCTTATTTACAATTTAAAAAGTAAATTTACACTTAAGGTTGACTAGATTTCCTTATAAAGGTATGATTTTACATAGGAACTAAGTTAGAAGTGGTTGGATGGGCAAAATAGGAACGGAAAAAATATATGTACTGTACATTACTTAAAAAACCAAACAAAACAGAAAGCCAAGAAGATAATTTGTTAACTGGTGAAAATGTAAATTCCATCTAATCCAGGTGAACTAGGTCCTGGTTCAAGAGAATCGTTCTTTACGTCTCCAATCAGAGTGGACTGTCCCACCGACGAAGATAGAAGTTTGTTACTTATTTTTATATAGGTTAACAAATTGTTACTATTTATTTATATTTTTATAGTACAAAAGTCAGAAAACAAAATTTGAGCACATAAAACCAACCTTACACCTATATACCCTACATAAATTTAATTGAATACTTTTTTCTAAGTTATATTTTATTATATAGTAAGAACCAACGAGGTCACACTTTTGTTTTTTGCTGTTTTATAATTCTTTATTCTTTTCATGTAATGTCAGCTGCTCTGATTCTGTCACTAAATTTCAGCACGGCCGCCATTTTAAAACATGATCATTTTAAACAACGTAAAGTAAACAAAGTGGACTTAAGTAGGCCATTTACAATATTTTGCTTCAACTAATTTTTTAAATATTTACATTCTGTACAGTTTTATTGTCTTGTTTGTTCAGAGGATTTGGATAATTTATTGATTATTCACAATGAGTTATTGATTATTTTCATAGTTTCTAGAAATCACTGTCCTACCCTAAAACCCTTATTTTAAAAAAGTTGCGTGGACTTTTATCGGTTATTGACACTTGATGTAAATTGTATATTTACGTATGAAACATTTCCACACGAGCTACCACAGCTCTTGGAATATGTAACTTTTGTTTTGTAATATATTATGAATAAATATTGAATTACTTATCCAAACTATTACTCTCTTCTACACTACGATCCCTATATCATTAATAAAAGTTGTTTCAAAATGATTTAGATTTGTTTGACTTCCAGGAATATTTAAAACGGTTCATATTCTCAAATTTCAACAGGAATAACTATTCCAGGAAGTTCATATTATCGAATTTCAAGAGGGGTAACTAATCCAGGAGATTCATATTATCGAATTTCAACAGGAATAACTATAACTAATCCATGAGGTTCATATTATCGAATTTCAACAGGAATAACTATAACTATTCCAGGAGGTTCATATTATCAAATTTCAAGAGGAATAACTGTTCCAGGAGGTTCATATTATCGAATTTTAAATGGAATAACTATTCCAGGAGGTTCATATTATCGAAGTTCAAGAGGAATAACTATTCTAGGAGGTTCATTCTCGATTTTGGTATTCTATGTAGCACTACTCATCTCGTTCCTTCTTGTACCGAACTGAAATTTCGTCACTCGCTTCTATCATCCTTTGAGTGTTTTAGTAATTCTAGATAATTCCCAGCCCCCACTTAGACCTATTGACTTATTGGCCCACTCCTTAGCGTGATTAATTTGGTCGTTGGGTCAACCAGTGTTAGTTGGTTTACGACTCTTCTACATCTACAGCCTACCAACTCTCCTGCCATTGGACCGTAGACCGACCCGTCCTTTAGGACAAAATATTGCCACTTGTTTGTTGACATATCTGCCCCATACGCCCCTGGCGTGGCGCCAATGTTTGGCGCCTCCTGGCGGTGAACTGCCAGCGGGTTTGATCTCTCTGGAAATGGTGGTATCAAGGAACTTCGTATATTTTATACCACGATATGTTACAAAAATAGAACACCACGTTTCTAGAAATGAGATCTGTCCTTTTCTTCAGGTTTCTAACCGTAAGACACAAGCCTGTGCATACACAAATGATGGTTGGTCAGCAAATACAGACCTATTGTGATCTGTATTCTGTAGTTCAGTTCGATTAATTAGTGTTGTGTTTTGTTTTTTATTAAGTGCATGTTTTAGAGTTAGTGAAGTTGACACACAACATGGTGGTTGTGATTCCTGACTTAGGTGTGCCACAACGCTCTGGTACGATTTGTTTATTTTAACCTAGTTTGTAATTATGTGTTACGTTAGTTATTTACCTGAAGAAGAGATCAGATTGCAGAACTTGAAACGTAGTGTTAATGATTTTTTTGTATCACTGAACGACGGCAATGGCCGGAAAATCCTGTTTCCTTCACAATCCCGCCATCGTCAAAAACAAACTTCAAACAAAGAGTTCATCACCATTTGTTGTTGTTGTTTTTTTTTAATGTCGACAGATTCTAGTTCGGGAAACGCAGTGTTTTATTTTTACAAAATATAACGATAGCAAATTTCAGAGATCCTTTCAAATGATCCATCCACAATAAGACATTTAGATATTTAACGGTATGACTCTTTATTTTTATTGCGATGTGTTTCTTCACTTCCCTAACTATTTATCGTTAAAAACAAGCAGGAAACATTCTTTTCTTTCTCGGAAACAATGTGGGTTAGAAGAGCATGGCTTTACAAAACTGTGTGTAGATAAAACGTTTATTAAAAACAGTGTCCATCCCAAACAGAGTACTGGTTTCAGATACTAAGACAAAACATTAAGATATGAATGTTTCACTACAAGTTTTACATCGAATCTCTAAAATGTACGTCCTCTAACGCGAGTAGCAAGATTGTAATTTTAAAGAAATTTAGTTAAGGTTGATACAATGACATTTTAATGTCAAATTCCAGTAAAACTGACTGTTCTATAAAATGTTATTATATGTATAATGTGGTTATGCCATGAAACGGGAACATTAGTCGAATGAAAATAACGTATGTATATTTATACTCCATTATTGTTACTTAATTTGTTTCAACAGTACGATAAATAATACATAAAGTAAGTGAACCGTTAAATTACACTAGGATAATACGTATATTCACCTGATACTTGTTAGTTAATAACAGTGTGTAATTTGTTTATGTTTTTTAAAGATCGTTGTTGATAACCTAAGTGTTAAAATACACCACCACCACGCTCAGTTTCAAATTCTAAAGTTTGAATTATTATTATAGAGATTCTAATTTTTTACATTAGAAGTGGTAACAATGATACACATTTGTTACGTCACAACTATTGTACAAGAAGTAGATCAGCAAATATGGTTATAAAACCAAATGTTTTAAAAAGTATTTTAAGAAGATCAATGTTTTTTCTTGGGCCAAAATTTCTAAATTACTTACCACAACACTTTAATAAAAGCAAATGATTAGGAATATTTAAAATTGTTACAAAAATGTGGTTACTTGAACACGAAAACATAATGCTTTTATCAAATATCTCAAAATGAACTAAAAATACAGTACATTTTTGAGAGCTGTGTTTAGGTTATACGTTTTTTGTTTGTTTATAATTTATTTTAGTAATATGAAATGAAACGAAAAATGTCTTTATTGAATAACGTAAAACATGCTCAATTGGCGAGGTTAGGACTATTAAGTTCTCTTTTACACCTAACCATAAGTTAATAAACTATATTATTAATTTATAATATATTAACTAAACTATTACTGTCAAACAAGAGCTACAATAAAGTTTACATTACTATTTTACATTCCAAAATTACAATCTATATTTATATAAAGTAATAAAATGAAATGAAGGTTCTCTATGAAACTAAAAATAAATAAATAGAATAAAACTTACAAGGAAATTAACAGACATTCACCCATCACCATAATATAAGAGGGTTGTATAAATAATGATTACAAACATTGTAATTTTTTGTTTTTAATAATTTGGCTTTAGCTGTGTTAGGAGTTGTTTTTGTTATTTATTGTTGTTATATATTTGTTTATATTTATTATTGTTATTTCGGATCAGTTTTTTCAATGATTTTTTAAATTGTTTAGGGTAGACTATGTGTATTTGTGTTGTTTTTGATTATTTATATTGTTGTTTATATAGCTTTAGTCATAATGTATGTTCTAGTACTGTTTATGTAAAAGGAGTAATACCGCATAAGTCCAATATATTTTATTTTGTGAGACGTATAAAAGGTAGACTCTGAGATTTTAAATTTATGTTCTGTATTGTTACCCTTCATAACTGGCTAAGGAAGGCTAGTATTTTCCATAATTGCAAACTGTAATAATTGTACGATTTTTGAGATGGAAATAAATCATTATTAATATTATTAAATTACCGGTGGTACAAAATATAATTTTTAAAATGTCACAGCGGTGTTGAAATCTTAGGAAGGCGAATTAGTACAATCTTGTTGTACTTGGATTAGTTTGTCACTACTTGTACTTTTTATACTGTATGTCATTTTGTTCAAAACTATTCATGTGCATGGTATTTATCATAAACATTAAAGTGTACTGTTGTATAGATAAAACATTATAGTATCCAACTGTTGTTTACTTATAAACATGAACAGTAATGCGAGGTAACATTAGAAACCGAAAGGGATTTGAAATCTTCGTAGACAAATGATTCATGTGTCAAATGTTCAAAGCAATTATTTAGTAAATGTTGGACAGAATGGCATATTGTGGACAGTAATATACTTACAATAAATGGCGTAAACTGGGCAACATACTTCCTCAGTGGCGAGGTCGAACAAGACTCGGTACGGTATATATCAGCAGGTACTTTTAAGTAGATAACCGAATTGCCACAAGATACAGTCATATCGACACAGCACTTAGCATTGTAACTAATTAACAGTAACTTTCACCACAGGCCATTTATTACTAATTACCGACGGCATACAACACAAGTCCATTATCAGGAACAGGCATCACCTAATGCCTTTTCACACTACACGAAGAGAATTGCTGGAAACAATACAATGAACAAGGATTTCAGAGAGAGTTCATGTATTGGTTTCAAAAAGAAGGTACCCAGAGGGATTGAAAGTAATGTACAAAGAATACCAAAAACGGAAGGAATCCAAGAGATATCATAATAGAAGATAAATACCATAAAGGAGGAACTCAAACAGAGTGAGTAAAATTAATGGGCAAATAATACCATAAAGGGAGGAATACAAAAGATATAGTACAAGATCAATGTCATAAAGGAGGAACTCAAACAAAGAGAGTAAAAGAAGAGCAATGTCATAAAGGAGGAACTCAAACAAAGAGAGTAAAAGAAGGGCAATGTCATAAAGGAGGAACTCAAACAATGAGAGTAAAAGAAGGGCAATGTCATAAAGGAGGAACTCAAACAAAGAGAGTAAAAGTAACGGGCAATGTCATAAAGGAGGAACTCAAACAAGGAGAGTCAAAGTAACGGGCATCAATATAATACACGGAAGAAATTCAAGAGATATACCACATAATACGATACCATAAATAAGGAACTCCAACAGAGAGTAAAAGTAATGGACAAACAATACCATAAAAGAAGGAATCCAAAAGATATGTCATAAGGAAAAACAATGCCATGCAGAATAAAATCAGAGAAAGTAAATTTAATGATGCGTTAAAGGAAGCGATTCAAGAGTTATCATGTATAAGAAGACTGATATCACAAAGAAGGAAATCAGATAAAGGTAATATAATGTGCAAACAATGTCGTAAAGGATGTAATTCATGGACACGCTATACAACACTACATATGTGCAGTGTTCAAGCAGCCTCGTTGGACATCTTTATCTCAATTTCCCTTGCTCAGCTGACATCTTTATAATGCAAGTGCAATATAAATAGTACAACTGTTTCTGATTATAGATGTAAACTCTGATTGAATACCTGTAAACGGTCATAGGCCAACAGTGATTTTGGGCGAAGAAGAATTCAACGAAGTATATAGCACTAAATTCCTTGATATATTCTTAGATAGAGCTTTGACATGGAATGTACATGTGGACACTGTATGTAAAAAGGTCTCATCATGCATTTATGCTCTTAGATAGCTGTCACAATTTTGTTCAAGGCAGATCTTGAGAACGGCTTACTGTGGGGTTGTATTTCCTTATCTGTCCTATGGTATTACAGTATGAGGTAGTTGTGGGAATGCAACTTTTCTGAGACTTTTCAGACTACAGAAGAGAGAGAGCGCGCTCAGAGCAACTCTGAAATTGAAAATTAGGGACTCGTGCATGAATAAATTTAGGGAACTTGAGTTTTTGTCACTGCCCTGCTTATACATATTTGAGACAATAATATATTGCCGTTCGAAGTGTGTGGTGACGCAGGGTAGGGACGTTCATAACTACAATACTAGAGGCCGGGAAAATTTCAGAGTTGCCCAACATAGACTAAACTCTTACGAGAGCCTACCATCTGCAGTTGGTGTAAAATTTTTGAACAAAGTTCCTGATCATATAAAGAACCAGTCGAACCCTTTGCATTTTAAGCAACTACTCAAGCACCATTTAATATTAAATGAGTTTTATAGCGTGAGCGAGTTTATGGAACATAAAATTTGATCGGGCATCTCTCACTGGGTGTTGACATGTCTATTATTATGTTGACATTGTAAATTTTAGATTGATTTAGTTTTTTTTTTACTTGGTACAACAATTTTTTAAATAAAACAACTTTTAACGTTAACTTAATTTACTGGTAAGTCTATAGAGCTACACGTGTTTATTACGATTGCTATACAAATTTTGTATTTGTTTTCTGCCGATAAAGAATTGTGGTTGAGATGTAAGGTATAGTGAGCTACACGTGTTTATGACGATTGCTATACAAATTTTGTATTTGTTTTCTGCCGATAAAGAATTGTGGTTGAGATGTAAGGTATAGTGAGCTACACGTGTTCATGACGATTGCTATACAATTTTGTATTTGTTTTCTGCCGATAAAGAATTGTGGTTGAGATGTAAGGTATAGTGAGCTACACGTGTTCATGACAATTGCTATACAATTTTGTATATGTTTTCTGGCGATAAAGAATTGTGATTGAGATGTAAGATATAGTGAGCTACACGTGTTCATGACGATTGCTATAAATTTTGTATTTGTTTTCTGCCGATAAAGAATTGTGGTTGAGATGTAAGGTATAGTGAGCTACACGTGTTTATGACGATTGCTATACAAATTTTGTATTTGTTTTCTGCCGATAAAGAATTGTGGTTGAGATGTAAGGTATAGTATGCTACACGTGTTTTATGACGATTGCTATACAAATTTTGTATTTGTTTTCTGCCGATAAAGAATTGTGGTTGAGATGTAAGGTATAGTGTGCTACACGTGTTTATGACGATTGCTATACAATTTTGTATTTGTTTTCTGGCGATAAAGAATTGTGGTTGAGATGTAAGGTATAGTGAGCTACACGTGTTCATGACGATTGCTATACAATTTTGTATTTGTTTTCTGGCGATAAAGAATTGTGGTTGAGATGTAAGATATAGTGAGCTACAGTTTCCCGTCAGTAACTGTTATTAATGAGGGCATGTTGTATGGTAATTAAACGGTACACAAAACGTCTTGCGGACTAAAAGATGAAAAATACTGCATAGAGACTAGGGACACGTAATGAAGGTACGTATGACTGTTAGCGTGTATGTATGAGCTGGGAGCTAACACTTTGTGACGCCAGAGAGACAGCGCTAGTCCGCCAGAACAACCGGAATGGGGACCATGCTCGACTCCTCGGCCTGTTTTTTACCTGCATTCTTCAGCTGGGCATGTTTACACTCACTGGTTTCCGGTCCAGTTTATCTATATTTGCACCGAACCTGAAAGTACGTTTGATCCGTCACAACGCGCCGCTACCCATCGTGGGCAATTTTTATATATAGAGATGGGCTAAATCAGTACATACATGTAACTGTTACTTCTGATTCTGGTACTCGGCGATACTGAGTACAAATACTGGATACTTGTAATTTATATTTCTGTACTGGTAATGGTTTAAATACTAGATACTCTAAATCAGTATTTCAGTATCTGTAACGCTTCAAATACTGGATACTTGAAATCAGTATTTCTGTACTGGTAACGGTTTAAATACTAGATACTCTAAATCAGTATTTCAGTATCTGTAACGCTTCAAATACTGGATACTTGAAATCAGTATTTCTGTACTGGTAACGGTTTAAATACTAGATACTCTAAATCAGTATTTCAGTATCTGTAACGCTTCAAATACTAGATACTCTAAATCAGTATTTCAGTATCTGTAACGCTTCAAATACTGGATACTTGAAATCAGTATTTCTGTACTGGTAACGGTTTAAATACTAGATACTCTAAATCAGTATTTCTGTATCTGGTAACGGTTTAAATACTAGATACTCTAAATCAGTATTTCAGTATCTGTAACGCTTCAAATACTGGATACTTGAAATCAGTATTTCTGTACTGGTAACGGTTTTAAAATACTAGATACTCTAAATCAGTATTTCAGTATCTGTAACGCTTCAAATACTAGATACTCTAAATCAGTATTTCAGTATCTGTAACGCTTCAAATACTGGATATTTGAAAACAGTATTTCTGTACTGGTAACGGTTTAAATACTAGATACTCTAAATCAGTATTTCAGTATCTGTAACGGTTTCAAATACTAGATACTCTAAATCAGTATTTCAGTATCTGTAACGCTTCAAATACTGGATATTTGAAAACAGTATTTCTGTACTGGTAACGGTTTAAATACTAGATACTCTAAATCAGTATTTCAGTATCTGTAACGCTTCAAATACTGGATACTTGAAATCAGTATTTCTGTACTGGTAACGGTTTAAATACTAGATACTCTAAATCAGTATTTCAGTATCTGTAACGCTTCAAATACTGGATACTTGAAATCAGTATTTCTGTACTGGTAACGGTTTAAATACTAGATACTCTAAATCAGTATTTCAGTATCTGTAACGCTTCAAATACTGGATACTTGAAATCAGTATTTCTGTACTGGTAACGGTTTAAATACTAGATACTCTAAATCAGTATTTCAGTATCTGTAACGCTTCAAATACTGGATACTTGAAATCAGTATTTCTGTACTGGTAACGGTTTAAATACTAGATACTCTAAATCAGTATTTCAGTATCTGTAACGCTTCAAATACTGGATACTTGAAATCAGTATTTCTGTACTGGTAACGGTTTAAATACTAGATACTCTAAATCAGTATTTCAGTATCTGTAACGCTTCAAATACTGGATACTTGAAATCAGTATTTCTGTACTGGTAACGGTTTAAATACTAGATACTCTAAATCAGTATTTCAGTATCTGTAACGCTTCAAATACTGGATACTCTAAATCAGTATTTCAGTATCTGTAACGCTTCAAATACTGGATATTTGAAAACAGTATTTCTGTACTGATAACGGTTTAAACACTAGATACTCTAAATCAGTATTTCAGTATCTGTAACGCTTCAAATACTAGATACTCTAAATCAGTATTTCACTATCTGTAACGCTTCAAATACTGGATACTTGAAATCAGTATTTCTGTACTGGTAACGCTTCAAATACTAGATACTCTAAATCAGTATTTCAGTATCTGTAACGCTTCAAATACTGGATACTTGAAATCAGTATTTCTGTACTGGTAACGGTTTAAATACTAACTCTAAATCAGTATTTCAGTATCTGTAACGCTTCAAATACTGGATACTCTAAATCAGTATTTCAGTATCTGTAACGCTTCAAATACTGGATACTTGAAATCAGTATTTCTGTACTGGTAACGCTTCAAATACTAGATACTCTAAATCAGTATTTCAGTATTTGTAACGCTTCAAATACTAGATACTTGAAATCAGTATTTCTGTACTGGTAACAGTTTAAATACTAGATACTCTAAATCAGTATTTCAGTATCTGTAACGCTTCAAATACTGGATACTTGAAATCAGTATTTCTGTACTGGTAACGGTTTAAATACTAGATACTCTAAATCAGTATTTCAGTATCTGTAACGCT
The DNA here is from genome assembly GCF_021130785.1 of Homalodisca vitripennis. Taxonomy (NCBI): domain Eukaryota; kingdom Metazoa; phylum Arthropoda; class Insecta; order Hemiptera; family Cicadellidae; genus Homalodisca; species Homalodisca vitripennis. The sequence goes on along the minus strand of NC_060215.1, from coordinate 29,991,170 downwards.
TCAAATACTGGATACTTGAAATCAGTATTTCTGTACTGGTAACGGTTTAAATACTAGATACTCTAAATCAGTATTTCACTATCTGTAACGCTTCAAATACTGGATACTTGAAATCAGTATTTCTGTACTGGTAATGGTTTAAACACTAGATACTCTAAATCAGTATTTCAGTATCTGTAACGCTTCAAATACTAGATACTCTAAATCAGTATTTCAGTATTTGTAACGCTTCAAATACTAGATACTTGAAATCAGTATTTCTGTACTGGTAATAGTTTAAATACTAGATACTCTAAATCAGTATTTCACTATCTGTAACGCTTCAAATACTGGATACTTGAAATCAGTATTTCTGTACTGGTAACGGTTTAAACACTAGATACTCTAAATCAGTATTTCAGTATTTGTAACGCTTAAAATACTGAGTATTTTCCCCTAATAAACACAGTTTTGTAAATGCTTTGATGTGATTAATAGTATTAAAAAGTACAGCGCAACTATGTAAGAAATGTATAAACATAATTTATTATTGTTATAAAGTTTATACTTTTTGAGATGTAATTAATGAATTGTACGATAAATGGAACCTCTGCTTCTTTGAGTAGAGTCCATAGGGCTGTTACATTGGGTATTCTTTACGGTTATGGCAATAAATTATATTTTGTAAATAATTTTAATTTTCTTTGGTGCATTTTTGGTACATAAACACATTTTTGTGTTAGGAAAAAATGAAATAAGCCCTCATTTGAAGTAAAAACGTAAACACCGGGGTTGGTGAGTGATTTACATTGTGACTAGCAATATTATCCAGTTGGGGGATTGCAGTATTTATATTGTATTTGTCAGCCTCAAGTCAGTATTTCAGTTTTCGGTAACAGTAAGGATATGAGTACTGTAGGACTAGTAATGTAATCAGTACGAGAAAATATCTGTATCTTGTAACCATACAGAGCACTAGATACAAAGTATCTGTCATCAGTATCTTTGGTTCTCAGTAACCGTTACAGATACTGGAGAAAAGTAACCGTTACAAAGTACTGATTACTGAAATATCGTCTCACCTATATTTTTATACGCCGTTCTGTCACAACTGATATCACAAAATTCTTATCCCAACCGAGAACCGAGCACCCCATATATAGATTCGTTCTTACTGATCTAGTTCAGTAAACACGTACCAAAGCACTAACGCTTTCGTAAACTAACGCAACTTAGCTGACGTATGTTTGATGTAATTCAGCGCAAATGTGTTAAAATGCAATGTAAAGTCTAATTTGTCAAAATTATATACCCAGGTATCAATAAATCTTCAAACGTTTCAAATTGAAAACTATAAACAAAACAATGGGTTGATTCGTTAGTTCAGTGTATTTCTTGTCTTAAAACTTAATCTTCCTCCAGTTCCTTGTGTTATGAAATAAATAGTATTCCTGAATGTAATTTTCAAGATATAAAAATATGCTTGTGTATGTATACTGCTTTTGTGTCTTAGCAATGTAGAAACTTTAAAGACATGACGTTACAAAATCAGATACATGCTTTTCTGTATATAGTTTGCAAACTATATGATCTGATTTAATACGATCATCTAAGAACGGCATACTATGATTTGATTATAAATTTCAAGGTATATGCAGTTTTCACTTAAAAATATCAGAGAATTGTTAAAACAGCGGTTTTGTATTTGTATATTTTGGGAAGAAAGGCGGTATAAATCTGATTTCTTAAAACATGAATTCTTAAACATTTGAATTGACACGCCACAATAATAATGTGTTTCGTTGTAACTAATAAAACGCAATATAATAAAAAATAAGTTAAATTTTAAAATTGTGACGTGTAAGCATGTACGTACAAACGTACTCGTACGTGAAACTCATTGTTTTTGGACGTACGTATGTAAATAACATTGCGCCGATCTGTAAAACTGTGTTTGTAAACATGCACAAGAATACATGTTCTGACCTCTAAAACATTGATTATAATATGTAATAGTAAAACCGATCTAACCTAATAATTACCTGTTAGTGTTTAATGCAATGTCCTCTGAAAAATCAAAAAGCCTGTGAGGGTGTATAAAGTAACGTTATAAAATTGTACAGACTAAATAAATATTTACAAAAATCAATTTGCCGATCTGAAAACTATTTATATGAACGCATAAAAGTATTTTGACCTATAAAACCGTTTCTGTGAACGTGCACAGATGTAAATATTTATCTGTAAAAGTATTTATGTGAACTACAAGCAGAGAACTTAACTGCCAAATGATTTCTATTAACGTGTACATATGCAAGGATTTTGTTGCATCTTTTTCTGTGCATCGTGTACAGTTTCAAATTTGTAAAATATCTGTAAAACCATTTCAGTAAATGTGTACAATCACAAATTTGCCATTGTGTACAAGAGTTTTTGCGTGTACAGGTACAAATGTGCCGTTACGTAAACCTGTTTCTATGATCTTTACAGACAGGAGTGTTTTGAACTTTAAGAACGTTTCTGTGAACGTTTGCAGGTGGAAATAATATTCCGTCCTGTAAAACAGTTTATGTAAAGCGTACATGCGCAAATCTGTAAAACAGTTTCTGTGAAAATGTACAGATGCAAATACACCATTCTGTAAAATGTTTTTCTGCGAATGTCCAGGTGAAATGTACCTTTTTGTACAATTATTCCAATGGACATGTACAGAAGCAAATATTTTGTAAAACATCTAATAACGTGTAAAATGTACAAGTGCAAATTTAGTGACCTGTAACACTGTTTCTATAAATACATAAAGGTGCGAGTTGATCTGAACAACTGTATGGAACAAGAAATATAATGTAAACAATGCCAAGGTCAGTAAATCAGGAATCGAACTGGTGCGCCTTGATTGCCCAGAAGTAGAAGTAGGCGAAACTGACAACGCAATTCGAAGTCGCTAACCTATTCGTGGTGCTCATGTTTACTCATCACATGTTCGAGCACGATGTATTTGTGGCCTCCAACCTGACAAGTGTTCTAGTTAGTGTAAGACTGGAATATGTATGAGTAACAACAACACTTGATTATCATGTTCGGACGCTGCACAAGGCAGAAGGTGGAAGCTGTGTTGTTAAACTAGTATTTATAATTAAATTAACCGTTTTTAAGACCAATTTCAACCATGTAAATTCCGTATAATCGACAAAAAACAAATACTACAAACGAAAGATTAACCGGCGTTTGTATAAAGGATAAGTATTTCATATTAAATAATGTTTAGGTACTGCGCACTAAATAAAGTCAATTTCTTCCTGTTATTTAATTCGTTGTTCGCTAGTGTCCATTATCAGGGATTCTGCGACAGTAAATAATTAATTACCTTGTTTACGACCTCCTGGAATGTTTGTTCATTTAATTTCACTCCTACACGCAAGTAAGGCGTGGTTTAATAATTCTTTTTAAACCAAGTTTCAGTTCTTAGGAGGGGAAGTGAGGTACTCCAGAATTGTCCGTCTCCGACAAGAAATAATGGCTCTCTTATTCGCACAACAAGTGTTAAGTGTAAATTAACGGAACAGAAATGCAATAACAGAGTACTTGCGTATTTAATTGCCAGAGTAAAGTATGCATACACTGGTCTATGTTTGGCGTGTCCAGTGTATGCTACAGGTACCACAGACATGCAGTACAGTACAGTACAGTACAGTACAGTACAGTACGAGTGGTGAGAGAAGAGGGTAGTCCTACCTGTCCGCCCGTTCCGCTGTCCAAGGTTAGACACTGATCATCCTGCGTTCCGCTCCTGCTTTGCTCGTCAAATAAATAAACCATCATCGACACAACACTTCATTTCATCTGCTGAGCTGATACCTCGGGAACGAATGTTACATTGAGGGAGAAAGTCATCTGGAGATTACACGGTACCGGAATGTGAAACTGCTAAGCCGCCAGCACAGAACCGAGACGTGGACACGCTAGGCCTAGTCATGGCTCGACGTACGCACTACACTAGAGACTAACACTACCGCACAGGATCTGGCCCGCGACCTACTGCGACCCATTGCCGTTCTCTTCGCTTCGCTTCTCGTTCTCCTGCCTCTGCCACTTCCCCTCCCCTCTCTTCGGCGTCTTACCTCCACTCATCCCTTCCCCTATCATGTCATTTGCCTCATCCATATCCACATCCGTACAGTGCCCGTCACTGCTCCCTCCCGCTCGCAGACCGGCTGCTACACATTTCACTGCCCTCAGGCCACTAATAATTCTCGGTTATTGACGCGCAACTGTGATCTTCCGTTACACTTTTCCCGTCTAGACCGCATTTTGTAAGAATATGTAACAAAGAGACGACCCAATGTCAACCTTTTTACATGTTGTATTTTGCTATAAAATTGAATTTCAAAACAGTCCATTATTATTCGGCACACTGCAAAGCTTTATATAAGTCCAATGAGGATAGCAAAGGTACAACCCAGACTCGGTACGAGCGCTTCGTACGGGCCCCAAGCGCACATACCCAGGGTATAGTATTAGGTGCTAATATACTATAGAGTGGAGGGGCTATACTATACGGTGTGCTAATATATATTATTAGCACATAGGCCCCGGATCGGACTACTAGTACTCACACCAATCAAATTTGATAAATCTGATTTGATTTGACACCCAGGGTATATTAGCACACGGGCCGCGGATTAGTGTACTAGCAAAGAAATCAAAGGTATATTATTAGCACACGGGCTCCGTATTAGGTTATTAGAACACAGACCAAGGGTATATATTATTAGCACACGGGCCCCGGATTAGTGTACTAGCAAAGAAATCAAAGGTATATTATTAGCACACGGGCCCCGGATTAGTGTACTAACGAAGAAATCAAAGGTATATTATTAGCACACGGGCTCCGTATTAGGGTATTAGAACACAGACCAAGGGTATACATTATTAGCACACGGGCCCCGGATTAGAGTACTATTACACAGACTAAGGGTATATTATTAAAACATGGGATTTGGATTAGATTACTAGCATACAAAAAGATATAGTATTAGCACACGGGCCCCGTATTAGAGTACTATTACACAAACTAAGGTTACAGTATTAGAACACAGGCTCCTGATTTACTAGCACACAAACCAAAGATATAGTATTAGCGCTCGGGCCCCGGTTTTTAAACTGTTTCGGTCTTTTTGTGGAAGGCAATCTTTAGTCATACTAAATGTTAAACCTAAACTGCCAATAATATGCATCTGTCTTTATAGAATGGAGTGAAGCTTTAGCAATGGTCAATATGGGTTCAATATCACAGGTCGCCAGCGTTTCGACAATTTTGTCAGGCCATTTCCCCCTCAAATTGGGGACAAATACGCGAGCTTCTGCTGTTTGGTTTTGTCAAATGGCCTCTTCAGCATTTCTTTAAGAAGGTGTTTAGGAAGCCAAACTGGAGAATGGCCAAATCTAGCCTGTCCTCCTTACATAAAAATATATTAAAGTCGGCTCAGACATTGAAGAACTGTTCGAGACAAGTACACGATTCTTGTGAAGTCCCATGTAGACTCAGTCTACATTAGGGAGATGAAACATTTGGTATTTACACGAGTAGTGAACATGTTAGGCACTCGGGTCGTCTGAGTAAGGGAAAATCGGCCAGAGCCGAACACGGTTTACAACCAAAAATGCAATATATAATTCGATAAAACAAATGCATTTACAATAATTCACTATACCAGGAACCATACATAACGTAGAGTAATAGTTGGAAGGGCTGATCCAATATGAATGTTAATTTCAGCTCCAGTTCACCTTCCACTTAGTGCAGCGTCTGAAGTCTAACGCTGTGACAGATTTGACTCCTGGAATCTGGAATCTACATCCATCTGAAGAGATCCAAAACAGTCGGCGACGAAGAAGCTTGAAACTCGAAACGCACTCTATATCGTTTCGACATCAGAGACACCTGGATTACAAACTAATTTAATCAAGAAGGAGTGGTGTTCTCATTGTCTCATCAGGTACACAATTGAGTGCACCTGATGAACCAGAGATGAATCTGAGGAACCACCAGAGAGTGCAGATGGCGGCAACCAATAGAATGGACAGGTCCGCACAGTTGACTGTACTAATCTCAAAGTAACACTGATACTGAACATTGAAATCTTATCAGTACAAAGATAGAGATCGAAAAATTATTAAAAATGCTATGAAAATTTGCTTTATTATATGTACTTTTATAGTTTAATAATTATAAAATATAATTATAATAGTGTGATTACAAACTAACCATAGAACATAAATCGTCCTGTCACTTAGTCAGTGTAAAGTACCTGTTTATTTCCCAAACGATAAGGCAATCTTTTCAGAATAGACTGTTGTAAACATTTTAAAATGATTACTAACATTGTATTTTTAAAACTAGTATTTATATGAGTTGCTTGGTTGGAAGAATACGGTTCAAAATTATAATATCTACATATTTTTAAATTTTCAAAGAATCAAATTTTCCGTTAAATAATAATTGTCACGTTGTAAAACAAAATACAAAGAGCTTGAATGACTTAATATTGTTATCTTTACACTTGTACTTATTTATTCGTTCGTAGCCAAAACCTATAAAAACCTGGATTGCCAGTCTTATTTTCCCACGTACAGTATTTTACTCAGAGTGTGCTGCTCTTACTTTATTACCTAGGCTGATAAGGGTTAATATGGCTGATACGGTATTAATCTTCCAAAGGCACAACGTAAATTAAACTGTGATAGCTCAATATGATAATATTGCAACGCTATTATAGGCTAAAGTTTTAATATCGTTCATTACAATTTAGAAGAAACTGCGACTATTACTTTTAAAATAATAGTTTTCCTTTAGATTTAACGATTCCAATTGTGTTTAGTTACATCGTGCATTCAAGCAGAGAAGTCAATAACGCTTCCTTTACTCAAACAACAAACAAATAATTCAACACTTGTTTCCGGTCTGACCCGATACATCACAACTGAAATGATACAAATGACGAATTATCTTATCTTATCTTTTATCTATTATGAGAATAAAAATAAAATTAAACAAGCACGTCTTTTAAAGGTTTTTCTCACAATTATTAATATTTAAAATAATGTAAATCGGACAACTAATAGACTAAATATGTACACTTTTAGAGTTCACAAAATTAATTAAAAACAATGCTTAAAAATCGTCCGATTAATAAATGTTGGTACAAATGACAAATTTTCTTTAATTGAGAACAAAAATAAAGTTGAAAAGAACGTCTTTTAAAGACTTTTCTCACAATTATTAATATTTAAAATAATGTAAATCGGACAACTAATAGACTAAATATGTACACTTTTAGAGTTCACAAAATTAATTAAAAACAATGCTTAAAATCGTCCCGATTAATAAATGTTGATACAAATTACGAATTATCTTTAGTTGAGAATAAAAATAAAGTTGAAAAGCACGTCTTTTAAACACTTTTCTCACAATTATTAATATTTAAAATAATTTAAGTCGGACAACTAATAGATTAAATATATACACTTTTAGAATTCAGAACATTAATTAAAACAATGCTTAAAATCGTCCGATGAATAAATGTTGATTCAAATGACGAATTTTCTTTAATTGAGAATAAAAAAAATTAAACAAGCACGTCTTTTAAAGGTTTTTCTCAAAATTATTAATATTTAAAATAATGTAAATCGGACAACTAATAGACTAAATATGTACACTTTTAGAGTTCACAAAATTAATTAAAAACAATGCTTAAAATCGTTCGATGAATAAATGTTGATACAAATTACGAATTATCTTTAGTTGAGAATAAAAACAAAGTTGAAAAGCACGTCTTTTAAACACTTTTCTCACAATTATTAATATTTAAAATAATTTAAGTCGGACAACTAATAGACTAAATATATACACTTTTAGAATTCACAAAATTAATTTAAAACCATGCTTAAAATTGTCCGATTAATAAGATTTTTCCATACTTATTTTTAGCAACATCTATTGAATCTTACTATCATTAACAAAATAATAAGATGTTGTCGATGGGTTAACGGGGGGGGAAGGGGGGGAAGCGGTGTGCAGGGGGCGCGGTGGGGGACTTGACGGGGCCCGCCACAGGTGGATACGCCCCTGTAGGTGACCTCATGTTATGTTATGTTAAACTTTAAACATTTTTATCACCTTTATGTTTAATTATAATTAATTATGTATTACCTTCGTCGTAAATTTATGAGGGACGACCGACGAAAATAAAATATGTTTACTCATAAAAATAAATTTATTTAAACGGTATTTTATTAAAAACGTGTAAAATTGTAGAATTATATTTTATAACAAATATAATCTTCTTAGTAGGATTTGATACTCCAAGAAAAAAAGTGTTGTTTAAACTTTAAGACTTTTTAAATATTTTTGTTAACGAAAAAAACACGAGTTAAAATTTATCAATAATTTTTATATACAAAAAGTGATTTTGTGTATTAATTATTTACTTTTTGAAATTCATATTTAAAAAATATTATTAGTCCAATTCATTTATTCTATATTCCAAATTAAACTGAAATCCCTAAAAAAATCATGTATTTTCATAGTCATAGCTTTATTAGAAGTATAAAAAAATGTAGTATGCTTCCAAAATATTTAGGGACAGAGTGGCCTCCTTCTAGCCGACATCGCTTCCTTTCGGGATGCAGAAAACAATAACCAACCGTCAAATACAGTCTTTTTCTAGTAATACAGCTCTTTTAGTTCCCTGGCAAGCAAAACTCATCCAAAAATAGTGACCTCAGCACAATACCAATGTACCACAAAAAACGCAGATGTAAAAGTAGATTCAGTAACTCATAGACGTTGAGCAAGGAAGCAAGTGTTCCTAAGACCACTAAAAACACTAAGACATTAATACCGTACTATATGAAACTATAAACACAAGCTGATTTAATAATTTATTGTGATGTGTGATGTAACAGAGCTTTGCAAATTGCGAAATCAAGATTGCAGGGCTTTGAGTAATTACATTTTTAGGCCGAATTAAACAATTTTGTTCAGAATTAAACAACTAACAATATACAGCCAAAAAAATATGTTTTTTTTTAAATTTACGTTTAGTTTTTTGGAGTATTGAATCCCTTTAGTGGCAAATCGTTTAAACAATGCCACTCCCTGCAGCTACAACTACTGTAGTGTACATATTGTACACATTTACATTTTATTTGGGCCCGGACATAAAACTAAAAATTTCAGACATTAAACGACTATTTTTCTCCGGAGGGGCCAAACAATTGCCCTACTTCAAGATATTCTGAAGACATCAATCTGTTTTAAAATTTTGATTAATACTCACACCAATATTTTTTAGTTTTTCGATATTTTTTACAATGTTTTTACACTTAGTTATGTTTTTAAATTGAGACATTCCCGTAGTTCTACGACTACAAATAAGTCAATCAGCTTTAATTCTTGGTAAATTTAAAATCAAATTCGTAGTTCGTTGTCAAATTTAAATATCTATTAGAAAAAATATAATTTAATACCTTTAATTAACTGTAAAATATATGTATAACTTATAACAACTGATCGTTGTTGATCGTATTTATTGTCACTGAGGGCTCTTATTCTTGCAATGCAGACCATTAATCCATTGGCCAGCTCAGTTAGAGGTGTTGAAAAATAATGTCCTGGATTGTTGGGGGGGGGGGGGGAGTTTCTGCAAGTACGGTGATGCGGGCACGGTCCGCTAATTATCTGATACTATGACCTCACCTACTCCACCTTTCGTATCATAACATTTCCTGTCTACCTCAGGTTCCAAACAGCCATTGTTTGCCAGTTGAGTATCAGGTTGCTGTACAAAGTCCAGTAATAGAGACTCGCTTATCGGTTTACTTTTGGCTTGGTAATCTTCCACAAAGCGACAACTACGGTCTGTAAAAACATTGTAAAAATTAATCGCTTAAACATTTTAATTTTTAAAATAGACATAGTTTCAATAAGCGGGACGGAAATATATATTCTGTTGGGTTCAATTGAGAAACCCAATGCCTGGTGAGGTAATGAATTACAGCCCATGTACTTTTGTGGGACATAATCCTCGGAATACATTAATTTACCTAACGTGTTATGGCATTACTTCTGTTACAGCGGCAAGGGAAGGGTTACGTAATAAAATGAGCCGAGCTGCAAAGCCTAATCATTCAATTGCTTACAGAGGTATTACGTAATATATTAAGTACAACTTTTTGCCTAGCCCCATTTCAGGCTCTTCAACAAACTATAAGTCCGCTTTAATGTTCATTCATTACACGATGGTTGGTGTTATGTAAGCAATGCAAGTATTTACAGTAACTGCAGTGTTGGATCTAGGATTTTGCTGGGGGGGGAGGGTTAGAGAACCGAAAGATCTGTGGTGTGTGGAATTTCCTACATTACAATTGAGGATCAGGGGCCCGTGTAAGATGTTAATGTAGAATAGCGCATTCTAAAGTTAGTGTTTTATGTATTTTTAGGTTCTAATTTTCTCCCAATGAAAAATCCGATTGAACCTCGTCCAAAAACTAATTTTCTTTGTTAATCACAAATTAGTTAGATTTTGTTGTGTATCTCAAATTAAACATGTCAGATTGAACCACGTCCAAAAACTAATTTTCTTTGTTAATCACAAATTAGTTTGATTTTGTTGTGTATCTCAAATTAAACATGTCAGATTGAATCACGTCCAAAAACTAATTTTCTTTGTTAATCACAAATTAGTTTGATTTTGTTGTGTATCTCAAATTAAACATGTCCGATTGAACCACGTCCAAAAACTAATTTTCTTTGTTAATCACAAATTAGTTTGATTTTGTTGTGTATCTCAAATTAAACATGTCCGATTGAACCACGTCCAAAAACTAATTTTCTTTGTTAATCACAAATTAGTTTGATTTTGTTGTGTATCTCAAATTAAACATGTCAGATTGAACCACGTCCAAAAACTAATTTTCTTTGTTAATCACAATTAGTTAGATTTTGTTGTGTATCTCAAATTAAACATGTCAGATATCAGATTACTGTAGACCAGATACTGTATAATCTTTTGTTCCGAGAATTTTATTTTTCCGTAACTTGTCCCATATAGCCTATTTTGTTTTTCAACAGAAGATCCCTGACGGAGCCGGGTGCTGGTGACCTCTCTCACACGCTAAACATCTCACTTCAAACGTCTACCATATTAAAATATACACCTATATTTGTTCACCCATGTATTAGAGTGAAATAAAGATATTTTTTGTATTTTTGTGGATTGTGATAACCAAAAATATGGAGAAAAACACAGTTTTCTGCTTAAAAGTTAAGCTTTCTTCACTTCAACTCGTCATTATTCAAAACAATAATAGCATATTTAAGTCAAGAAAAGGCATACATGGGGGAAATCTCCCAAAAATTATTGGAGGAAGTTAGTATTCAGAGATGCGGCCGACAACCCTGCATAGCATCGTAGTCTTCGTTATCAGTGTTTACATCTTCACTGTACCTCATATTTTATCAGTGTACCTCACATTTACTGCCACAGTCTTACGACAAACTGCTATCTCTCAGTCGAATTATTAGTCTCTCTACAGCTTCCTCTACAATCCTTCGTTGGTCCAAGGGTTATAAAAATTTTCTTGGTGTGGTCTACTACTTTTTTCCGACAATCAGGAGTAGTCTTTTCCAAAGCTCCTTCCACTAATTTTGTGATAGAAGTAATAGTGAATTGCTTGTTATATTTTCCGACATGTCTTTTAATTTGAGTTCAAACTAGTTCCATCACGTTAAAATTGCTATGATATGGTGGCAGCCTAATCACTGCTATCGTTTTCTTTAAAAGATCATCAATCGAGCCCTGTATCTGTACGGTGACAAAGGCACTACATATTTTGGAATTCTGAGAATAAACCTCTAGGGAACGATGACTCTCCATCACGAACCTTCTTTAAAAAACAAACTATAGTGTGATAAAGCCGTTTACGTAACCAATCGAAAAGGGCTCTTTAATATGTAATTAAGTAATAGTTTAGTGTAATATGTAAATATTAATATGTTATCACTGAAATTCGAAACGTTGAATAATTCGATAATTATGTCAAATCCCATGTACGCCCTTCTATTTCAGAATATTGTGAGAAGGGAGTTCGATTTTCCAGATACGCGTTTGTCATAAAATACAAGTGGCTCTTTGTTTGAGGGAACGGGAATCATAACTTCACAGGCGGCCGTCAAAAGCTGTAGGCCGTTCTCGAGGTGGCACGCCCTCTACCGATCATTTCTGCAGATAACATGAAAGATCTGAGGCCTATATTCTTAGATGCTTAAATTTATTTCACACGTAATTTCATAGTTGAGCGAAGCTAATTAACCCAAGAGGCGTTGGCCAAAAATGTCGCCTTACTATGTCGGTTCCAAAAACAACTTGTTCAAACTGTGTATATTGAAAGTTAGTCGTGAAGATCCTGGAAATGTTTACACCAGAGTTTCTCAAATTGTGCACCGCGGTGTCATGGGGCGACAGTAAGCAAGAAAATATCAATCATGTCTTTTATTATTGCCTTCCCGCTGGACTAGATTTATAATGTCACATCTTGTTAGTTGACTCCACACTGGAAGAAGTCCAGTCCTTTCTTGGAATACACCTTGATCGAGGGTTGACTTGGAATGAGCACATCAATCATGTTTGCGCCAAAATTTCCTCAGGCATTTATGTTTTGAGATCCTTAGCAAAATACTGCCCAAGTCAGGTACTGATAACGGCGTATTGTGGCTTAGTTTACCTCCATTTGTCCTAGGGAGTGGTCCTGTGGGGAGCGTGCGCAAGCTCTCAGTTTCAGAGAGCATTCAAACTCCAAAACAAAGCTATTCGAATAGTCTTAAATGCAGGTAAGCTTTTAAGGAATTGCAGCTGTTACCTCTCTTGTGTCTGTACATTTTTGAAACCACTTTGTTTTGTATGTATAAGTGTGTGCCTTAACCAGAAGCCGTGACTTACATATGCATGAGACAGGAGGTAGAGAACTACTACGAACTGCGAGACACAGAACAGTTTTACAACAATTTTACTAACAGACTGCCATATTCAATAAAAAATTCCCTAACGCCCAAGGCATTCAAAATGCGCCTTAAACGCCTTTTTGGTGCCACAAGCATTTTGTAGTGCAGGGGAGTTTTAGCATTTAACTGGGACACGACTGATTTTGATGTTTAAATTGGGTTATATTGGCGAAGAATGAAAGGCGCATAGGCCTAATTCTAAAATTGTGTGTGTGAATGAGAATTTTGTGATATGAATTTAAAAAATGTTAGATTCAAATCCATGACGTTCGCTATACAATGTACTATTGTCACTGCAATAAAACTGATTTGATATTTAACTATAATTAATATACCTTCAACTCAACTTTTATATTGAAACAATTAATAATGAAACAAAAGAGATTGATATGAAAGCGTTCTGGTAAGAGACTTACAGGCGCACCCGCCACCATTTCTTGGAACGTGTTGCCTTGACACTACACATCACTCTACCCAGACAAGCCAATACGCTTGACACTGACTGGCAATAATGTGTTATAAAATTTAATCTACTGATAGTGGCAGTTCAATAGCGGGTCGAAATGGAGCTTCGAGCTCCGTTCGAGCGAAAGCGACCATTGCGATTTAGACCCATTGCATTATCCCTAGAGAAGCATTAGCTGCTGAACATCTCATTAAGGAACTGCACGATATACTTAACGTAGTTATCGGTGCAATTAACTACATTAAATACACTTCTAAAAAGTAGGAATTTGTAGCAAATGCACATTGGATCTGACCGCTCATGTTTTATTCTACAGTAGTTCTTGTCGGTTATCTCTTTGTAACCTACAGTATAGAGTGTTTGAGGTGAGACACGAAATATATGCTTACTAGAAAGATAAAAACCATGTCATTGCCGATACATTTATTGATCTGAAAGAATCTTTCTGTCGAAGATTGTTTGAAGAGTTTAACATAATAAGTAAGTAATTGGAAGAAAAGAACACGAATATCTTATTTCTGTCGAAGTGGAAGGTTTTAAAAAGAAACTTTATTTGCGAATGGCTGTCGTGGCCAAAGGTGAATTAACTAGATTTTCCGCCTTGCAACAGTTTTTCAAAGGAAGATTTTTACAAACTGAGTGTATTTTGATGAATGTCTCCCTATCACGAATGTCAACTCTACAATGTGGGTATCAAATCCGTTTAAGAAGGAAATGGATCCAAACTATAAAAAAGAGCGAACAACTGGTTGAATTCCTAACATTTCGTTAAGGACTGGATTCAAAACGATTATTTGCCAGAGTTTTGGTGTAACGTCAAAAAAGTGAACCCGCAAATTGCCAGGAAAGAGTTGCTTGTGTGCTGCAGTTTCGAACGTGACTACAGATTTTTGATGTACAAATTTAAGAAAAAATCTCATCCTTTGCATAGATATTTAGCAAGTATGTCCAATTGGCTTGTGTGAAACCTTAAACATCACGAACTGTGATGAATTCTTTATTTTGATTTTTTCTAAAATCATATGAAAATAATTCAAACCAGTCTGATATATTTATAGGAGATTTCCGCCTTGGCTCTAGTTCTTCTGCGGACTTCCTCGGCCTTGGGATCGACTCTAACTTATCTTTCCACAACCACATCCTCTCAGTAAAGCCTCTAAAGTCTCAATAAAACTAAGCAGTAGTCTGCTTGTCTTGCGCAGGTTAGCCTCGTTCGCAAGTAGAAAAGTCTTGATAACAGCATATTCTACACGTTCTTGAATTATGGATTAATCATTTGGGGTTATGAATCCTCCAAGACTAAATCTCTATTCGTTCTTCAAAAGAGGGCCATGCGTGTCATTTTTGGACTCAGTCGATCTCAATCATGTAAAATTGTTTTAGAGAAAATAATTTACTTACTTTTCCTAGTATATAAATTCTGGAATGCTTGACATTTGCCTTCAAAAATAAAGACTTGTTTCCAATAAAACAAAAAACTTGTAACCTCCGAGGAAATAATTCTTTGACCGTTCCAAAACATAGGATATCCTTCTTTTAAAACCATACCTTTTATTCTTGCATCAAGCTATTTAACAACTTACCCGCAAGGTTTTTAATTGATCAAAACTTTTAGTTTCAAGGTATTTTATTTGTTTATACTTTATTATATGTACTGACGATTGTTATGCAATTTACATTGACAACAATAAAGAATTTTGAGTTTGAATTTAAGTAAATTTAATCTGAATAGCTGAACTGTAATCTATATGAAGCAATCATTGAATTACTACAACAATATTTAAAATGTTAAATGCTTTGTACTTTACATACTTCTCTCTACATATTTGCCTATATTACACCAAGTATAAAAATAATATAATTGTAGTGTTCTTTAAAATCAGTAATATTGAAAATAGTTCATAGTTTTACATAAGTTGTTAAAAACACTTTTTTACTTGATATTTTTATGATGGGTGATTTACAATAGGCATGTAGGCAAATATTTTACCGATGTGAATTAATTATCATGTGAATTATAGCCACAATACTTTATTTTTATTCTTCATTGACTCTAATGAGATGAGCTGAGGGGGTGGGGCACCGCGGAAAGTAGTACAGACCTTGAGTCCAAAATGTTTAGGAAACGCTGGTTTACAGTATACTACTACTTTGTGTATAGTTATAGAATAAAAGCAACGATTATTGGTTCAATATAGAATCGTATTCTAAGCGGAAACACGGATTCCGGTTTCTTACTTCTACGTAGGATGAAGCACAATATGGATGTCGCTCATTTTTCTTAGACTAACATTATAATAATCTAATTATTTGAAAAGCAATGCCTAATTTTAATTGGCCGCACTTTTTGTACAAACGAGATAGCCTCTCCAAACATTTGAGCTGTACCCGATTTAAAAAAAAGAGCAAAAACCGAAAACTGGAGATTTAAAATAATACAAGTAAATAGCACTTTTAATATTGAAGTAAATCATATAATAACATTTTCACAGTATGGGGTTTTGAGTTAGCGAGATTTTATGGTAATTACTTTAAACTGTTACGAGTTATCAGCCTCTAACTTTGAAGACCAGAGGAGTGGAAATCTGAAATTGGAGAACACAATCAAAACATGTTTCTAATTAAATGAAAATTATTTATGGAGTCCCTCAAGGATCAATTCTCAGCCCTATTCTCTTCCTGCTCTTGTAACTTCTTCCAAGAAACTATTATGACCTGACCTGAATAGTTTACTAGTGCATAGCATTTAGTTGAATAGTTCCTGAGATTTCAGTAATAAGATATATTTATTAAATAAATAACGTGTTTTAGGAATACGTGGTGATAAAAAGGAAATAGTTGTGTAAAGGTCATTTTTACCACAATACTTCTCAATGTCTAGAACTAAATACATTTCCAAAACATTAAAGAGTTTTACTAAACCTAGATATGGATACTATTATTATTATTGGTTTTTGTGTTAGTGTTATTACTGTAATCGATGTAAATGTTTACGAATGTTTTACGGAATCTCGGAATTTTCGGTGCCTCCATCCATTGAATTATTGTAGAAGCCGTTGAGATCATTGGAGAAGATTTAACTTTAACTTTTCAGAATGAAAGATGCATTGGGGTTACAAATTTATAGAGTTTTATATTTTAAAGACGTACAGTAACAAGTTTTGCTCCATCAGAAGTATTTCCCGAAACTGCAATTATCCTAAACGCACGGCAGTTTGGTCAAATGGTTCAGCAATGACAATCGAGGTTACTGTCATTATTCGTCTTCAAAGAAATCATCAGCATGCCCTTGAGCACGAATTGCCTTGAAGCCAAACAGCTGTTTATAACAAAAAATCTTTTCTTCGCCTTGCTCTCTTTCTTAACGAACCCCAACTTGACGGTTTCTTTTATCATTCACAAATTTAGTAATGGCCACAGCTAATTATTATTTGTGTACATTACAAACAAACTAGGCATCACCTGTTATACTTCAATAACTACACATTCTTCTATATACAGTATACTTTGCCTACATTACAGTCAACGGCAACCACCTTATCTAGCTTAGCTTTAGCTACAGTCATTACAGAACTAGCTGACTTGCTGACAGTGATGGTACTGAAAGTCGAAATCACTCATTGAGTATGTTTCTCGATTTATCTAAAGCATTCGATTGTGTTGACCATCTTACGCTGCTTGACAAATTGGGGTCCCGTGTCATCCGAGGCGTGCCTCTCTTGTGGCTTAGTTCATATATAAGTCACAGATCTCAAGTTGTCCAAATTTCAAACCGTGTTTCTAATTAAATGAAAATTATTTGTGGAGTCCCTCAAGGATCAATTCTCAGCCCTATTCTCTTCCTGCTCTATGTCAATGACATTCAAACATCACTACCACACGGAAAAATCGTGAAGGTATACGGATGATACGACTCGATGTTTTAATGAAACAACAAAATCAATTTTAGAACAAAAAACCTGTTGCAGTAAACAGTTGTGTCCAACATTTTCACAGCATCAATCTAAAAACAAATCCTTTTAAATCCAATGTTCTAAATTTTTCTTTGCAGACTGCTAATATGGCCCGGACATTGTGTTGGATGAGGTCATCTTAGAAGAGGTCTGTTCCTCGAAATTCCTTGAAATTTCCCTTGATCAAGGTTTGACATGGAATGTTCATATCGATTAAGTTTGCTCCAAATTAGTCTCAGTCATTAATGTGTTGAGGTCTCTAGCTAAATACAGCCCTATTCAGGTTAAGATGACGGCTGGAGTTCATCTCACCAACAGCTTGCTAAATTAAATCTAAAACTCGCCTTCGCATAAAACATTTAAAACTCGTTTAAAACACTGTTTAGTGTCGAACGCGTTTTAAAGCGCGAACTAGTTTATTATGTATAACTGGAAGACCGCAAAATCAGAAGACTTACTCTCGAATTGATGTGGAAAAAAATTGGCGATGAATGGAGTAGAGTGAATGTCAAAATGTATCTATAAATGAGAGTTTGGTGTGGCATGTGCGTCAAAATTATTAGATACTTGACGTTTGCTACACAAATGTACTTTTTGTCTCAGCAATGAATACTTGAATATTGACTACTATCAGGTCAGATATATGCCATTAATGTGACAATCAAAATGCCATTCGCTCTACTGGCAAACTCAGCAGTTTCAGCAACTCGTGAAGTCAATTATAAACTACAGTACTGTATTCATCACGAGCGTATGTAACGGGAGGCTTAGATGACTCAAACACCCCTCACCCAGTAGTTTCTCGCCTATAAACTACAGTATTCATCACGAGCGTATGTAACGGGAGGCTTAGATGACTCAAACACCCCTCACCCAGTAGTTTCTCGCCTATAAACTACAGTATTCATCACGAGCGTATGTAACGGGAGGCTTAGATGACTCAAACACCCCTCACCCAGTAGTTTCTCGCCTATAAACTACAGTATTCATCACGAGCGTATGTAACGGGAGGCTTAGATGACTCAAACACCCCTCACCCAGTAGTTTCTCGCCTAAGTACCACGGCAAACGTAAGTATACGCCACCTGAAGTGAAAAATAAGTAAGTGCTCACAATACGATACATTTTGGCCTCCAGATCGGAACCCTGTTTGCTTAATCACTCTTGGTATTTGTGCTCAAAATACGATACAGTTTGGCGTCCAGACCGGAACCCTGTTTGCTTAATCACTCTTGGTATTTGTGCTCAAAATACGATACAGTTTGGCGTCCAGACCGGAACCCTGTTTCTTTAATCACTCTTGGTATTTGCGCTTTCAACACGATACACTTTGTAGCACAGTAGCGCTACATGCTCGCAAACTAGTGAGTGTAGTTCCGTTGCTTTCTACTAGATGGCTCAGACTTCCTCAGGTTTGGTTCTCACAACAGATGTAGTTTTTTGAGGTTATGAGTCATTGTTTCACTACATGCTATAAATATGTACTTGAGAGTATGGTAAGTCGAGTGATTTAAGTAATTATTTTTATTTAGATGTACTCTAGTTATTGTAGTTAACTCAGCTTAGTATATAGGCAAAAATAATTGTAAATTAATCTTTATTACAAATATAAGTGCGTTACACATATTTAACACTGTGCAGCAAATGGTAAAATGTCGTTGTAGTATTAAAGCACTCATTCCAGTTGTACACATCAATTTCTCTTTTGATTGAAAGTTATTTTATTTATATATTATCACAACACTACATATTGAACAATTCCTTCATTTCTGCTCGTGATAATCGGATATTTTCAGTTTTTATTTCGCCAAGTTGAAGTTTGACCAAGTGATATACATTTTCATTGACACTTTTATAAATCGAAACCGTTTCCACCTTCTGTAGAAATCGTGTACCTTTCAGATAAATCATGGCGACCAGAGAGCGTATGGAAGTGGCAAATATCGCTAACTTCCTTGAAACCGAACAGATCCCTTCTGATACTGAATCCATCGACGGAGTAGAAGATGGCATTGGGCAAAATGTTCCTCATCTTCCTGATATATATTTAGACGATAACTGTGATCTGTTCAGAGACATGTACTCACCAAGAGACGTTGAAGAAGACGAAACCCTTCCTTTTTCCAGTTCTCTTCCGTCTACTTTCACAAGTACTGCTGCAAATCAGGAGCCACAAGTTGAACCCTTGACCTCTCAACAACCTATTATAATCACAATTACTCAAACTCAAGAGCCACGAGCTGAACCTGAAAATTTGCAACCAAAAATAAAAGCAGGCGCTTAGCAAAAAACATGCAAGTGGAGGACAACCAAATATTTGGTCCTATTATTCGCCCATCACCAAAATTGGGATTACCCAGAAGCAAATATTCCTAGCATTTCTGGTGTAAATGAGGATTATTCTAGACCTGCAGAGTATATCTTTGCTATGGAAAATCACACAACAAAAGACTTATTCAACTGCATGATTACTGATGATGTGGTAATCTATGTAGTCTTTCAGATTAATTTATATGACGAACAGTCAGGGAAACGATACACTCCAACAAATAAAATTGAATAAGATCAATGCCTCTGGATCAGTACAACGTAAGGAGGAAGCATTTGCCAGTGTTCAAGGACACAAAAGAGATGAACCGAGGAGATGGTGATTGGCATGTTAGTGACAAAGAATCACTGCAATCAAATGGATTGACAACAGGCCGGTGTTAGTCCTATCTAACTTTCGTGATCCTCGTGAACAAGTGATTGTGAAAAGAAATTCAAAGGATGGAACACGCATAGACGTTTCCTGTCCTCATTTGTCATACACAACTGTCTTCCAATGAACTGACTAGATATGAAGACGTTCAGAGGGCAAGTCGTATTAGGGCTTGTAGGCCTGAGGAATGCAGAGGTAACTTGTAGCCCAGGTATTTCACCCCGGTTACCTCATTGTAAATTACGAGTCCCAGATGAAATAAGAAAGACATCTTCCCATCAGCCGGCAAGGACCACCTACGGACGATTTAGCGGGGGCCACATAGATAGAGATGTTGGAAAACAAGGGGGAGATCGGCAGTCATCTAGATGATTTAACGGCGAAAGGAAGAAATGGGGAGTGCGAGAGAGAGTGTTAGAGTGCGGGATAATATTGATTTAATAGTGGCATGTGTTAGTGTCAAGTGAAAATGAAATGCTTAAAAAATTTGTATTTAGTTTTAGGCATGTGATATTTCATAATATCTGGACTTCATTAATCGTCTTAATATGTTTCATTTAATTTTCCAAGGTACTTGTACCTAGAGTGATTGAATTAATTATCATGTGTAGAGATTACATTAATAGTTTTCCTTTTCAAATACATACGATTATTTATTAATTATGTTTATTTTATATAAATTTTCATAATTTGTAAAAGTAGGAAATTTAATTACGTAAAATTTATAAATTATTTTCAATATTTTAAAAGAAAGATTTTTACACGCTTAGTATGTGAATAACAATAAGCGAAACAGAATAATGTTGGTATGAAATTTAAGTATACAATTTGTTACTACAAATAATAAAACATAACTTGCTGTATAAAACCCAACATCAAACTATATTCAAGCTTAGTATTGGTAACTTTATATGCTAATTGCGTATTGCTGATCTGTGTTACTATTTAAAATTACTGAAATAATTTAAAATAACTGGATTTCGTAATATATACAATATTTGCTGGTTCCCTTGAGATTGTTCTATTTCCGATCGAACCTACTATTGTAATCCTCTCACAATAGCCCTAGATTGAAATATATTTTTATTCACATATAAACCTTACTTGGTGAACCCCAATCAGACTTTGCATGGTAGAATCTAACCACAACCTTACAACTCCAATCATTAAAACTATAATATTGGTACAGAATATTAAACACAATATTTTGTTAAGTTATTACTACATCAATAATTATTATAAATACGTTTCGAGAGAGAGAGATATATATTTAAATTTATTTATTAACAACAGATTTCACATAATTATGTAGTTACATCTTGTTATGTGTAAAAAAATTACATTTTAATACATATTTCCTCCATCTTCATACTTAACTTTTCCCTGTACTCGCATGTATATGAGGTACCCCACCAGGAACACCATCCAAATAAGCACCAAAGAGAACCAGAATACTGTCTTCTTATCCATCTTGATTCTTCACTAGAACTTTTACCTTTTATGTGTGAATAAACCAAATTTTGATTTTAATATAAATTTTATTGTTTCTATGGAAATAAATAAAGATGTATTATTGCTATGGAACATAAGAAGTCCCTCGAGTGCGGGAAAAAGTCCCTCATGTGTGGGGAAAATTCCCTCGGGTGCGGGAAAAAATCCCTCAGATGCGGGAAAAATCCCTCGGATGCGGGAAAAATTCCCTCAGGTGCGGGAAAAATTCCCTCGTGTGCGGGAAAATCCACTCACACTCTTAACCTCGAAAAAAATTGGCGGAAACCTGAAAAGTCAACTACTTCTTTGGAAAAAGCGTTAAATTTGTTTATTAAAAAAACTAAACTAAGACAAAAAAGGAGGGTGGCAAGACCAGCAGTACAATGGTGGATCTCATCCTGACTCTGGGAGTGTAGCACAGTAGCACAAACATGAGGAGGAACACTGCAGCCACCAGCATGAAGGAGGAAACTACGGACTCAGTAATTCGGATCCCATTATAAGAAATGTAATACCTTTATCCGCATCGGGTCCATACAGTGCAATATATAGGTCTTTCATGTCGCCCGCTATGAAGTAACACGATTACACATAATCACGCCATTTATATTACCACACCCCCACCCCTCAATAAAACTTCCCCAATTAAGACCAATCAGCGATGCGTTTATTTTTACCAATGTAAAGTAGCAAATTAACGAAGGAAGGGTGCCGTTTCTTCGTCTACCTCCTCCTCCTCTTCGTCTGAGTTAAAGTCTGAATCGTATTTTGAGGAAAACCTAACCCTAATTTGGTCGTAGTCCTTCACATCATATATGTGGAATTGGAAGAAAACTTGTAGCAGCTAATATAGTCTTTACTTAATACTTTACAATTTTTGTAAAAGTAAACAGTTACACCCGCTTCGATACCTATTTGGAATGTTCAACTTCACCGAGTGAATGAGAGCTAATGAATTCCAGCACCGGAGACCCTCAATTTATACAAGTACCCCCACTACACGCTAACAATACAGTCCCGGTGTTGCACTATCACGGAAGGGTTCAAGTAGAGTCTGTAATCTCGAAAGAAACGGATCGTTCTTTTCAGCTAGCAGATCTAAAATCGTAATCGAACCCCTAATGTATGAATACATATAGTGGACACTGACAAGTGTCAGGACCTGACGTAGCGTCGGGTCGTGCCCACGCGCATTCCTTGAAATGGCCGTCTCTATAAGAGTCACTGAGCACTCTAACTGTAGGTCTAAAGCGAGCAAAGAGTCTTCGCATGCCCTCGACCTTGTAGAGTAGTTCGTACTTTAATGTTAGGTATTGAGTTGCCTCGATCGTGTCAGGCTCATTTAGAAAACTGTTTAGTTTCTCCATGACACAGAATGAGACACACGTACAAAACCTAGCTATTTATAAGAGTTCACCCCACCACCGCTCCTACATTATACGTTTTACCGAACCAGTGAGCACTGTGTACGCCATGTGGGAGTCGTGCAGTAGGAGGCAGTACGCCGCTGTGTTTGCCGGGAAATTCTCTTTAGCTTCAAACTCCAATCTAACATCTACAGGTCCCAACTTGATCGAATCGTACTGCTTGTCACAATCAATCACGTACAGAGGCACATGAACGGAGACCCGGGTTTTTGATAGTACGAATTTAGCATCGTGTGTACATGTCGTAAAATATAAAGAGATCAACGTGGACATTGTCTAAGGGTTCTACTGCGAATTCAGATAAAGTTTAACATTCGTCAGGGCACAACGGTCAAAAGTAGAAGCGTCCTTGTTATATCGTTTTTTCTACCGGTCTGAAAGGCCAGCACCACGTATCGAGGCTTTTCAATTTGCGAATTCGTTTTTATTGTCCAGCTCTGGCGATTTGTTTGCGGTAGTGAAGGATATTCGTGAAGTTCCCAGGACCGAAACGGTAGGTGAGTCAAAGTATCTTTCTCAATCACGCGCAGTAATTTTAATTTGTAACTATCTGACACTGTAACGTGTGGTACACGCCACTCGAGCGATGTAATCTGAAAGTCGAGGTTTGACGCGTCCGGTGAGATAACGGCGTTAATATCCGTAGCCGACCTCAAGAGAACAAGCTCTTGCTTAACATTCGCAACAATTCTTTTGTAATCCTCGGCAAAACCCATCAACAGTTTAGGAGGCACTGAATATGTAAATTCACTGACCTGACTGGTCTTATTGGGACCGAGCCAGCACGCGTTTACGAGACACTTTTGTTCTTCATCCCTGACGGAGAGTAGTCCTTTTATAGTACTCGTTATACCTACATTCTTCGTCCTGTCAACCTCTATTCCGCCTATCTCGTACCTTACATCGTCAAATAGAAATGCAATGGCGTTGTTTATTAACGAAATACTGGCCTCAATCCCGTCCGTTGTCTTGGCACTCACTTTACCAGTGATGTGTATACTGCTTTCGAACGGCGCCGTAATTATATCCTGTTCACTTATTGGAATTCTGATTTCGTCGTTGTTTGTCAGAGTTGACGAGGCGTAAGGCTTATGAGAGTGGAACTCCCAACCTGTAACAACTTAATCATACTCTGCGGCCGACTGTATTGCCAGAAGTACCATATTTGAACCCCAGTGACGCTAGAAACCGAATGTTTCGCGATGTTAACACTACCGTCTTCCGGTGTTGACTGGTCAGTACCTGAGCAGACACTTCTCTAAATACTAGACCCATTGCCGCTTCCTAATGTGCAAGCGTAACGAGACGGGTTCGTTTCTAAAGTTGATTAAATCGCCGTTTTGGTCTCTGAGAGAGACCTCTATATTGTTCACCCTGTGGATGTTCACCGGTAAATAGATGACAGTGATCGGTTTCTCAACTATTTTATACCCAGGAGCCACTTCGGGGTAAAACTCGTGCATCACGTGTCCTTCTATACCGTTTTGAAAGGAACCGCGTGCAATGTTGCACTCGACACGTGTCGTGTTTACCGCCATAATACTGACGGGGAGGTCGGACATGTGGGTCTTATGAGGCTTCAGTTCCTTAGCGGTGAAACCCAGTACAGAGGCTACCGAATCGGATTTCAAAAATCGATCGCTTCACTGCACGATATTTCGGACCTTAATGTGTTTTTGTTTGCCTTAAGACTGAACATCACACTTCCGTCAATGTGCGACTTGATATATTCTTCTAAGTTTTCAATTTCATACGACCCTTCGTCTATTACTATTTCTTTGTCGACTCCGTAGTGGAACCTGTCATTCACACCTCTCTCAATGTTTGGTATCGTATAGTACGTGAAGAGGTCAATTAGACCAATCTCGTACTCTCCATCGCTCAAATCCATGGGTAAAAAGAGCTCACAAGATACGTGCGGAGCTGCACCGCTAAGTGAAAACATTACGCGCTAGAAACTTTAAACACAAGTAACCGCAGACTACTGAGTTTTCAGACTGTTTATGCTCATAGTTATACTGTACGCTCACCCCTGATCCAAAGTACGATACGAGTTCTACCGGCGGTCTCAGATTACCAAAGCTGTCAAAGTAGTACACTATGTTTCCGAGTTTCTTATAACAGACCCCAGTGCGTGCCTTCACCGTGAGAACTGTCCAGGTTAACTATGGCCGACTCGTACTGCCGCGGGGTCTTGGGCAGTGTGTCCCTCATGTAGACACCTCGAAAGTTTGGAATATTGAGTAACCTCGCATAACGGATCAATTCGTGGTTTGTTACAGGCTTTACCGGTATAGGGATAGTTTTTTTTACAACACCTCTTATTTTTCCTCACCCCACCTCCTCCCCTCTTTGGATACGGTCTCAGGTAGAGCCCTCTGCCCTTAGGTTTACCCCTCCCTCGCTTTGTCTTTGGTTTTTTCTTCTCCCACCCCCAAACGCTATTTCAGCTTTCATGGCTGCTGTTACTGCTAAGGCCGCAGCCCTTTTCTCCTACACTAGCGTCTCCCGATTTCACCCTTTGCCAAGCTCTTTCGGCCAATTCCTGGTCGGCCTCTCGCCGGTGTTCTAAATCCGTATATTTCGAGTACGCTATATCGTGGACCTTGCAGACACGATCAAGAGGGTTGATACCCCTATCGCCTCTATCCAACCTCCGTTCCAAAAAGGTTCCAGCCGCAGTACTGATAGCCGCCGGGAAGGTGTAATTCAACGGGTAACGCGTTAACAGCACGGTTTATTACGGTACCTACAGCGGGTAGTGCGTTTTTCAGAACGCCGGTCTCTATACCTCTACCCCGCTTGACAGCTCGTTTCACTCTGTTTGAATTACGCTTGTGATTCGCCATTTATATACCGTATAACTTTATACAACTGTTTGAGTATTGATTCACGCACACAGGTAATATGCAATACGTCGAAGATGTCCGCCTCGGATTTCGTGACAGTACCGGTAAACTCGTCAAACTCCAGCACGTAACTGTCTGTTATGAAATAAATACGACCGTTTATATATCTGAAACCTCCCTTTATGGACCCCGGAAAACCAGGGAGTACGCTTGAAGTCATACCCAACATGATGCCTGTGAGTGTGCAGTCGTTCAGCTCCACAACAACCTTTAAGACGTAGGTTTTACCCATATTACTGTTTAACGCTGCATTGACTTTCCTAACTCTGGTATGTACGATTCTGCTAATGGGTCTTTGATTCGACTATCTAAGTGACGGGTACTCTATAACGTATAAAGTTCTGTCCACAATCATGACTTCATCTCCGTTCGGTCTCTGGTACACGGCTGAGACATTAGTAAAGTCTGACGGTAAGAACGTCAACCACTCTGTAATTATCAGAGGATTGGTAAACTCTTCACGCGTTTTATGGGCTTCGTTCACGCTTAGTATCCAAACGTATTTACCGTAAAACGCGTACAGTCTGCTTCTCACTACTAAGAACGTGTTGAGTTTGTGTCTTAAATTACAAATGTCCAAATCTGTAGGTGTAGGCGTGACTTCTATTGGTCTAGTGGTAGTCGACGTTGTCGTTGTAGTGGATGTTGTAGTGGATGATGTGGTGGACGTTGAGGTGGAGGTGGAGGGGACCGGCGGCCCGTACAAAACCTGAATTGCATGATCGTCTCTGTCCAAATCAAATTTGTACAAGTTGTTGATACCTGATGGCGGATAATAGGACGGAAACATTACGGATCGTAAAACAGACGAATGCTGAAGACCGAGAACGTGGCCTATTTCATGAACCATCACTTCAAAGAACGAAGTCTTACCCGGTGCGGGTATATTCATTGTAAAGTCCCAGTCCTCTTCGAAATCAAGGTGTATATCTGATTGGTTCAGCCACGGTTGAGGGAGAAGGCGTGGCCGAGAACGTCGCCTGGACTGTCAAAATCGTAAGTGCAAGTGCTTTTAAGGTAGTACGCCACATGTCTCCTAGGGGAAATTACTACCATTATAGTGGGATTACTGTAACTTCTACGGAACTCGAGAGCAGAGTGTCTGGAGTACAAAGAAAACGCTCTCTCAACGATGTTAGCATACTGGGTGCCAGCGCCAATCATGTTACACGTGATTCGAGTTGAGTTCCATTTAACTAGTGGGTTCACGGAAAACTTACATATAAATAAAACCATAACGGTCTCGATCTCACCCTGCTCACAGGGTCCTTAAAGTAAGAGTCAACAATGTTGAACGTGATCCACTCGCTTTTGTCGGTCACGTGTATAGCGTCTAGTGGTGGAGCCAGTGCTTTGTTCATCCCGTACACAACCTTACTCAGTACTCTCACTAGGTAATTCACGGACACCACGTCACCTATTTCGGTAGGATCTCCCAGATTAGTGACTTTACAGGATCTTTGCCCCGTTTTGTTCATGGCGTGTTCTAGAAATTATTTGAGATTAACAGCTTCACCCTCATAAATAGAGGCTCTTCAATCTCGCTCAGACGCTTATGTCCAAACCTCCAATAGCCGCCTTTCACCTGAGGTAGAAGTGAAAGTGTCCTATCTACATATCGTTTAGTCTTAGCGTCCGTAGGCTCGACCGGCCATCCAATCATGCGGAGTCTGAAATTATTGAAAGTAACAATAGACTCTCTAGTACTCTTGATAGGTGTAAGGGTATGTAGTTGTGACAGAGTGACAGCGTCGCCCAGTCCCTCACCATCGCTCAGGTTGATTATTCTTCTCTTTTTAGCGTCTATTATTTCAGAATCGAACGTTAATGTTCATTTATTTAGCGTTCGCACGTTGACGGCATCCGCTTCGTTCGTGGGGTCAGCTACGTTAGGTATTCTATTATTTCTGGCATCGAGTTTATTTACATTCAGTGCCTTGAGTATAGACCGGGTCATATATGTTTTGGTGCCTTTAAATTTCTTGTCCAAGGTCTAAAGGTTTACAGCGTCTAGACTTTGTACGGCATCCCCCACATTACACATATTTTGTTTTCTTTAATGTCGTAATTACCGTCGGCTGTTGTGCTTAAATCGATCCCAGGAGGACCTCTTTTACTGTCCTCACCACCGGTGCGACCAAACTTGTCCACGCTCGTTTCGAAACTGTACATTACGGGGCTTTGTCTAAACATTTATACCATAGCTCTGTATCTGGCGTTATCACTAGCGCTTATGAGTTTTAGCTCCCTCAGCTCTTCTACGATGTTATTAATCTCGTTTTTATGCCCCGTATTACCGGCCTCAGCGGAGCTTACTAACACTTTTAACCCCTCACACAATTCATTCGGGTTGTCATAGTACATAGGCTCAGGACGTGACAGGTCCTTGAAACCCTTACCAGTGTGTGTTTTGGGAAATAACTTTGAAATGACGAGGTCGCATTTTGTGGAGCTTTTACGGTTTATGTTGCTTTTATAATAATTGTAACCTCTTTTGTGAGCCTGTGTCCACTTCATTATATCCCTGTAACCGTTCAAATCGCTTTCGTCGTACTCTTCCTTGGTGCACGTTTGAAGAGCAATTCATAATGACCCTTTGTAGGCCTGTAGTGTACGTCATCTATGACTATACTGCCGTCATTATCGAAAGTTAACGGTTTGTTTCCGACCATTAGTGTACTGTTTTCGTAGCGTGGACCTTATATGGAATCAATATGTCTATTACTAGGAATGTCCTTCATTAGTGCCTTCATGTACTTGAAAGTCAAAGCGTTCTGGAATGAATCTTCGACCCACTTTGAGGCCTCTAGCTGACCTTCGGTCGTGGAGAGGGCTGTGCTTACATCAGGTACCGTGGTTTCCAGCACTTTATCGTGTACAGCAGATACTGACGGAGAAGACGTTACGGACGGAGAAAACTTGGTTGGTTCGTCTTTTATCCCGTCCTCGTCATGCTCTTCTTTTGGTTCACCTTTAATATCGGGGTCTTTGGTTTTCTTTCGTAGTTCCGAGAGGAGAGGTTTGTACTGTTTTTCCAGACGGACTTCAGAGGACAGGTTTCCTTGTTTGAACTCCTTATACTTTCGTTTAATATCTGTTGTCAATTTAGATATCTCGGCCGTTAGCTGTTTCTCGTCTCGCTCCATTATTAATAATGATGACGCGTCCTGTTCGTTGAACACTTATATTCACTCACTTTTCAAAGTATTTCGACTTGTCTGAAGAACATTGCTCGTTTTTTGTATTTTCGAAGGAAGTGAATGATTTCACAAAGTGACGCTTCCGTACCCAGTTTCATGAAGTATACCGATCTCGGTATCTGTACTCGTGCCCGTGCCTAGAACAAAAAGGTTCTCTTCCAGCCGTCCCTCCACTGGGGGATCTCGGCCACTGTATACTTGTCGTTCTCTACAGTCTTATCCATAACCTATTTTAACTGCGCGATGGGGTTTCTTACTCTACCGTGTATGTGTATGTAGGTAAGAGTTGAGTAGCCAGAACTCGCTCGGATTAGCTCCTGTGAACTGCCTCCACGCCTCAAACTGCTATACACCCCGTCCCGCAGACTTATTCCGAATCTATTGCAATACATGGGCACTGTTGGTAAAGCTGCCTTGAAAAATTCAGTGGTAAAGAGGCTCTGACACAGATTTTTTACGACTGCAAACTCTTTGTTCCTCTCGCCTCTCGGCAGTCCGTCAGGGACCGGACCGTACGCTACGTGGTAGCTGATGTCACTGTAACACTTTGATGCCAGTACGTGTCTGTAGATCGTAACGGGCTTCCTAATTGGTATTGTTCGCTCCGTAAAGATGATGCAACGTGAAGTGTGAGGGATCTTACAGCCGTACGCGAGCATCTTTATGCAGACTTGAGCAAAGTCGATACTAACGTGTGAGTTTCTCAATGGTACAAGTTTTCTGAATTTGTCTGGGAAAGGTCTGAATCTGGACAACACATTTTGCGGGTCCCGCACCGTACACTTTAACATGTCTTCGTGATACACGACGAGTTCAAATGGTACGCCTTTCTCCTGGCTATTTTTCAAAAACTCTATCCAAGTATCGCGGTTATAGAATCGTTCGCTAGCCGAAATCATTAACAGTACTACGGGAAGGATGGTAGCGCTATACTCTCCTTGGCTTTTGTGTCTCCGACACCTTCTATTAAACAGGAAACCGTGGGGTTGACGTCTGCTGCAGTAGTTACCGAAAAGTTTCCCCTTGTCAGGATAGTACCAGGTACACAGGTTTGTGTTGACCTTGCAGGGTCTCTTGGTCGAAAACCCTCTGATGTCGTTATAGGCGTAGACCCTCACCATTATAGGTCTTGAACGAAACTGTCGAGACCTACGTGGTACCTTCCTTTGTCATCGTCCTTACTTATGACTAAAAACCCGTGTCTGTCCTTCCAAGCCGTGCTGCACAGCCGCTTGAATTTTTCCAGGTCCTTGTTGGTATTTACGTGATCGCCATAAGCGTAACGCAAGTTTATGTCGTCTTGTTTAAACAGTATTATAAATTTGGCATAGTCCCTGATAAGCTGTTTAGGTATGTGCGTGTACGTCTGCCCGAGATAGAATGTGTCTATGTTCTTGTGTCTGCCCATAGTGAAGTAGTTACGGATTTTATCGTGTTTTTTGCAAGCTATATCGTCAAAAACCATAACAGAGTTCTCTTTGCTCTCGTCCGTCTTAATGACCTGTGAGTTGTCGTCAAAGGCGAAATATCCGACTTCTTTCGGCATTACCTTTGAGAGTAGTTGGTACTTTGGCTGATATAGAGACTTTGAAAATACGTACACATTCTCGAACCTTAATCCGTTTGGATCTACAAGTAGATTGAATAGTACGTTTGTTTTACCACAGTTTGAGGGGCCTACAATCAGGCTTCTTATAGTGTCGGGTAGAAGCGGACAGTTTTTGTTTTTGCGGCCTAATCCACTACCTATAATTTCGTCCATATTGCAGACTTTAAACTTTATATCTTGCTTTATGACCTTTATTTTGGTAATGACTTTTCCAAGGCACTGCGTCACCTTTTATGTTTTATTTGTGTTAGGGCGAATAGTGAATTTGGAGTTTACCCAGCTATCGTGAGTATGGTCAAAGCCACGCCACCGCACCAAGGCCTTGGAGCCTTTCCGCCGAAGAACGTTATCGACGAGATAGACATGTCCTGTTGCGGTTCTTATCAGCTCTTGCTCGTAGAACCCGCCTTGCAAAATTTTGCCTCGTATGTCTTGTATAATATACGATACGGGTTTTGTAGGTTTTATTGCGAAGATTGTAAACGTCTCTTTTGACCAGTTGGGTAAATAACCCTTTTTAAAAACTCATTTGTGTTTGCTTATCCTAACTCGTTCACATTGTATTTAGGTTTTGTCAGCTTGATGGGTCTATTTTTTCATTCGGTCAAAAATTTGTTTTACATGTTTCTGTCTAACATATTTTGGTTTCATACCGGTCGTCCTGTGTACGGTACTGTTGTACTCCTTAACTATAATCGGTAGGATACTTAACCATTCGTAGCTGCCGCGTGCCGTAAACCGTTTATACATTTTTTCTTTAAGAGTTCTGTTTAGTCGGTCTACAATTGAACTTTTCAAATGTGATTGAGTGGAGTACAGGTTAATGTTATGTTTCCTTATGAGTTTGTTAACGTTGATGTTGTACCACTCTTTACCTTGGTCCGTTTGTAAGTTTTTCATCTTATGTTTAGCTAGTATGGGCCCTAGTGCGGCTGCAACTTCTGCACCGGTGTTGTGTGAAACTGTTGAGCATCGTTAATATATACTCGTACCCTTTGTTCACTCTTGCATGGGGAATCATCTCTACAAGGTCAGACTGATAGAGATCGTTAAGTCCTTTCAGCGTGACCTTGCGTCTAGGATAATTTCGTCTGGCCGGTTTGTGCAGTTCTCTCGCGATAGCGTCCATGTTGGGAAATGATCCTTAGGTGGTAATACAAGTGTATTTATAAATGTCTAAGTGGTGTGGTTTTGAAACATCCACGTCAGGCACGCGAGTGTCTGACGCCCAGGTTAAACATTATTGGGTTTGGAAGTCCGTCCAGAAGTGACTGGTTGACACTCCGTGACCCAATAATGCCCCATCCCTTATTTCTTAGACATTACACATACACACACACATTCATGGTCCCAGGATTTTTAGGAGTTTAGTCCGTTCTTAGAGGCCAGATACGTACCGAGCCGTTCGAGGGCCTAGTCTTGTTCATCTCCATGCCCAAGTCCAAACCCCTTACTGAGCCCCACCATTCATACATACCCATTTACACAGGGACGGTTTAACAAGACTACATTGTGCAGTCCAAGTGACGCGGTCTACCACCATACATCACACGTATCGCACGTACACATTGGTTTTACCATGTGTATACAGGTGTTGTTGCAAAGAGAACAAGAAAATACGGTTTGGATCTTACGCAAGTTTCCTTTTTGAAGTACCATATCTACCTTTACGTTAGGGTTCTTACCCAAACAGAGATTATACCAGCATTCTATACAGTACATTGCTCCCTGGTTGAAGTGATATACCACTGTTATTGTTCGACAGTTTTCGTGATGAATATCTTCTAGCTTGGATTCTATTTCGTAGGTATGGTATTATCGAAAATGTGAGATTAGTGCTTCCCCATTTCAAACTGCTCACAGTATTTTGCTCCGCTCAAAGGAGTGGCACTATACCTCTATCGGTTACACCGATTGGAGGCACCCCACAACCAAACCGGTAGTCGCAACAACACCTACAGCGTACGGTTGTTTTAAACGGATTGTTACACGATTTACAGAGGAATTTAGATCGGATTTGTTCCCATACTCCCTTTTGGGTATATATACGTCTATCTACGGAAGGGCGAGTGTAAAGACACCGTAAGTCCCGGAAAACGCCATGGGTAAACGTATTCCTCCAACACTCCTTGCAATACTCTTCACCGCCCTGGTGGTAGGATTCAGTGGGTACGGTTATACAATTCAAGGTGTGAATGTTAGTCAAAATGTCGCTAATTTTGCGAGGAAGGGATATAGTGTTCTGGAGCAAACTTTGTTTGCTATCAAAGGATTCACAATACTTCACCGCACACATAGGTCCATAAGCGAAGGTATCTGTGTCATGTCCGAGAGAGAGAGAATGATCAAACAAAATGTTGCACTATCGCATCGCGCATGCTCCTCACGTGACTCCCCTTCCAATGGAATACAGTGCAATAGTGCAGTTCAACCGCACACTCCTACCCGTACGATGTTGGCTACGCTACTGACGGTTCTACGAGTGCTTGTGCATTTACCCACACTCATGTTGTCACCACCGACGCCACCTCCGTGCAGACGCTTCGAGAATAGAGAGGGGCTGCTTCGGTACTTTGAAGAGTCGGGACCTTGCGGCTTGCTACCAATCCTCACGGATGTGTGCGACGAGACAGGTGAGTGTTGTGGTTCGCGCTTTTACCATAGCCGTAAGGTAGAGTTCCATTGCCCTCACACGATTTCCTTTTTGGACCGGTTACTGTCAAAATTTTAGTGTCCTCTACAGTAACTATGTTTTTGTCTTTTGTCCGCCTTATTCTGTTTTCTTCTATATCTACTGCATCTGATGAACTACTCAGGACTAGTGCTTTTAGAGTTTCAAAATTCAATTGTTTGCTAGTTTTAAGATTTAGCGTCAGCCTCTTAATTTTACCAACTTCAACGAGAGCGTTCTTGTTAGTGGACCACACTAGGTACGCATACGTTTTGGGACCACCGGAAACAAACTCTTTTATATACGAGCCGGGGCCGTAGTCAGACAATTCGTCTGTCATTTTGTCCAAATAATCCCCTGTGGGGACTTTGTGCGTGCCCTCCTTGTATACATACAGAACACTGTCTGTGCCATAGTAGAGAATTTGGTTCTCAAGGACTTCGAGGTGTTCGTACAACTTGAGTCTTGCTTGGGAGGTTGTATAGGCGGCTAGTACGACGTTTGCCGTTCTGAGAGACTCACTGACCTCATTTATATATTGCCAGCTGACGAGCAGAACCTCGTCATTAATTTCATGTATGGTATTCACTTGGATCCCCGGACTTGGTAATAGTGAGTAAAGTGCGTCTGGTTCTCTGATTATTAAGTTTTTAGTTTGATTCTCTCGTTGGCCGAATTTAAACCAAATTGAATTTAGCAAGGGAGCGAAGGCCTCCGTTCTTTTGAATTTTGGCCGAGTCCAGTTTAATGCCTTCGTGCTCAACGTAATTTTGAATATAGCTGGTCTTGTCGGCTTCAGTCAGACACCAGGAGAGGTAGCCTAATGCCTCTTGCTTGATTTGTAGAAATTTGTTGATGAAGTCGGTAAACAGTCCGCCGGTCTCGTACTCCCATAGCTCAAACATATCCAGGATTACGTAACCCTTACTCACAGCCTTTCGGATTTCGTTCATAGTCCACGTCCCGGTCAGTGCTCTTTCCTCACTAGGAGTAGAGTGATCGCAGTCACTCGAGCACATGTCCTCCCCACAAGTTCTACACAAAAAAACATACGTATGGGGAGAACAGGATGGAACAAATTTAGTGGGGGTAGGATCTTACACTTGAGGAGACCTTCGACCTTTAAGCCTTTCTCTACACTCCCGGTTGCTCACGTACATAGTAGGGTGGCTCTTAGGGTACACCCATCTTTTACAGACGAACGGGTAGAGTGAGCAGACGTCTGCATACTGGATAGTTTCCCCGTCCTCGCACTTGTGATAGGACTTTGTATTGCCTGTCCTTCTCCCGAAGATGGCATCTCTGGGATTGAGGGGGAGTGTGTTTAGAATAGGGAGTGAATTTAGATAAGTCAATTGTTCATTCTTTAATTTTAAAAATTCACACTCCCACATCTCGATTACTTCATAGCCTGTAGTTTCAAGTCGAGATATTTTCGATTTAGTTCTCTCATACCGCTGGTGTAAATTGTCGGATGGATCTTCGGATTGTAAGGGTTCCTCCCTTTTAAATGGAAATCATTTGGGACCGTACCCGTGGAAGTAACAACCCTAAAACTCGTAAACCCGCTCCCCGTCAAACCTGTCGACCTTTAGCCCTTCAATTTTGATTTCTCTTTACCGGCCCGTATGCTGAATTCTTACACTGTGCTTTTCTTCCTCCCAAGACAGCCACTGCAAAGCGATAGGCGAATGGAGGTCGGTTATGCGGTATCCGTTCTTAGGGATCAGACCGATGGTGTTTGGTTTAAAAAAGTTACGTCTGAAAGCCAGATTGCATGCGCTGGCAATGGTAACGGCTTCCATGAAGGGGTCAATATTGCACTCTTTCAAGAACATTGGTCTAAATTTAATACACGCTTGCGCCAGTATATCTACATCGGACATACAGTACTCGACGAGTTCTTTTTGAAAGTCGAAAACTACTTTTTCGACCTGATCGTTGTGCCAATTTTCGAAATCTTTGCAATTCTTCTCAAACATAGTTTCAGGGCTGTAGTATTCCTTGGGTGGGACCGGACCAACATAATTGTTATTTGCCAATGTGTTGAAAAGATGAGGAAAGTAGCCCTTTTTCTTCTCCGGGGGAAGGTCGAAAGCTTTAGGAAGTGCAGAGAAGGCCATGGGGAAATAGTTTAGTGAGAGTCAATAAATCTTACGTTGTCCAGTTCCATTAAAATTACTTTTGTGCCTCGCATAATCGGTTCCGGGGTGAATTTGGTCTGTTCTAGTATGTACTTTTGCAGAAACTGAAAATCTAAACCTTGGCCATTATGGGCCATTACACAAACGTTTTTGAAAGTTTTTCTTACTTCCATTACGTACTCCATGAACTGGTTGACCGGATCTTGTCTGAAGGCCCTGGTGCGGTTATTACAATTTTGACAAGCTTCACCACCGATGCATTGCCAACAGAACTGTTGGGAGACACAAAGGTTGACTTTATGAACTTTAGATTTTTCTGTTAAGTTTTCATCTTGACGGGTCTCTAAATCGAAAAATATGAAGAGGAAATTTTTAGTTTTTGGTTTGTTTGTGTCGACCCGCATGTAACATTGATGGTTTGGTGACATATAATCGTTACAAGTTTTGCAAACCACTTCACCGTACACGTGTTTTTACTTTCGTTGTTTCAAAAACACAAGTTTTTCACAATCTTTACATTTTTTTAACTGACTTACAACGATCACTCTTGTGAGCAGCGAAGCAAATTTAGTTTCTGTATTTTATGTTACATTGCGCGCACAGAATTCCCCCATGCTCATCTTCACACGGCGGGGACACACTCTGACACGTAGGGTAGATGTTTAAACACCTGTGCTCACTTTTATGGTCATAGGGATGGCAAGGTTCGCAGAAGTGTGTACACACAAAGGCCGCAGTAAGGGATGTGATCACATTGAAATGGCCGTTGTGATATAGAAGATTGATTTTTTACGGAGCGTCGGAATTGTTTACATTAAAGTACACATCCCGGCCTTTGTTTCCATAACTTTACACGGTAATATTGAATTCTTGTAGGAAATTTAGAAATTTTAAAAGTTCCGGAATCCCATCTCCCTGCTCTGAAATTTGGATCCCAGCTTCTGACATTA
Organism: Homalodisca vitripennis; assembly: GCF_021130785.1. Lineage (NCBI taxonomy): Eukaryota > Metazoa > Arthropoda > Insecta > Hemiptera > Cicadellidae > Homalodisca > Homalodisca vitripennis. The sequence continues at coordinate 29,954,607 of NC_060215.1, read as the reverse complement.
TTGTTTTTGCTTGGAGCGTCTGTCTCTGGCATCTGTCTTGGCGTATAGCTTGGAACAGAGGATCCTGCTTAGCTTTTGCCATACCCACTACCAGTGCCCGCGGTAAACACAGATTGTCTTTATTCTTAATAGTTATGACCCCCCGAGGTGATTTGCATTCTTCGCTAAAACTATTGTAAATCGGGTGGGTCTCACTCTACCCGTTCCTACCGGCAGGCTTACACGAGTACATTCTACTTTAAATGTATCGCTGGAAGTAAGGGCTTCGTCATTGCTCTGGATTAGATCCCCGAATATGGTCCATTAGATATCGCTGTCCATTTCACTAGCTGGCCAAAATGCTACGAACCCCGGATCATTGTTTTTGAAATTTAATGACTTCAAAGTGAAACCGAAATGGTCTGTGCCTTCGGCATCAGCCTTCATACGGTCCACGATTTCCACAAAGCCTCGTTTGACCCAGTCGAGTTCTGTAACCCCTTCGGGGACGGAATTGAATTTAAATTTAATTTTGGTACTATGGATTCTAAACCTTTTCACATAGGTTTCGTCGGTACTTACTACGTGTACAGGCTACATCTCTGTATATAACGGTTAATAAGTAGTAGTATAAACTATAACGGTTAATAAGTAGTAGTATAAACTATAACGCTTATTAACTGAGTACTAGCGTACAGGCTAGATATTTGTATTAAAATTAATTAATACTACCTAATTAGTAGGTTAGTGGGTTAGATTTCAAAACTATCGAAATACACTAGTTTACTTGGATATGTTACTGTGGTGTGCTGCAATCTAGCGCGCCTCTGCCACAACTAACGGGAATGGAATAATCCCGGTCTCTTATAAGGACTTAGTCACAAGGATCCAGGATATGGCATTGACTGCGGTGACCCTGGGCGGTCGGGCTAATTTTGCCAATCGGAACTGGACCAGGATACGGCGTTGGTTACGGCGTTGATTAACGACTATGTTTCCCGGACGCGGTGACCCTGGGCGGACTGCATTCCCAGACGGGAGTGCGGTTGACCTTCGCGGATGTGGTGCGCTCGAGCCGGATGCAGCTGCCTTACTGAGTAATGTGTTTTGTTTCAGGTGGCGGGCTGTACAGCTGACGCCAAACTCTTATAGTAAAGCCATAGGATTTATCCAGTCGTTTCATTTCACAATCCCATCGTTGTTTTATGACCCCGCCAATTTTTTTCGAGGTTAAGAAAGTGAGGGAATTTTTCCCGAACATGAGGGACTTTTTCTCGCACTCGAGGGACTTTTCCCGCCATGTTTTTGTTCCCGCCAAACCGCGACATGGGCGCCGCCATCTTGGATCACGTGACCTGCTCTCGACCAATCAGAGCGGTAACTCACTGATAGGGTATACAAAATTCTAACCCACTTCTAGATGTGCTGGAAATTTGCACGCACGTAGCTTTTACCTTCAAACCACCGGAAATGTTCACTTTAAAACCCCTCAAAAAAATTCGCAAACTATCGCATTTTTCACTCTTGCAGGCATATCTTTGAAGCCCGATAGCGGGCGAACCGTTAGAGCTAGCTCGGATCTCATTTTTGCATTTTACTTTAATTTTACGTTAACAAGACATTGTTAAATTACGGACTATATTCCCCCACGTGAACTGGCTGAGCGGTAGCGAAGCATCAGTTGTAGACAGTTACAAAGTACATTCTCTTTATGTTTACAGGCACTACATCCTCCAAGAAAGAACGAGGTGTGTCTTAACCCCTGGTAACATTAACCCTGCCCCGGGATTTCCTGGGATGACCAGATAAACTCCTGAGAAGACCCCCTGACTTCATAATCTGATAAATATTACTGACTTAGGTAACCTGATATTGTAAAATGAAGCGGCTTACACTGATATAGTAAAGCTGAGTACACTGATATAGTACAGTGAAGCGGAGCACACTGATATGGTGAAGCTGAGTGCATTGATATAGTAAAGTGAAGTGGAGTACACTTGTATAGTAAAGTGAAGCGGAGTGCACTGATATAGTTAAATGAAGCGGAGCACACTAATATAGTAAAGTAACGCTAAGTACACTGATGTAGTGAAGTGAAGCGGGGCACAATGATATAGTACAGTGACGCGGAGTACACTGATATAGTAAAGCTGAGTGCATTGATGTAGTAAAGTGAAGTGGAGTACACTTGTATAGTAAAGTGAAGCGAAGCACACTGATATAGTAAAGTAAAGCTGAGTATACTGATACAGTGAAGTGAAGCGGAGCACACTGATACAGTACAGTGACGCGGAGTACACTGATATAGTAATGCTGAGTGCATTGATATAGTAAAGTGGAGTACAGTTGTATAGTAAAGTGAAGTGGAGTACACTGATATAGTAAAGCTGAGTGCATTGATATAGTAAAGTGAAGTGGAGTACACTTGTATAGTAAAGTGAAGTGGAGTACACTTGTATAGTAAAGTGAAGCGAAGCACACTGATATAGTAAAGTAAAGCTGAGTATACTGATACAGTGAAGTGAAGCGGAGCACACTGATATAGTAATGCTGAGTGCATTGATATAGTAAAGTGGAGTACAGTTGTATAGTAAAGTGAAGTGGAGTACACTGATATAGTAAAGCTGAGTGCATTGATATAGTAAAGTGAAGTGGAGTACACTTGTATAGTAAAGTGAAGTGGAGTACACTGATATAGTAAAGTGAAGCGGAGTACACTGATGTAGTGAAATGAAGCGGAGCACACACTGATGTAGTAAGGTAAAGCTGAGTACACTGATATAGTGAAGTGAAGCGAAGCACACTGTATATAGTAAAGTAAAGGTGAGCACACTGATATCTCGGCAACTACTTCCCGTCACCTACTGCACAAAAACCTCATGTCCGCACATCTGGAGCCTCTTGAGGTAGCTATACTGGAGCTCCCACTCACCACCACTGAAGCGACTACCGCCTTCCAGTTCCAATGTGGAGATTCAGTCGTTGATGGGTACGATGTGACGCGGAAGTGCTTATGTTAGACCCTCCTAAACAATATACATTTTTATTCACCTGAAACTTCTGCGTTCTTAAGTGACATTGGGGACTTCGCTGGTTTTTCTCTGGTAACCCCGAGAAGAACTTGGACGGATGCTCGAGTAGAGAAGATATCTCCACTGTTTGGGTACCGTGATTGATAACCCGGTTTCAAAAATATGTGCTAGGACTATTAATCCTCCAACCCAGACCGTTCTGTGTCGCGTGATCGGCATTCTGAACGGTTCTAACCGGTAGAATGTGTTGTTAGCGCGAGATGGGAAGGTTATTACCTCGAAAGTGCTAAGATTATTAAGCATCCAACCCAGAACGTCCCCACATACAACACTGCGGTGAGTCGCTGTGGAGCGTATTGAAAATCGGGCACTCTTTGTCGGACCTGTCACCCGACTAGAGACAACCCCTTGCTTCCTAGATAGGGGACCTGATATTGCACTAAAACAGAGAGTCGTATCAAAAGCATACTGCACGAGGCTTTGGAAGTATTGTACACAGTTATTGATGTAAAAAAGGCCTGTTGTTCCAACACTTCACTTGATATTGCATTAAAGCAGAGAATCGTATCATCAACATACTGCACTAGTCCTCCATGCAGAAGTAAAGATCCTATGTCGTTGACATAAAGCAGGAAAGGCACAGGACTGAGAATGGATCCCTGAGGAACACCGTAACTCAGTTCTATTGGTTTTGACAACTGATTTGATATTTGGACAACTTGGGATCTATGACTTAGAAATTAGCAAAGCCATTTAAGAGGCATTCCTCTGATGCCATGGGACCCAAGTCTGTCGAGCAGTATGCTATGGTCAACGCAGTCGAATGCGTAGGCGAGAAAAAATTACCTTAAACGTTAGAATAAAAGAATACAAAGAACACACAGGAAAGGGGCTAACAGAAAAGTAAAATATGCACATTATTGTTAGTCCGAAAACGATTGTCTGAACTGGGATAAAGCAGACGTATAAATCTGGAACTTATTTTCCTTAAAAGAGAATTGTTCGAGGCTTCGTATATTAAATTTAAATTAAACCGATCAGGCAACCATTATACGAAATTAGGCCACTTCAGTTGCTAACTTTGAATAATGAACTAACAAGGAAACCTTAAGTTTCAGACATATATTAGAGATTTATAATAGTTTTGAGAGGCGTGGTTGGTCGTTCAGCGCAGTTCTTAAGGTCGGTATAAATAACTAGTGATTTGTTTTTATTAGGTGAATGCTTTAGAGATATTGTTTGTGGGGTTCACACACAACATAGTTGTGATTTCTGAATTATGTGTGTCACAACGCTGTGGTATGATTTGTTTATTTTAACCTAGATTTTAGTTATGTGTTAGGTTAATTATCCAACTGAGGAAGAGATCAAATTGGAGATCGCAAAACGTAGTGTTACTGATTGTTTCCTTCAGTCAACTCACTCTCATCACAATTATCGACATTTTGCAGTCAACGACAGTCACCTAATCCTCATCAGAATATCTCGACATTTATAGTTATAGTTACAACACTCAACTCAATCTCATCACAACATCTTGGCGTTTATAGTCATAGAGACATCAGTCATGTTATCCTCACTACAATATCTTGATATTTATATTCATAGTTACGACAGTCAACTCAATCTCATCACAACATATTGGCGTTTATAGTCATAGAGACAACAGTTACCTTATCCTCATCACAATATCTCGACAGTTATAGTCATAGAGACAACAGTTACCTTATCCTCATCACAATATCTCGACAGTTATAGTCATAGAGACAACAGTTACCTTATCCTCATCACAATATCTCGACAGTTATAGTCATAGAGACAAGCCACTCAGGGACTTCCACTTGTTACCATATGTAAGTGAAAATGTCGGTCTTGGCTGTATTCAGTACATGTTCTACTGTACAGTATAAAATAAACAAAAGACAACCCTTCTGTTATATTTTGAAAGCAAGCAAACTCTTTAGTTAAGCATTTCTTGATACAAGGAGAATATTATAGAATTTCAAGACTGAGTATATGGCAATTTTCTATTAATTCCTTATAAACTAAATCTGTGGTAATTATTTAATCATCTTCACATCTATATAGAAACATATGTTACTCATTTTATTCTGTTCAACTGTGCCTGAAGATGCGATAAGTGAAATATAATAGAGCAATTCAGCATTATGTTGGTCTTTTCTACATACACAATTATATATTTATTTATTAGTTTTTTTATAATATAAAATAATTAGTATTTCTCTCAGATATTGAAACTTTGGATATATAACAAAACTTTAAATACCAGAAAAATATGCAACATTGTATAGGTTGCTATTTACAATTTTTTTACTTAAGTTTGTTATTTTCTTAACGTTTAATAAGTTTTTGAATATCGAAAGTGGAATGAAGTTTTCTTACTTTATAATTTTTAAAAAGGAGATGTGAATAGAAATTCCACAAATTTGTACATAGTGAACGATGAGCGAAACAAGTTTTTTTTTAAATTTGGTACACCTCAGTATATGGTTAACCGTAAATAAAACATGTGTTGCTAAAAATAATCAGATTAACAAAACTAGTAAATTTTACTTTAAAATTTTCCAAACCCAACCTCATCACCCAAAAGTATCATTCTGGGTCATATAACGAAGTTGAAAATAATTTCCTTTAGTTCTTTGGCGTCGGAAATGTTGAGAGTTGGAACAAAAACTTTATTTTCACAATGTTTAGCTGATGAAGGTAGTGGCCTAGGTGGTCTTATAAACCTTGTATACTACCTGAATTTATGAAGAAACATGTATTATTTCAACTATTGTTTCCAGTTAGTTTTTGTTGATAATTAAATATTTTTGTACATTAAAGATATATTTAAGCTAATAAATTGAGCACAGGGTCTTTGTAAATTTTGAACCTACCTTATGTAACCTCCTTATACATAAAATCAGTACATTCTAAACCATAGGAATCTGATTTCAGTTATAGACGGAACTATTTCAGATACTGTTTTATATACTGTCTAATGGTAAAACACAGTGCATTATCAGCAACAAACTACTTTGGTTAATCTTGAATTCACCTTTACATTGAAATTTTCACGAGTTTAGTGTGCTCTAATAAATTTCAACATCTCCCAAGGTCTATTAATAGAATTTATACACTATAATGTGTTTTGGAAGCTTTATAGTTTCCACATTGATTTCAGAATGATCCTGTTTGATATTTAAATAATTCAGCAACGTGTAAAAATATTCAATTTTAGCTCATTGTTTCAGCCAAGGAATTTGAGGACAATGAGTATATTTTCGTCCCATATGTGATCATGAATGCCACAGATGAATTAGCTCAGATGTTCTCACAGAGATACGTTATGGTAGCATGCATGCCACCAAACACATTCATGGAACACATTCTAATAACAATAACTACGTCCCTTTGTCAAACTGTAGTCATACGCTACTACAGTTCTTATAAGTCATCTTCTGGTGTCGGTGTCAATAAATATTAAAAGCGAGGATTATCCATCTGGAGTCGTCATAGTTTGAATTCATGAACACAGCACAAAACACAACGAAAAATATTCAATACGAGAAACAAAACATTTGATAGGTCTATTACACACGAATATTAAACATGGTATAACAGAGCGGCCGGCATACACAAACACACAACACAAACACATTCATTCACATTCTACAAATGTTACGATAAAGAATCATCTGTGAAAAAAGAAAAGCGGTAACACTGCAGTTTTTGAAGCGGTATATTACAACTCTGTATTAAACAGTAGAACAAAACTAGTTAACAAGATGTCCTACAATAAGGTATCCAACTGTAAAATCATCATACCCATAGCTCTAATCCAAATGTGGGAAAATTTGTCACGGACAACCCACCTTTACCACTTCTAAAAGTAAAATATCTCGGTTGGGAAACATATTTGTGTCTAAACAAGAGTGCGATCAGAAAATTTTACCATAGGAGCAAATATTACTGGATGCTCTGAAGTTATCTCTCTAACGAAAGGAAATCTGGATATTCTACTATGAACACTTTTTAAAATTAAAACAAAAACCTAACTCATTTGTTCACTAAAACCAAAATTAGGATTTTATAGGAAACCCTCCACAGGCCAACCTTCCCTTAGAGTTTCAACCAATCAAGTTCATTATTGGATTACTATAATGCAAATGTCACAATCCTAAATGTTACCTTTTAAGAAAAGCTATAAAATTGCATCAGCTTGCAATGTAAAGCTTTTTGACAGTGTGAGCTATTTTGCCATGGGTAACATTTTGGCAGAAAGGATAACAGGATTTGGGACAGTTGCCATCGTTATAGGTTATACAAGGTTTAACACAACGTTTCGAGGATTGGAAACTATCCTTTTCATCAGGTGTTCCAATCCTTGGATAGATTCCAATCCTTGAAACATTGTGTTATACCTTTTATAACCTATTACGATGGCAAATGTCCGAAATCCTGTTATCATTTCAAACCTTCCATCGTCAATAACAAACTTTAAATAAAAACAATTTTGGCCGAGTTAGAAGTGCAAAATAAATTCAAGAATATACGATAAGTCTTATGATCATGGGTAACTGCTAGTACATAGTATTATTATTGTTTAGTGAAATGTACAATATTTTGTAAAGTTTTATATTCATGAGTACTTTAAAATGGTTTAATCGTTTGTTTTGTTTTGTTTAGATATAACATTTGATAGAGCATATGTTATTCCTGTATACAGGGTGTAAATTAAGCCCTGATACACCTAGATACATTCCAAACGGATTGAGATATTGATGCACAATCTTTACTATACTTATTAAAATACTTTTTTGGAAGATAAAAATATTTCCCCCGCTTTTTCAAAGGGGGGTAGAAGAGAGGGGTCACTTTAAATTTTCAAATTGCAACCCCTATCTTGTGACATGTCATTTGAAAGGTAAATTCAAAAGAAACAATGACATGGACCCAATAGCAAAAGTTATGGGCAAACAATCCCTTACATCTAAGGATGTAAATTAAGTCCTGATACACCTGGATATACTCCAAACGGATTTAGGTATCAATGTACAATCTTCACCAGACTTATTAAATTACTTTTTAGGATATTTTTAGGGTAACAAAAATTTCACCCCCTTTTCAAAGGAAGCTGAAATTGTGTATTGATCCAAAAACATCATATACAGAATTGATATTTTTGGGTCAATACAAAATTTTATTTCAATTCTGATAGGATATCGAAGGATGTTTTTAAAACCCAATAATACTTTAAAATTGTCCTTCCGTCTTTGCTACAGTTTTGTCCCTTGTAGATCGAGTAATATTAGAACAATTGAGAATAATTGATTGCTCTATCCTATATTGTACTTAGCTAGATCTTTTTTTAAACCATGTTGTTGCCTGACTGTCTATGCAATAACTCTTAATAGAAAGCCTAAAGATTTTGGAGTCAAAATGCCAAAGAGCACCGAAGTTTGCAAGTAACTCTGTTTGCGACAAATTTGTACACTGAATTTGGAACGACTGGGGCCTAAATAATTAAACGAGGTCGTGAAACGTTGATTGGAAGGTAGGGCCCACGATATTAACACCAAAACACCGTGCCGGTTCGTCGAGGGAGCGGGCAGCCAGCTTTGATTTTAGAACTCCGACCACAGAAACTCTAAAATGTCCTCGCCCTACGGAAGCCAGAAGAGAAGAGTGCAAGAAACCTAATTCCAGATATCTAGAAAACCTGAAAAACTAGAACCAAACAAAACAGGCAGAATTCCACAGAAGCATTTAGAAGTAGAGGTTAACCATCTGGAAAAGCAGACGACTCGACCAGCTGTAGGGAAACTGCTCCCGGCTTCTGCCGTCCCGTCCAACGGCCAACAAAATAAATTGGCAAACGCCACAAGGTACATTCATCATTATATACATTTGCATTAATTCTATTGTAGTTATAGCTATTAAAATGTATAACTGAACTGGAGTTTTTATTTTATTCTTGTTTTCAATAATTTTCATCCCAGCAATTCAACATGAACTCTTCAACGGAGTAAAACGCCTTTGACACCAGGAGGTGTTTTAATCGAGATTTGAATCGTTTACAATCACTGAGATGTTTAATTCCTTCAGGCAGCTTGTTTATCAGTTTCACACCAACTTGGGAGGGCAAGTGTTCAAATGCCGTCGTTCTATGTTGTTCAATGCGAAAGTTGTCCCTGCCTCTTGTCTCGTATTGGTGGACGTCACTGCCTTGGACCAACTCGCATTTGACAGTATTGAACGACGTCGGGAAGATAGAGATAGGGTAAAGGTAACAATCCAAGCTGTCTGAAGGTATCTTTGCACGACTCTCTGAAATTAAATTTGTAAAGAATTCTGACACCATTCTTTTTAGCTCTAAATACTATTTCGAGTTTGCATTTAGAACAGCTGCCCCACAGTCTCAAACCATAAGACAAATATGGATGTATAAGGCCAAAGTAGGCCATGTTTAATACATATAGAACAGAATTTTGAAAGGTTACGCAAAACATAAATGCCAGAAGTAACCTTGGAGCAGATGCTGCCATTGTGAGTCCCATGTCAGCCCTCGATCAAGGTACATTCCAAGGAACTTAACGGAGTCGGCCTCTTCCAAGAGAACATCGTCCATCATTACCGCGGGACGATACTCCTGTTCTTGTCGATGCCGAAGGCAAAAATGTATTGAGTTTGATTTTGAGCTGTTTGTTTTCAAATCGAATCTTGAGAAATATTCAATACATGAATTTAAATCAATAAATGATTTCACTTCAAGATCATTTTTAGATTTTGATTTAATACAGAGAGTTCTGAGTTACTGATTGAGTTTCAACACTGAGTGGGTTGCATGTCAAGAAGGTGGTCAGGTTATCTGGAATTCACTGTTAACGGTAATAACTTTACTATTTTTCATAATGTATATGACCACTTAGTGAAGAGTTGATTCTCTAAAAGCTGTTAATAAATTTCGATTTCACTACTTGGATACTTGGGAGAATCACAAAGACATTCCCCCATGCATATCAACTTTACAGGGTGAAATAATGTGCATCAACCAATGCTATGGGAACAGGATCAACCAAGCACTCTAGCTGTAAGAGACAGGCAAATTTGAAACCGTGTTTCCCCTATGTTTCTATCCTTTCAAATCTGTTTTATTGCTGATACAATAATTACATTGTATGGCAAACATCAATTAATAAGGATTTCCTAACATTTCTGTCATTCATACTATAATACACATACATAATTACAATCACACGTCTTTCATCCATCGCCAATGCAACCCACTTCGACCAGCAGGGTCAGTCTGAAAGTCAGTGTGAAAGAATTTGTGTATTTTCTAACAAAAGAAAGTTTTTATTTTATTTTCAGTGTAAACTGTGTCATAATATAAATAACATTGCACATTTTATTTGCAATTTTACTTTTTAATATTAGTAGTATTGACAGGAAAACAAGATAAGGAATAGTGACTATGAATACGGACAGAGTGCAGACCGTAACTAAAATTCTCAAAGGACTTCACGTAATGGTTAACAGAAGACTATTGAAAAGAAGCTAAGTATTGTTTTGCATAATAAGTCTTTAGAATAACACTTGCACACACAGTGGCACATTTCATTTCACAGAGGGTGTCACAAATGGACATTTTACCCATATTGTCACAACGAGCTAATTATCACTATGCCACTAGTAAATGAAAAACTAAAAGAACCAATTTTATACAATTTGAATTTCATAAAGTATATAACTCACAGTGAATGGCTTTTTGTCAATTTCTGCTACACTGCACAGTCCAGGTACCTTATTGTTTGAAAGTTCAAGTACAAATGCATCGAGATATTTCTGATGCATTACCCTAAATGGCAAGTTATCCTCATATGGCCAGATATATTTCATTAAAACCTCAGTTTCATCTGATGTACGGCTGAAAAAACAACAGATGTAATTGAACACCAGAAGCAAACCCAGGACTTAAAAATTTATTTAATAAAAAATATCTCTAACAATATGAGATGATTCAATAAACTTGGTGCTGATAAAATCATTTCAGTTTTTAATTCCAATGAGGTATTTCGGTAAGGGTGTCACGTAGAAGTTTTTCTCTGACAAGGTGGACCCTACTTTTCCCACTTGAGCCCTTACTGTGACCCAATGGTATACCCTCTTCTGTTTACTCATGGGGAACCTGGATTGAATTAAAACTTTACTGACAATAGCCAAAACAGACAAAGGAAATGAGCGTATCTTACAATGTCACAATTTGCATGCTATGCATTAACAATTGGTGAGTGTTTCTGATGTACAGGGTGACATGACCTAGTGTTTACATTTGTTGTAGGTGATAAAACAACATAAATATGACTCAAACACTAAAATTGAAAGTTTTTATCACTCACACACACACACAGAGAGAAAAATTATTTTCATTTTTTTAATAAAAATATGAACATTTCGCCAAAGTTGTTCGATTACTATGAAATTTCGACACAATTTTCCAAGTTCATTACTGCTATTCTATTCTACATTAAATATTGAGTGAGTTTTGGATAACTTTTAATAGGTATGAGTCTCCAGAAATATTAATTAAATCGACTTAAACTGGGTAGTTTTCATTTCTTTGAACAAAATTAAAAGAAAAAGCTGACACTCCCAATTCTTTAGAAAACATTCTAGAGACTAGTAAACATCATAGAAGATTCATCAAAATCTTAGCTTTCAGGAAATATAATACATTGTTTTATTTTTTATTAAGTACAGTTATGTGAGTTTCAATAGTGTAAAACACGATATGATCAAAATTTCACTAGTAAAACACAACCGCTTTTTAACCGGATTATAGGCTGCATGGTTAACTAAAATGCCTTATATTTGGATGTTGTAATGTTCAGTAGCCTCGCTTATGATCAATGTACTGTATGTTTACATTTCATATTTTGGTAATTCGTGGCCTTGAATAACAAAGCTCAAATGATCGGTCTAGCATCAATGCAGACGGCCTTGTTTGTTTATGTTCCATGTATTTGTTTCTGGTTACAATTGCATTATTCATTTGTTATTACGTGTTATTTTATTCACGCTGTGTTTAAAAATTGGGAAATAATATAAGTACTTCTACAAGAAATGTGAACAGGGAGTCCATCCGACTTGCTTCGGTGCTGTTTTGTTTTGTCTTGTATATAGTGTAAGTATAGTTTTGAAGTAAATATGTGATATTATCATGAATATGAATGTTTTATTTTATGCTAAAGTAGAGTGCTTGAGTTACTTTTTCAGCAAGACTATACAGGGTGATTTAGGTAGTGTTACTAGCACTTTCTGAGCTTATTGTACTATAAAAAATAATGAAAAAAGTTCATACAAACATAGGTCTGGAAATGCTTTGTTAATGAGTAAATTTTACTTAACTTTATATCATTCAATTTTGTTCATTTGTTTTTCCACACAATGAGTGTTGGTAGTAAAGTTTGACTTTAAAAACTATTATTTCATTATAATTGCTTTATTGTTCATAATTTTCTTCAGCATTAAATTTTCTACAAGTTTCTCTGTAAAAATTTGTGTTTTTATTACCTATTTAACAAATTAATTGTACATTAAACATAAAAAATCGTTTTTTTCGATTGCTCTTTTTTGTGTTTTACTTAGTACATCTTAAACAATAAGAGAGATACAGTTATGGAACAAACTTTATTCAATTTATCATGTCAAAAACCATTAGAAAAAACTGCATTCGTCTCTAAATCCCTCTTCCCGAACTCCCAGCAAATGATAATTCAACCTCGGGTACTAAATTATGGGTGAAATCTTTGGTTGGCCGTTGCTCAGTAACAAAGCACTTCCGGGTTTGTATGAACTTTTTTCATTATTTTTTTATAGTACAATAAGCACAGAAAGTGCCGATAACACTACCAGAATCACCCTGTATAAAACATAAATTGTGTGTGAAACAAAAACTGGTCGCAAATGTGCAAATCTGTACCAGTATATAAAAATAGAAAATCTACAGAATATCATACTAATCTCAACTTAGACACTAGATATTTTTTAGTGAAGATTTTTATGACACCATTAAAATTGTGCTTTTGGCAAAAAAACACCATGTCATTTCTCACATGTACCTTTGAAATATGACTGGCACTATGAAGTTAAAAATGTAGAATACTCCAATTTCCCCCCGGAAAATGTTGTCTGGCCATGCCATTGTTTCTGTTGCCTTTTCCTTCTTTGTTTAGATAAAAGAATTTTCTTGCTTATAACGATTGGAAATGAAAAGCAAACTTGTTTACAAAAATAGAGCAGTCTTTCCGCTGACATTTTAAACGGTAATCTTTTATGTTGACTAAGGAAGTATTATCAAGTTGAATAAGTTTTGCCAAACAAAAGGAGTTCCTCTCAAATGTTCTAATAACAGTATAAAGAATAAAAGTAATTCATGATCCAATTTAAAGTTTTTATTATTTGTTAATTTTTGTTAATAATAACGTTAATAATTTTTAGTACATAATCCCCCATCCCCTAACAGAATATTGTTAACTAAAAAATCAATAACCAATATATCAGGGAAACCCTATGTTTATTTTAATAAAAATCATAATTTCAGTTTATAAAATGTCAACAAATCATGCTCTAACGTCCCACAGAGATATACCTGAAATGAATTATATATAAATTTTAACTGAACCACCATGTGAACATTAATGTACTTCTTTTACAACCCAGAGGAGTCTTTCCTCACTTAGAAAAGGAAAAAAGGAAAAAACTGACATTCTTTGCAAAGAACGTTAACAACCTCAGCATTAGTACAAGTTACTTCTATACTTCTAAGGTCCATATCTATAAATCAGTTTGGGTGTTATTGGGCTAAACATTCTATAAAATACTGTTTCTGAACATTTCCAAAAATAAGGTCAACTACTCTTCTGGCACCAAAAATACAGTAGGGGATAATAAAAGGACACGTATTGTTATTACAAACATTATTTATATTTGACCTTTACATAATACTTACAAACAATATTAACATATTCAAATATTTAATCTATATGACAAACTCCACATATACATTTAACATGCATTAACGTTAGGAGTAGTACACAAACAATTCTATACAGATCCCATTATTCTATATATAAGTGGAGAAAGGATTGGAAATATAACCAACACTGCGTGTAATATATAGAATTATTATTTTTATGTTCTGGTAAAAGTACATTCCTGAGTGGTAGACCTGATTTAACAACACAAAATTTCCAGCATTTTTATGTGTTTCATAAATATTATAAATGCAATAGAGAGCAATGTTTTTGATAATAAAATAGACTCAGTTTGAATAATATTATGACGTACTGTCCAAAAGTTCCCTATGTACGTTACCCATATTTAAGCAGAAGTTTGCTGAAGCAGAAATTTCTGTTCCTGTTGTTAACGACATTCCTGGTTGAAAAAAGTTGAAAGTTGCACGTCTCTGTCAAAGGTCTGTCTTTATTTTTCGGATGTTGAAATGTCTTTAGTTATGCTGTTGACAACATCAAATTCTATAGTTAGCATGACAAACCAACACTTAAGCATTTCAGATGCTAAAGAAAGCATAAAGATGGGATCGCAAAAGCTATTCAAATAAGCGCAAAAATAAAATTCAGAGAGTCGTGCAGGCAAGCTTTTAAGGAATTGCAGCTGTTAACTCTCCCGTGTCTGTACATTTTGGAAATCACTTTGTTTTGTATGTATAAGTGTGCCTTAACCAGAGGCTGGGACATACATATGCATGAGACACGAGGTAGAGAACTACTACGAACTGCGAGACACAGAACAGTGGTTTTTGAACACCTGCCCTCGCAGGCGGTGTTAATTTTATTAACAGACTGCCAAATTCAATACAAAATTCCCTAACGCCCAAGTGTTCAAAATGAGGCTTAAACATCTTTTGGTGTCACAAACATTTTATAATGCAGGGGAGTTTTTGGCGTTTAACTGGGAGACCGTATGTGTGAATGAGAATTTTGTGATATGAATGTAAGAAATTTTAGATTAAAATCCATGACGTTTACTGTACAATGTACTATTGTTGCTGCAATAAAACTGATTTAATTTGATTTGGGATTATTTATTTATTCTCTGAAATGACAACAATTACAAATCATTTTATACTTAAATGCAAAAACCCTATTGGGTTTGTCTGCATTTCACTAAATATACTATTACTTATTTTATGCTTTAAAATTACCACATGAACCTTCAGAGTGGTTGGTCACCCCTTCAATCCCACATCGGATGACAATGTGGATAACATTCAAGAGAATAGTGCACACAGTCGAATAATTATAGATTCTATTACCTATGAACTCGGAATTTAGCATGTGAGTTTTCACAGTATTCTTCATAATTTGAATACACTTAATGAAGATTCGAATGTGCTTTGTCTTTCTTTGAAACGGTAACTCCTTGTCAAAACAGCCTTCGACAAAAGTACAGTAAAAAACTCCATAGGGCTTGGAGTATTCACCAGCAGCGATGCTTATCACAGCAAGGTAAATTTACCTAAAACAATTCCTGCATGAATATAGGTAATAACTCTGCAAATCTTTTGACTCTGCCATGAAGATTAAATTTCGTATAAATATTTCCATGAGAAAATCTATTTTGAATTTAAATTATAAATAATAAAAGATAATCATAGTTTTAACAATTCATTTCCGTTGAGTCACTAAAATCGAAGTTTCACATTTATGGAGTTAAGGCGAATTTCTATTTATGACACTTTAACTCCATGTTAAAAGCGAAGCCTCAGATGCACGGCTAGCAGTTAACTAGTGTGCTCTCTTAAGTAACATTTAATGAATTATGTCATAATAATGTTATTTTTTAAGAAGAGGCTCAACTTGCTAATGCTCTCATTTTTTTTAAATTTTCCTATAAATCTTTGTAATTTAAATATTATTTTTAAATAAATGCTGGAACTATCAGTTGAAGGAAGCTTGAGATAGATTTTAAATTTTATTCAGCTTTGTACTGCCTGTTAAAATGCAATATCTTGTTAAACCAGGTACTTGTGACTATAAGCCTAGAATCCAATTTATATAGTGTCTTCCAGAACAAACTTGATAAACAGGTACAATATGAAAAACAAACAAATATACATCCCATCAACATAGGCACCAAATAAAGAATTCCCATACAATATCTTTACAAAAAATAAGAAATAACAAATCAAATTTTAATGCTAATCTGAAATGAGAACCACTCAAATTTATTGTAATTAAACTATTTATCAATATTTTTTAATGCTAATTTTTAAATCCGCTTTATTTAAAAAAATCAACAAAAAACTCTTAAACATCCAAATTTACAATAATTTTTAGTAAAATGTTTCTATTTCACATTTTATAATCTTCCACGTAAAGAACAAACCCAAAAAAAGAGTTACATGACCTACATTCAAAATGTTATAACATTATTTATTTAATGTATAAGTTACCTGTTCCTGAAGTTTGTTTCTGGTAATTATTATGTTTTATACATACCATTTTCTAATAAATAACAAAATCAACATTTTATTATGTACTTTTTACATTGAAGGCATTGTATAAAATACTTTTAATATTTTTACTTCGACTGAACTCCTGTACCGTACATGACGTACGAGAATGTTGTTTGGCAATGTGTATTATAAATGTATTATGTCATTCAGCAGTGGTGGCCTATATGAACACAAGAGTGGTAGTGTTACGTAGGCGTCGGAAGTGGGCAGTAGTGTGATGTGACGTGGTTACAGTTACAGTAATTGTTACAGATGCTGGTTACCGGTTACCGGTTACATCGACTCGTTGAGTGGACAGTGAACGGACAGGCACAATCATTGGGCTATTTAGTTTTATTGCTACCAAACGAGTAGATAGCGTACCTTAAGTGCAAACGTTAAAAGTTCAACATCTCCACTTTCTGTGTTACACTCCATAACACAAACTGAAGCCACACACAATTTGGCTACCATTTATATAGTACTTGGAAATTCCAATTCTACAATTTTTGCATAGTTACACTAACAAATTATATTTATGAGATTCAATTGAGCATATTTTTTTCCTTAGGTAACTCGGAACTTCAATAGCATTCCTGATGTATAACACTTTGATAAGGCATATACGGGTTATGTTAGCTATTATGGGCGCGTCATCAAAGTGTTAATCATCATTAGTTCCTGAGTACCGTATCGACAAAATTGAGTGCCGTTTTAAACTGCCTCTTCACAAGTAAATTGAAAATAACATTTCAACTTCAGTAATATTTTTATTTACAAATATAAACTAACAATTTTGGTTTCTGGTAGCCCGACGTCTCCTTCGCACACTTGAAGTGATACAACAGAGTAAATAAGCAAAGCACACTTAATTTTTACACATCACAATCAACATTATTCCTAGACACGTGTTGGTTACTTCTAAATATACCTATAGCCATACAGTTAAACAAACACATGAGCAAGGGGTTCGTACAAACGTTTTAAAGCTTACATTATCACCGAATAAGTTACACGTCGTTTTTGAGCTGAAAACATCAATTTTGTTGACATGTAACACCGAAGTGACGAGTTTAGTTGTAGTTTTAATTATGTTACTACAGTTACAATTCATCTTATAACCAAAGGAGATTTTTCTTTTAAAAGACATACAAAAATCTCTTACTTCTTATCACGGTATAAAAATCAATACAGCAATGACAATGCATATTAATACATTATTTACATATATTGTAGTATAAAAATATAAATGCTACCCATAATGTACTGGTGTAGTGCAATATTAAAATTCAGATGTGAACAAACTATTTCATGAATCAACCACACACATGCTTCCAAAGGATAAGTGGTAAAAGGAATTATTATTAACTCTGCCTTCTTAAAAAAAAATTAATTTTCTTTTTCATGAACCTGATTTCCATTTAAGATCTATTGAAATAACAGAAAATACATATCTGTCAATCAATTTTTTTTCTAAATTCACTTACAACTTACAATGAGTATAATATGAAAAATCTTATACTTTTTTACAAATCAAAATTAGTATCAGTCTTACATTTATACAGAACAATACTTAGTGTAAAAAAATATTAGTTAATAATTATAATCCGATGTCTTAATAAGGAAACTTTAATAAAATAATAGCAGACTATCTACGATTCACAGTCTAAAACCTAAGAAATATAATAGAAATATGTCTTTTAATAATAAAATGCAATAACCTAAATTATTATAAAACGCAGACATTGAATATGAAATAATATTGAGTTATTAACATTAGTATTAAATTTATCTTTTAAATTCAAAATTTAATTTAATAAAGATAATTCAAAGGAAGACAAAACTATTCTCACCATGTGAATATTTTGTAACTGATCAATAGCCTTGTTCAAGCAAGCAAAGAAGCTCGGAAAATCTGTTTGCAGGCAATGAGTTTCATCAGACTTTTTTAATAACAGCTGCAATCAATACTAACAAATAAATCATTAAAATAATCAAACAAATCGGTTTATATAACTTTTTAAGAAACTTTTACATATCTTTATCTTCTTATCTTTAAAGAAAGGTGAGAAATAATTTAAATTATCGAATCAATTACAATAATTAAGAGATTCAGTTATAGAGAATAAGTGAGTTGTTTTCGTGTAGTTGACTGAAAGACTTCAACCTTTGACTACAAGAACCATTTAATTACAAACAACAAACTCAATTATCTACTGTAACAGACCTTTTGTAGACTTAGCAGTGATTGAACTTACTAAGCAAAATTTCTTCTCCAGCACCTATTATATGAAAAATTAGTCTTACGTAACAAAATCTTCATGAAAATACAAACAAAATGTCGGTACAACAACATCAATTCAGAAGTTGTAGACTACTTGGTAACAAGATTCACAGATAATTCAATTAAAAGTACTCACACACACAAATAGTCTTATGTGCATATGAGCCTACACGAATACGTCTTGTGCGAATACAAATCCGATTAACTGAGCTTAATTTCAATGTTGCGACATGGAGGTCTGAAAGTACACGGGGAATACAAAGAAGTGGAAAGGGAAAAGAAAACTGCTGGAAGAGGCAAGGGAGTTAGAAATTGTCTTGCTTAAGAAAATCTAAAATATGTACACACTGAAGATATTTGCAGAACGCATAGTAAAATTTGAAACTTACTTCAGAAAATTACGAGATTTAATCACAGAATATTTCGATGACATTGATGTCAATGATTCTGACAGATGTAATGACCGATTTCATTGGAGCCTAATGGAGATACAGTACATGTGTACCGTGGTGTATGTCAGCTGACCGACCATTATTTCCACAAATGTTTGTAAACATTATTTTACTTCATTACTTCTTGTTATTACATCCATTATTACTGTTTGCATGTAAATAAGAACTTTTGAAAATCATTGACTTCAACTAATCATGGTTCATCATCGAAATTTAAAGTATCTTGAAAAGTACTTGTCGACAACAGGAGTGAATTCTTGTCGACAACAGGAGTGAATTCAGGTGCAAGATATACAGTTTTTTCATGTTACACATTGGGTTATTTGCAACACAACATTTTTTACAAGTTTGACAACACTGCAAATCGTTTAAGGAGCAATTTACAAAGAGTAAATATCGTTAATTGTAAACAAACACTGAAGTATATGGCATGTATAGTATAAACACATTTAGCATTTTAAGCAGTTTATAAAGTCAACTGGGTATTAATAATACCAGTACTAGCAAAACAGTTTAACACAAAAACTGTAAAAGATACAAAAACCAAAAACCATTATAGAGGCAAATTACAAAGAACCATTTTAAGTGGGAGAATTGGAAATTGTCATTATACCGCAGTGGTAAATACCGTACTTCAACAGAAAATGTTAACAATTACGTTTTTATAAAATGACTACAGTTTTTTTGACATTCGTTATTGTTATTTATTAGTAATATTTGCCTTTTGTAACATACAATGACAGCAAATAAAAAAAAGTAATCCTTTCAAATGAATTATATTAATATTTATATGCGAGATGTACTAACAGGGGTTGGGGAGGGGGGAAGGAGAGGCTGAAATTGGATGTTGAAATCTAGTATATTCTTTTCATGCCCCGTTCATCTTTCACACAAAATAGGTATTCTTTAACAGTAATTTTACTGTGCACAAGGTGTATGTGAACCCTTGCAAGTAACATATAGGGTGCACTCCAAAGAGCAAAATATTTTTTTATTCAACGATAATTTATAAAAAATCATAACTTTATTGGAATAGCTTTTTCAATTTTTGGAGCAAAAATGAAGCAAAATTTGGAAAAGTTAATATTTTTTTTAGTTGTGAAAAATTCAATTTTGATGCAGAATTTATTTAAAAAGTATATTAAATTTACAAAATATTCTGGGTTACTTTTTAATCTCAGTCTGCCCATCCCAATGGTCCACTGGTATGAGCGAGGATCTTCTCAAACATAAGTGGAAGAGACAGTATGGTGAAATTTCAACATTACTAATGAAGTGTGCTATAGTTTCAAACTGAATTTGAATTCTGGTAACTCAGAACCACAGTGTGCTTAGACTATCCTAAAGGCCCATAAAAAAACCAAACAGGTTGAGAGAAAAGAACTGATCAAAATGGGCAATATTTTATGCTGATAACTGGGACTATATGAAGCTAACTAAAACATCGGGTTCAACAAGAAAATAAATAAAAATTCCATTTACCTAGCCATGTAACTGAATTAATAAACATAAAAAACTGTAGCATTCTCACAAACAGCTGAATTTTCACGACTAATACCTCTTCAGTTATTTCCAATGATCGCATCATGTAAATATTTTTAGTTTTACTCTCTTACCTATGTCTCAACACTGGACTTGAAACATGCATTGTAAATTATCAAAACTTTGGAAACTGACTGAACAACTTTGTACTCATTAAGTCTATAGAAAAAATGAAGAATCTTATTTTAACCACATGAATCATTTCCGAGAAAATCGTGCACATCATAATTAGCACTATTTTATTTGGGTAATTGCCTTGAGGACCTGAGAAAGAGAACATGAAACTTGTACCAATCTTTATGCTACCGCAGTGCTGAAGCACTGATTTGGAATTTTTATAAACCTCAATTGAGGTGACATTTGCAACCTGAAACTTTAGTCATTATTGAAACAATTTTTTATCTGTTAAACATTGGAAGGTTCTAGATACAAAGATTGCATTAAGAAAATGTTTTTAGAATACAAAGGGTTGATTTTGCAGCTAGAAAACACCCTATAATATTGTCGTAAGGGTTCAAATACACCTGAAGGTATAACTTAACTATCTGAGTGCTGTCTTAAAAAGTTTCCCATTTAACACAAACAATAAATGTAACTTACTCTGACACTTTTAAGCCATTACTTAAAACATCTCTTCCCAGTAATTTTAATATTATACTCGAAGGTCATAAAAAATACAATCTATTAAATGAGAAAATTAACCAAGTCTTAAATATTAACATCGAATAATGAACAATAAACCGGTGATTAATACTTTGAAAAAATCACTTTTTTCAGTAAAACATACCTTATGATTGATTACAAGGTAAAAATACTGAAATCGCGTAGAGACTAACTTAAGAAAAGTGGCATTAAGCTTAAGAAAGATACATAAATTAAACAAGCCCCAACAAAACACCTTGAAAGTAATAACATGTAAACAGTAAAAAATAATAAGTAGTTACTATGAATAAAATTCAATACATGAAATGGTACTTTCTGTTAATACACTATAATAACATTAGTAATAAAAAAGTAACAGTAAAGGAAGAAAGCAAGTTGATATTACAATGAGTAGAATTCAACACATTAAATACTATCCGTCAACATACTATAATACTATAAGTTCAGAATTTGAAGACCAATATTTTTCACATTTGGACTTTGTTACATTTTGTACTTTATATGAAAACAAAACTATTAAATGACTTTTTGTTTATGAATAAACATGTAAACTCTTTTTATAAAATAATTATATAACTAACTAAGGCATGTATTTATTTTAAATGTCTAGCCTTTTCATATTATTACTTATTTTACTGTTAACCTGCATAATGAACTAACAATACAACTTTTGCAGGCATTTCTAGTTATTTAAAACAAATTTCCACTATTTTCTGGTTATACAAAAATCCGTTTTTGGAAGTTCAATGTCCTGTAAATTTACTAAGCGTATTGTTGGCATTTTATTTTTACAATTTTATAGTGCTGAATTGTAAATCTGTTAAAAAGATAGAATACTCTGATAGGAATAGATCTGAAAACTTAACAAAAATAATAAGTTAGTGTATAAATATGATATCCCAGTTTATACATTATGAAATGAATGCATAAGGATATCTGGACGGCTCCCAGAGGTCAACATTAGTTTCGCATCATAAAAATTATACGTACTGTTTATTATTTTAATTCAGTGCAAATTGACTATCTTTAAACAATAATGCTCAAAACGTTTTTATTGGACGAACAAATGGAACATATTGAACAGCTTAGTTACTTGCAGAAGTATCACTGATAACATTCAAATCTTATTAGGGCTTCAAACCAGTCCATAAACAAAATTTAAAATTACTGGCTTTACTTATCATAAGTAAAACTGATTGTTTATATGAACATCCTGAATTAGGATCAGTGTTCGTTTGATTTGGTTTCGAAACTGAAATATCTTTGTTGAGAGGCGCAATATTGTGCTATATGTTGTTCGTTTGATGGTGGTGATTTGTAAGTTTATATTTTAACGTATAGCCTCTTTTTATAATTACACAATTACATTTTTTTCTTTCAGGACAAAAAGCTGAATAAACCTCTCCCTTTCCTATGCCTTCACTTTGTGAGAGATTCATATCAGAGCAATATCTGAAAAACAATAAAAGTAGTCAAGATCTCCAAAACAAAAATAAAATCTAATCCGTGTTTCAACAAAATCATTCCCCATTTTTCCATATGGGGGAAAGATGAAAATCCAAGACTCTTTTACTTAAATCATAAGTTCATCTCTGTTTAAGTTTTTAAGTGTCTAATACTCAAATCAATCAACCCTATACCTCAACCCTTTTTCCTCGGCACTCCACCCTTTCAGCTCATTTCAACAGAAAGTACTTATTAATAAATTTGTCAGCAATGACATTGTTTTTATCCTTCTGGTAATCATATATTTCGGGTTTCAGCTCAAACACTCATGTCCTTGTACTTTTGTGTAAAATATTTTGTTTCCTGAGGGAAAGAGACGAATGTCTCCACACTTAGTCCTAAAAAGACCTTTGTGCCTCGCTAATTTATATTTGTATCCTCAAAATCTAAGACTCTTACAGAAGATGATCAGATTTGAGGGCTCCTGTTCTCTAATGTCTTGGGGCTAAGGAGATATGCTCCTAGGAATATTTTCAGAATTTTTCATATCGCAGGACAGTTTAGCCAAATATGCTCTGCTGATTCCTCCTTTTCTCCGCAGAGTCTGCATTCATCAGTCTGGCTAAGGCCCACCTTCATGAGGTGTTTTTTAAGGGGGCAATGTCCTGTCAGCATTCCTATTATCATTCTTATATCCTCCTTACTCTGATCTAGGAGAGATGCCCACCCTTTAGCATAAGGAGAGATAAACATTTTTGATTGTCTTAATCCTGGGGCCCTACTCCAATTAGTTCCTTATCCTCTTTTCCCAGTCTTTTACAAGAGCTTTGCTGCAGGAGAAAGCTATCCCGCAACCCGGCTCTGGCCCCAACATAAAGGACTCCACTCCCTTTTTGGCGAGAGTATCTTTTTCATTTCCATGAATGCCCTCATGGCCCGGCACCCAACCGAGTGTTACTCTATTTTCCTTAACCAGTTCTACCAGAGCATTCTTGCATTCCCAGACTGCTTTTGAATCAAATGAACAGTTATCGCCTTCAGTGCAGCCTGGCTGTCAGATAGTATCAAGTATTTTATTCCTTTTGGCCTCATTTGTACGAGTCTTCTGGCGCATGATTCTATTGCCATGACTTCCGCTTGGAAGACCGTGGTATTAAAAATGGTTTTTTACTTTCTAAGTGTTTTTAATGTAGTTGATTGCATCCATAACAATGTTAAGTATAATGTGCAGTTTCTCTGGATTAAACAAAATAAGTAAAATTCCAACGACTGGTTTGGAGCCCTAAACTAGTTCATGATAAACCCAAATAAATTATATTGATAATATTAATATACTCTATAGCCAGTAGATTGAAGCTGCAGTCCGAGAATGGAGTCTTACAGAGAGATCTATATACAGCCAAAAAATATTAAAATATGATGGTATACTGTGTTTTTTTACTGTCAGTGATATAAATAGAAGTGTCTATAGTGAATGTGATGTCTATGGCATTATTGATACCTAAAGTTATTTCGATAGCTATGGATCTATTGCGGAATACAGAGAGTATAAAGCTACTGCCTAACAGCCTAAATGTAGTACGTGTAATGTGGATGTAAAACAGGTGAGATTCTGTAACAAATGCATCTTTAATGAGTGAGATGTCTATAGCGAATGTGGTGTTCATATAGAGTTAGATGAATAATAAAACTGTGGTATATGATAGTAAATATTGTGTGTGTAGTGAATAGTGAATGTGGTGTCTAAAATGAATGTGGCGATTGAGTTTCAAGCAATTACAGTAAGAACATCTCTGTAACACTTCAGTCCCATTCTGCACACGTCTGCCGTTTCACTCAATACTTGCTCTTTTACTTTTATGGTGTCTATTCCGTCATGATTTTTACGATACTTTTTGTGTACAAAATCATTAAAAAGCAATGGTATTATCAAATTTACTCTTAAGAAATCTCTCATAGATATCTATACCTGACAATGCATTTACTAGTCTTTAACACAAAATGATCGTTTTATGTAAAGATACAATTCTGAAACATGGCAATAAGTGTTATATGTAGGTCCCTTAAGGACATATATCAACCTTTATACTTTAAATTTCAGATACAATTATTTTGTTTTAAGTGAATCAATATGCAGTAACTTTTATGGAAATAATACAAGAAAGATGAGTGAGAAGGTTGTTTTGGATGTTTGCTGCCTTTGAATGTTACAAAAGCGAGAAACACACTTCCGAGATCTGATATCCCAATTTCAAGTTCAGGTGGGTAAATAATCACCCATGTGTGCCAGCCAGCCACCCGGGAAATTGATTAGGAGTTACATCTCGTAAACGATGTTTCTCTATTTTTTTAATGATAAAAAAGGCAAACGTCAGACACAACCTCCTCACTCATTCAATTTTTCCTTTTTCATAAAATAAACTACAAAGAATGATGCACTGAAAACCTTTATTATGAGGTCAACAAAACTAAACAGTTATTAAACAGCAAATAAGAATAGATTCCTAAGAGTCATGTGCAAATTAACTCACCACAAAGTCTCATAGTCCTATCATAGTCTCCAGCTATAACTAATCTCACAAAAACTCCAATTGGAAACTTACTGATTAGTGAGTAAAAATGTATTATTACTACTTGCAGTAATAAATATGGAAAAATACCAAACTTACCATAAAATCACATTATTATTTATACAGTTATTTTTTAAACGATACAACTACTAAATATATAAAATTTCTCAGTTTCATTGAAACATGGTGCACAATTTGTTATAAAAAATAAATAATGCTGTACATTTGCGAACTACATTGCCTACAGTTAAAATAAAAATACAGATCATTTGAACACTTTTGGTTCAGGTAAGCATTTGTTCTCAAAATATTAGGATGGACGAGTCCAAAAAATGTATAATTGAGTGATGGATTTTATCTATATTGTACTAACTCGAGATTTATGTGTACCGATCTATTGTTTAATATTTTGGATTCATGTACTGTAGACAAACAAATCAAAATTAATATAACAATGCGAATACGTATTTATAACAGGGATACAAGCCAGAGTAAAATTTTTGTGTTAAACTAAAGGAAACAATAGACCTTTCAATATGGCCTTTGCATCACAGTAAGCTCTTCATCACTGTATTTTAATACAAAAATGTATAGTTCATATATAAAAATATGTCCCTTGAACAAATAAATACGTTAAAATATATGATAAAATAAAATTATAATACACACCTCCTTTTGAAAGAGGCTTTGTTTTGGCAATACGCTCTAACAAACTAACTTTAAAGCGAAACCAGTTTGCTAAGTGCAAGATGAAGCCTAGATTAAGGTGATGTACAGAAGGGTACGTACAGAGACTGTACTAGGCTAATAGTGTGGTAGCCTACTATGGCACCAGGCTGCAATATGTACACTGGGACAACATCGTCTGATCCTCATCTGTAAGTAATGAACCCATATCAACAGGTAACTCATAAAAGAATTGCTCTCAAATATTGCATTCGCTTACAATTGAATTTATACAATGAAGGTTACATTGCGTCAGGTTCATAAAAATTCTTTTAAAAGCGTCAGTGTCGGACTACGGCTATTCACTCGAGTGCAGGGAACTGTATTAAATGCAACACTGAAGTAACACGTTAACATTTGATAGGCACTATCTTTTTGTTGCGTTATACATCTCTCACTTACACTTTGATCTTCCGTCTAAAAGTTTTTTCCACAGATCAAACTGTTCGTGAGATTTAATCATATGAATACTAATACCTTTCTTTATATTGCACACGTTAAAAGGAATTCTTTTGTTTAGGAACTCGTTGATATGAACTCGTTTGATGTTGAGAGATTGTGCTATTATACCTGTGGTAAATACATCCTCTAGCTTGAGATAGGTGACGTCCAAGGCGTGATCGTACAGTTCGTGGACGATGTCACTAGTTAAAAGATACGCAGGCCCGGTGGTGAAGTCCGGAAATATCGCGGGAGAGAACTGGTCCACAGACACGTAATACTTGGATCGACTGTTACGTATCGGTTTCCATTTCTTCGCTAATCTCCCAAATATAGTCCTCTGGGCATTTAAATGGGTATCGATGAACTCTAGTAACTTAGGTACGTTAATAAACATATCGTCATCAGTTTTAAGCACGAATTTGGCTCGTGGGCAGTAATTATCTATCCACTCTAGAATTGACACTGTTTTCAATGTTAGGTTGTCATAAGAGTCAATAAAATTCCCTTGAATTATGTCGCCATACGTCTCTTCTTCTTCTAAAATTCCGGCCATAACATCGGGTTTTGATGTTGTTCCGATGCAAAATGCTATGGCCACCTGTAAAATACCAAAAGGTTAATGAGCTGAAATACATTTTAAGACAAGGAGTACGTGGTAATGAAATATACAGAAAATACACCAAACTACATAATAAACAATAAAAAAGTAATTGCTTTGTAGACACAGTGAGAGTATTGGGTGAAATCTGCCTGAAATGTTACAGTTTAGTGTAGCTAATAGAATGTAGGAGAGTTAGTTTATTTTATGACGATCTTACAGCGAAGTTATTCAAAACTTTTTCCTCTATAAATTAACCTTTAATCAACCAAAACAATGCAATGAAGCAATAGAGAAGACGTTAACTCTGTATAACCCTCATTACTGCAACTATATACAAAACTTAGTCTGCTTGAAAGAAGGAGAGAGAAATTGTGTGTACTAGGACCAGAACGACTATGGTTCACTTATAAATTCTAAACTTCGGTTTAATATTAAATGTAGATTATAATGCCCATGATATTCATCGTGATTAAACTTTCCTTAAAACACGTCCTAAAACTAAATCAAACTTGCTTCAAACGATGGAAACAAGACAAGGACATCTGTGCATCCACTTTGAATCACTAGTACTAGCACTAGTAATTAAAGTTGTAAGCAAAAATGTTCATTTGTTATAATCCAAGTCCTGCATTACTACGAAAAATACTTTTTAAATAATCCTTGTAGACGTCCATATACAGTTGGATTTGGAAACGCAAATGTGCTCCAAAAATACATAGTTAATACAAAGACCGTTTAACTTATTAACTGGAATTAGCATTTATTTTAAGCAGATACAAATCATCAACTCCTACATCTATACTGTACACCCCATATACATAAATTCGCAGTAGGGTGTGACCAATCCCAAAAACTGAGCATTGTGGGACAATGTATGACTTATGATATATATTTTAAATCAGTCTAAAATTTTACAATTTTAGCTCTTGCTCTATAATATTCCATTTTTCATCCATTTTTTCATCCATTTTTTAAACCACAAGTACAAATGTCTATACTAATATCTAGAATTTAAACATCTTAATTAACTTTTTAAGGCTGTCCAAATTTTAATTTCCTACAAATTAACTTCATTTAAAGACCTTTAACTTATTTTATTTTTACATCCCATTTTAATATGGAGATTTCAAATTTATAGGTTAAATCATATAACCTTAATTAAATGAGTTTTATTAATTTTAATTATTTTTATTATTAATTAATTCAAATATTAATAAGGCAATCAACACCTACTATATACAAACTTTGGACATGAGAGAGGTTGACCTACGAAAGTTAGCAGATCTGATTAGTGTGTAACTTAATTTTATGAATTTTTCTGATCTGTTAACCACTTTTTGATTGCAGCAGTGACACATTATTTTGTTTATGTTGTCACAAATTTTTAGCAAGTTGCTATATTGGTTGGCTTCCAGCGTTAAAACATCAAAACACCTTCATAAAAAATGCTTATTCTGTATTAAACTAAAGTGAAACATAGATGATATACGAACATCCTTGCGTTGGGTGTAGTGTCCCCAAGTCTGACGCACAGCCATGCGAGCTGCTGCGTGGTCCGGTGCAGTCGTGATCACTATCAGCAGGCGCAATCTCGCCCCTAGTTCGGGACACAGCTCCGGTATAGTGAGGTTGTGTCCTGCTGCGTAGATATTCCTCGTCAAAAACCCTCCTTTTGTTTTTGTTTTGTTCGTATTAGGACTTGACTCGGTTTCACTTTTTGGAGGTATTTTCTGAATAACAGCTGGTTTCTTATCAATCTTGGCAGGAGAAGGTTTAAGTGCTTCCGGCTCTTCTACTTTTACATCCGGTTTTACCCCGTCAACTGGTGCTTTACTTTGGTTTTGCATCGCTTCTGGAATAAGACAGAATTGATCAGTATATAAGATTATAAATATATAATAAAATGCTAGGTTTTGATACCATGAATCCAACACAAGCAAGAGTATCATTGTTAATCAGAAAAACCAACACAAGAAAAAGTATCATTGTTAATCAGAATCTTGTTTAAGAAAATTCATCAGAACCAATACAGCAATCTTCAAGTACAATAACACCAATTTAGTTCTAAAAATGGTAATTTAAGAAGTATAAGTAACCATATTCTTTAATTTGCTTGTGTTATCTGTTTTTGTTTTGTTCAATGAAATTGCTAAATTGAACATAAATTGAATTTTAAACCATAAAATATTATTTGTTTCAATTTTACAAACTTTTCCAATGATTTTTCGTGGCCAAAAATAAATTCTGCATTAAAATTCAAGAAAACCTAATTTTTAAAGTAGTTAACTGAATTGTACAGCTGCTATATAAAAAAAGAACACAATAATCTTATTTAATTTATTTTTAGCAGTCAAATAATTCTTAAAAATAGTTTGGACTCTCAATTATGAGTCATCAAATGTGTGCATCAAAGTTAATGAAAGTACAAAATATTCTCATACAATTAATCACAATTATTAAACAAATAAAACTACAATATACAACACAAACATACATTTTAAGATAAAAGTAATTCTTTACAAACTGTCTCTCTGACATTTTAGTACTTGTGGCTATGTTTACCCGTGGTTTTTAATTAACTTTGACATACTTTAAGACAATAGCTTATGTAAAAAATTATTCCAAAGGGGCTTTGAGAAAATAAATGTGTTCTAGACTTGTGTTTGGACATACTTATATATTTTTGATGCTTCTACGAAATTTAGAGCACCATTATACTGTCAGTAGTCAGTACTTGTTTCAAGTACTGTGTGAAAAATAAAAATATTGTGCATTATATGTAATTCAACACATTAGGACCAACAAGGTTACCCTGTCAAACTTGTATTATTCACGTTTTCATTCAAGTGTTTAGCAAAGTAGCTTTTGAACTAATTTTTTTAAACTGAACTGGTCACTGAGTACTAATTACTATTGTGGAATTTGAATGAGAATAAGAATGCATTAGACTAGCCAGGGTTATAACAATCTGTGGCAAGCCATTTTTTGTAAATGTAATTATTTATATTAATAAAAATATTTTTACTGTCTAAGACCATTGGTGTTGTATATTATTTTATTTATGCACAAAATGAAAATTTTAAGCATCTACATAAATAAATACTTTGTACTTTTAGTGGTCCCATATTAATATATTTTCTTTTAGTGGTCCCCTATTAATATATTTTCTTTAAGGGTACTTGTAGGTTTTATTCTCATGTACTGCCATCACTTGGAGGGGATGGTTTTGGTTTAAATTTAAGAAGCCCATTTTATAATATATTAAATAGGTAGAGATGAATTGTTGTTTTTAAGAGATTGTCTGTTTGTTTCCTTCTGATCAGCTGTCGTCATATCATAGGTGCAATACATGTACTGAGATACATGAAGTTAGAATACACAAACTTCCAAGTCAAATAATATTTACAAAACCAAGATATTTCCTTATTTTTATTATGAATTCTCAATGGGTTTTAACAAACTTTTCATGAGAGTATATTTTGAAATAAATGTAACCGAACCACTGCGTAACTTGCGATATACAAGAAGTTGGTTTCCAAAGAATAAAATTTTTTTTCATGTGGAATACTATATTGAAGACAATTTGTGAAAATATTTCAAAATGTCGACCTCCCTATATAACATAGCCAGTACGTTTTCAGTGGAGGCATGTAAAGGTTGCAGCATACCACTGCAATAAAATGTGGTGATATAACCTTTAAGAAATTGTTTATTAATGCAGTAACTTCAAGTTATTGTTTAAAATTCACCTTTGATAAATTTATTTAATCATTTGTTGTGATAGCGGCATTACTGTTTGTTAAAATAAATAAATATAACAACTTGAAACAATAGAATTGATTATCTTTACTAACATGATTCACATATATCCTTACACATGGATATGTGTGACTTTGGGAATCTATCCTACATTTCTTGACTACGAAAGTTGTGTAGGAGATTTGACAACAGTTATATAGATAAACCATATTATCATATTTCCTTTATGTTATGCATTATTTTTTTATTGAGAACCAAGTATCTTAGTCAATAATACGGGCCATTATCATGAATACACAACTACCTTAGTTTAGCTGCAAAATAAATTCAGAAAGTTGTAACTTTGAAAGACTATTACATAATCTATAAGCTAAAGCCATGCTTGGTGTTCAGTTGAGTACATCAATTATAAATTAAGAAATAAAAAGGTCAACTGTAGCGGCTTCCATACTGCAGGTGGCATTAATGTGTGTATGTTATTTGACTTTAAATGCATTACAAAAAGACGAAATCATTGGACAGGTTAACATTTTACAGGAATATTTTATCTGACCAGAACCTGACATGGCTAAAAAACAAACAGATTTACCCACTAATGGATGTCATCATCTTGTTATTATTATAGTAGCAGCTATTTGGGAAGGAAGTTCCACAACCTCCTTCCACTGGAACTGAGGAACAAGGAAGTGATGGATCTCAGACCCCCTTTACACAGATGACTCATAGATCATCCCTTCTAGCCCATAGAAGAGTTCACTCAACAAGCTTTTGACATATAACTTTGTTTCTCAACATGTACTTGTGTAGTAATTATGATGCTAACACTATTCTCAATGAATATGTGAATAAAGAACATTGTCTATTGTCTATTTCAAGACAAATTAAAAATCCAAACAAAGAATTAAAGCTTAAGCCCAATAAAATAACACTTAGGTCATTAGAAATTTCAGCACTTCATTTTTACCCAAAACCCAACTTTTCAAAATATTGATTTTCAACAAAATCCCTTGATAATATAACATGAATCCATAAATAGTTCATTAGCTCGTGGATGACCCCGAGCTGCTGGCTGTGTGCCGTGGCATGTGCCGAGACGAGGAGGCCGAGCAAGTAGGTTACTCTACGTGGAGTATGCTAGAAGGGTGGGGCATGCCACTTCACCAATGTTGACGGCATTTAATGTGCTAAACAATGTTGCCAATTGTTTAGATATATCTTTAAAAACTATGGATTTTAAGAGAAAATGTTTTAATATTATTTCGCAAACCTTATAAATGTAGTATTATTTTTTTAGCTCTAGTATATTTAAAATACAATATAATGGTATATTTATATAAATTGTTATTATAAAATTAAGTACTATATTATAATATATGTATATAATTTTTTTATGATAAAAGTAATAAGTTTGTGTAAATTTTACCATTAGGCTATTATTTTTAGTTTGGCAGACTCTTTACATAAATATTAAATTTATTATGAAAGTTATTGTTTTTTCAACTTAATATAAGGATTTTATTTAATTTTCGTTTTACCGGGGATGTAAACCTTAGCATAGGGTTCCCTTATAATTGGGCTTCATGCCTGTAAGGGCTACCTTTTGCGGGAATTTACATATCTATAGTATATATTTTAGTAGTAATTATTGTTAGTTGTAAGTAATTATTGTTTATTTATGAACTGTTTTAATCATGCGTTATTTGTTTCATTTCATTTGAAATTTAGTTTTGTACATTCCTGCAATAAAGAGAGTTTTCTATTCTATTCTATTTTATTAACTTTTTTACACAATCATTTTTAACAACAAAAATAAACATAGCTATGGTGGGAAAGATTGATTCAATGCAAATGATCAATCTTTAGATCAACTGTAGTTCATCTTCTCCTTAGTGCAGCATCCTAAGTCACTATCACGGACTTGACTCTTGGGATCTGGAGTCATGTCAGTCTGAAGGGATCCAAAAACACTTCTTCGTCGCCAAATTTCTTGGATCTCTTCAGACAGATTCCAGGTGTCTAGTCTCTGATAGCATCAGACTTTAGATGCAGCACTTAACGGAAGGTGAACTGGAGCTTGTTGGACTTTTGCAACAAAAACAAACATTTTATAATGGGTTAACTACTTCAGTAACTCGTTGAAATATTTTACTATTTTTTTTATTATTGATGGTTTGGTTTATGTACAAGATTGCAGCACTTATTAACATTTGGTCTTGTTATTAAATAAACCAAGGATAAAAAAAAACAATAATCAAAGCTATATTTTTAGAACTAATACGTTGCATACTGTTATTCAAATATTGCTGCAAAGGACACCAAAATGCCACCCTTGGAGAAAATCTTACAGCACGGATTTCAACACCTTTTGTTGGGTCAAATGGCATGGACCATGGTGGAATTCAGGTCACCACTGTTCCACTGTTGTTCCACTGACAATTGTAGTACTCATTATACATTGCGAATTAATGGAAAGTGAATCAATTCCATCATACCGTCTGTTACATGCAGCTTAGCCTATATCAACTAACCGAAGGAATCATGAAAACATAAAACAATTTAACAATTTAAGTGGTATTTACTAAATACCAAACCTTGACAATTAATATAAATCAATGTTTGTAAGTTAGACAAAAAAACAAAGCCACTAGTACAAAATAGCTAATTATTTAGCTAAAGAATTAATTTCCTCATCTAGCGCTTTGCTTTTTAAATTTGTTTTTTCACATAACGTTTGAGCTTTTTGACCGATAATTGATTAATTCTATTAGCAACTCTTTTCTTAACAGCTCTGTCCCAAAATACATAGGAGACTCGCGGTGAGGCATGTACTACATAAATACACAACAACAAGCAAAATATTATTTACGAAAATATGATAATTCGTTAATTAAATTATCTATTTACGGTTTTTCAAACACAAAATAATGGGTAGATCCAGGAGAGAGCCATGGGGGCCTCTAATATTTTTTAAAAAGGCGTTATTGTGAGAAAAAAATTGTAGTACTTTTGTACTGTAACCATACAAATTAACAACTTAATGAACTGAACTTCTAGTACAGTGTGAGTAAATTTCTTTCTAAACATTTTATTTTCATGGTATTAAATGCAAAATTACCTTTTACAACAATGATAATGGTAAACTAAGGTGGCTCCCTAAGAAAATCAAA
This sequence comes from Homalodisca vitripennis, assembly GCF_021130785.1. Taxonomy (NCBI): domain Eukaryota; kingdom Metazoa; phylum Arthropoda; class Insecta; order Hemiptera; family Cicadellidae; genus Homalodisca; species Homalodisca vitripennis. Next base: position 29,920,417 of record NC_060215.1, on the reverse strand, counting down.
ACTGAATCCGCCCTTGCAACAAAACACGTGTTAGAGATCGGTAATCTGCGTATTGCTCATCAGCAGTCATCTGCGAATAGATGCAGCAGACTCGCATCAATGCACAAGCATACATATAGAAAATATTAACTGCAAGCAAAATATTATTTACAAACATATGGTATTTTATTAATTTAAGGGGTTTTAAAACTCAAAATAGGAAAAAACACATTTTAGCGTTCGCTAATTTGTATACTACCGATCAGCTGATAATTAATTACGTGGCAAATCTGTGCAGATGTGGTTGTTGAGTCGCATCGATCGATTTTCGAATCCGAATTTTCAAAAAAAGGAGGAAAATAAATTCAGTGACAACAAAATCTAAGAAATCCTAGAGGTATTTTTAAAATTTTAGGAATTTTCCAGAGGTAACAAAATTCCCTGAGAATACCCGGTTTCCCTGAGCATAGCAGCCATGTAGTAATATCTAATATCTAAAGAAATTCCAAAATTCCTTAATGAACAAACTCGATGACAGAAAGTGGAACAGGAAAAATTACAAATATAACTAGGCTTATACTTCTGAATCGTAACTAAGTTTGCTGTTTGGGCCGGAGGAGATTAAAATGGAATTTCAATCTAGTGCGGAATAGTCAACGGTTAATGGAAAGTAATAATAACAACTACGGTACATTAAACTCAGGTAACAATTAATGAACTGCTGGTGAGTTAATTAGCAAATAATTAAGAATGTAAAAGAGGACTGCTGCGATCAAATTGAACTTATAATAATTTAATATTTGTCACATGGGCACCTTTAAAACCCATAGATCCCTTTGGTAGATTTAAATAAAACAAAAGTAATTAAAATTTCAAAGCCATTTAAAATTTTCTCAGATCAAAATTTATTGTGTCTGAATAATAACATAAATATTTAACTGAAACTTTAATGTCAATAAAAACTGTTCTAGGGCTTATAAATGTGACCAACATTGCTGTGACATTCTTGAGGTGTTTTCAAATTAACATGAATAAAAAAAATTTAATAATTCTAGGCAATTGACAATTTATAAAAAAAAAAAAAAAAAAAAAAAAAAAAAAAAAAAAAAAAAAAAAAAAAAAAAAAAAAAAAAAAAAGTTTCAAGCCTTCATGGTTTTGGAGATCTTGTGGTAGGTTTGTTGCCCACTGATATTTGGATAACTATATGTGTATTAACCAAAATTAACATTTTGATTTTTATCTATTATGTTTTGCAAGGACCAAAACTAATTCCAACATTGTGTTGTTTTTTAAGAACAGTTGAGTGATTGTTTTCTGAAAGAAATTACCAAACATTATACAGATATAGTACTCCGAAATATTATAAACTTGTAAGGAGTGTGCTACAATAGACTATTGTTATAAACGATATCAATTCTGTAAATGTTTTTAAGAAGGCTGTCAAATAAAGTGGTCTTTTGACTCATCATCTTTGAATTAGTGTTTTAATTCATAAAATGTATAAATGATAAAACAATAAATAAAATATTGTCAGCGATTATTTCTAAAATTTAAAGTAATATGTATTTATTGGCAAAAATGAGGTGAATTATGCTATGATTAATACAAGATTACACCATTACTCTTTTTTAGAGCATCTTAAGCACTTGAAACGTTAAAAAAATTATGTGTTGCTATTTCCAATGCCTAAAATGTTTCATATTATACTTCTTGGAGTGCACTAGAAGAATTGAATTGATTTGTGTTGTATACAGTCTATACTTCAACGCCAGTTAATGCATGGCTTAGACATTTTTATGACCCATTGTTAAACTTGAACAATACCCCAGATCACTCATAAAACTGTTATTAACATTCAACATTTAAGTGAACGTACAGTTCAACTCCATCGATCTAGTTAGAACTACAACTAATACAGATCATATTAACACATCTAGTTTTTCTAACTAAAAAGAATTCAATTTGTAAAATTTGATTTTACTTACTTTCAAAAACACTAATAAGAAGTTAAGATGTTGTAAACTATGATAATAAATGTTTAAAGTCACTAACTTAAAGTGGTCTGAACATTCAGCTTTCAACATAATGTCCACAAACTTGGGAGATTTTAACAGCCATCACAGCCAGAGGGAACGTTTGTCTATTGTGAAAATTACACAACCTGGACTGAAAATGACTTTTGTTGGTCTTTGATGCCTACACATTCTACTTATTCCTCTGGCATCGTCCTGATTTTGCTTCAGTACACAGTCAGCTGAAACCAATGCCTACTAGAAAGAAAGTTCTTTGTATACTCCCAAATTTCCAAAAAAGACATATTGTGACATTAATAAAAATTAGTACATTCCTAATAAGGACTTTGCAAAGGCTTTTACAAAGCTAATCTTGTCGCCAACCAAGATATCTTCACATGAGGTTTCAGAAAGGAGTAAGTACCAGGCTGGAGCCAAAAATATAACAGAGTACACTGGCTTCAGTAGTACTAGAGGCTGTAGCACAGCTGATCATCCACTTTAATCCCTTGATGAAGCACAGAAAATCTAAGACTCTGGAAGATATTAACTATATCTGTGCTATCTGGAAAGCTTACCCCTTACTTAGGAATCTTTACTCCAGTTACCTTCTACAAGAACCTATACATGTGGATTATTGCAAAAAATATTTTAATTTATTTAACCTAATCCATGGTAAAGAGGTCAAAATGAACCCAATTCTTGAAGAAAAGTATTGTATATTTTACAAAATTACTTGGTGTTTAAGACTGGTTGACTTCCCACACAAGGGCTTTTCAAAACTGGAAGAACTTGGGGATTCATATGAGTGAAACAAACATGACGACGATCTGTAAATAAATATGACAATAAATCCTCTTTCATATGCCAATAAATCTAATTTGAAAAGAGCCCATTTTAACCAACACCAAGTTCAAGAGAAAATCAGGTCTAAGTAATGTAAGCACGATTTTCTATTATTTTTATAAAAAAAATTCACAATTATCTAATAATTTTAATTTTTCACACGAGGCCTTTTGACATCAAAGATGCAATCGTCAGGTGTGAATCAAAGATGGCATCTTTGATGTCAAAAGGCCTTGTGTGAAAAAAATAAAATTATTGAACAATTATGTTTCTTTTATAAAAATAATAGAAAATAGTTTTCCAATAAGAAGAGCTCCTCCTTCAATGAAACATAAGTTTATTTATTCACATACATCAATACGCCACTTGACACTAACGATTCACTAACACTGTTTTTAATCTGGTAATGTGCACCTTGCTGGGGTGCATTTAAACAACATGTACAGGACTACAAATTTCTCAAGTCAAGATACATTGAATTTATTACTATTTATTTATGTTTTTTATGCAGAAGTGTGTATATGTTCATTTTCCCTTCGGGCGTTACTTAACATAACAAATGTTTAATAATAAAAAAAGTGTTCAAAGGTACTCCCCCTCCCTTGCATAGAAAAACCTAAATAAACTTTCAAATAGGAGGGTGGTTTTGATCTAAGGTAATCATGACCAGTTTTGGATAGGAAGACATTTTTTATGAAATGCCAATATGAGTGTAATTTCAATTGACAGATTCTGAATGAAATTTATGTAGTACCACACATATTTATTTGGGTACTATATACTCGTATATGATGAATCCTGAGGGTTTCCTGCATTCCGTTATTGTAATACATTTTTAGATGTTAGTATTCTTATGACATGTAAGACACGGCACAGACAACCAATATGTATATTTTTTTTCTCACCACTTACAAATTTTGGAAAATAAAACGTACCACAAAACCACAATTAAGATTCACAAAACAATGCCGGGCCAGAAAATTTGGAGCACTTACAGATTAAACATGTTGTTTATGTGTCACAGTAAAACGGTAAGATTCATTCTTATATCATACCTACCAGTAATTTAAAGGAACAACACAAATGTCAAAATCTATCTCTTATGAATACCTTTTTATGGAACCCATATGATTGATGGTATAAAACTATACAATGTATCCGAGACAATTTATCACAGCACAAAACTGGATCTGGCCTTGAACGGACTCAATACCAAGAACTTCTATACAAAGGTCAGAGCATGACCTTTTGCTTTGATATTATCATTAAATGCATGTACCCGACACCATTCAATTTTTAAGAAATAGTCTAAAACACTGTCTAATAAGATGTGGTGAAAGATTGTTAAGACAATTATGTGGTGTACCGTGTCAAGGTAAATAAATAATAATTACATTATTTTTATATGAGCTTTCCATAATTAAAATTTGAGGAGAGCTGACAAGAGCATATACCATTTATGCTCCTAGCTTATGCCCCACCACTACAAATATCAAAAGTGACTTTAACTTTTCAAACTTTTTGAACAGTACCAGTGCCTACCAAAACATCAAGAAAATCTTTAAAACCAATTGAACTTTTTTTCAATACTCAATATTTTCAAATCAAATATATGTCTGATTAGTTTTAGGGGCATCATTTTTTTAACCGTACGATTGAGTATTTTTACATACTTTCAGGAAAAGTAACCTAAAATATATTAAAAAAAACCTTAATGAAGCTTTCTTTAGAACAATAATTACTTTGTTGCAAACAATTTTCATCCTGGGCTTACCGAATGTTGAAGGTAGCCAAGGAATAGTGAAGGTTGTTCATAAGGAAATTGAATATTTGACAGTTTTTTATGTAATTTGGGAGTGAATTAAAACGTTTAGCCTAAAGTAAAGTGGAGAGAATGCTATGAGGTGACAGTTGAAGTTTTTCTATAGCAAGATAATCTTTATCATAAATGTCAAGGTGAGCGTGATTTAATGGTGAATATATGTTCTAATTTCCCAATATTAAACAGCTGCGTAGTGCTCGACAGATTAACAATTCTTACTGAAACTACTCTTTACAGACACATGTAAAAGTCAAGCTAAGAATGTATGAGAAAGATATGCCTTTTTACAAGTTTATCAAAGGTTTTTAAAAATTGCAGTATGTAACCCAAATTCTCTTAAACTATAACCAAAAGATAAAATTCTCATTTAAAAATCCACAACATATTTAATAGGTAAAAATCCTATAACTCCTATAAGAATTGATCTCATCGTTCATAAAAAATGGTCTTACATAACTGAATACATTTGGTATGAAACCCGTTTGCTCCAACCACCATAAAAGTATATTACAAGGGTATCTATCCTCAGTTATTGAAATATTGTGTAATAAAATTGTAGGAAAAGTTCACAAGAATTATTCACAATTGATTTAGAAGAAAAACATTTCAATCTATAGTTTGTCTGGAGACTCAAGAGCCCCAGAGGTTTAGGCAACCCTCGTGCCCGGATGCGCACACACAATCACAAGGGCAACTTAGCCTACCTGATGTAATTTTTTTTTCAATGACGCACACACTACGTTTTAGTCTGCAAACTGCTAATTTTTCAATTCTGTATTTTAGGTTAATATTCCTGAAATTTTTTAATTCTGCATTTTATTTCATGAAAATGGAGTTAAAAAACGATATGACTACGGCATTTCTGATGTATCTTAGAAATAAAGGGGTCAATGACCAATTCAACTTTGTAATATCAGTTACTTAAACTTTATTTTTTAATAAACACTTGTTAATAAAGCACATAAATCTATACTATTACAGTATGTAAAAATCAAATGATGTCTGTCTGTGTGTTCTTATGTGTGTTACTCACACACAACTACTGGACAGATTGTACTGAAATTTTACATGTGCATTCTTATGGTCCCTGATTAACATATGCCTCACTGGTTTCTAAAGTTGTGAAAATCCCATAAGAAATACATTACAACAAACAAATATAAACTGAAAGAGACTGTTAAATGTAATCAACTGTTCTATATAAACATTGTTTTATGACAGCAAAATCATTAAATATAATCATATAAATATAAATAAATCATAAATTAGTTTACTATTATTTGAAATTTGTTTACATTTATAGTCTTGAAAAAAAAAGAAAGTTTGACAGTAATAAAACTTATTATTTTAATTGTTTATGGAATCGCTAATGAGCACAGAGTAAGAAAATATCCAGATAAGATAATTAAAGGATTTAGAAAAAATACAATTTTAACAGTTTTAGCAAATATTAAGCTTAGTCAGTACTATAATACAGAGATATAAAAGACAAAGTTACTATCTAACTTTTACTGTAAATTCAGACATAAAACCCATCTTAGTTGTCTTCAGACAGAAGTATGCTCTGAACACCTGTATATTTTCTTTATTGGAAAAACTTGTTTTCTTCATTTAATGGAAACTCATTAACAATATAATAATATTGTTATGGTTTTGTAATTTTGTAATATATTGTATTTATTTGCCTTATAAACTGTGTTTATCATAATAAAGTCTAAGGATTAACATATGCCTCACTGGTTTCTAAAGTTGTGAAAATCCCATAAGAAATACATTACAACAAACAAATATAAACTGAAAGAGACTGTTAAATGTAATCAACTGTTCTATATAAACATTGTTTTATGACAGCAAAATCATTAAATATAATCATATAAATATAAATAAATCATAAATTAGTTTACTATTATTTGAAATTTGTTTACATTTATAGTCTTGAAAAAAAAAGAAAGTTTGACAGTAATAAAACTTATTATTTTAATTGTTTATGGAATCGCTAATGAGCACAGAGTAAGAAAATATCCAGATAAGATAATTAAAGGATTTAGAAAAAATACAATTTTAACAGTTTTAGCAAATATTAAGCTTAGTCAGTACTATAATACAGAGATATAAAAGACAAAGTTACTATCTAACTTTTACTGTAAATTCAGAGACATAAAACCCATCTTAGTTGTCTTCAGACAGAAGTATGCTCTGAACACCTGTATATTTTCTTTATTGGAAAAACTTGTTTTCTTCATTTAATGGAAACTCATTAACAATATAATAATATTGTTATGGTTTTGTAATTTTGTAATATATTGTATTTATTTGCCTTATAAACTGTGTTTATCATAATAAAGTCTAAGTAACTGATATTAAAAGCTGAGTTCATCAATTGATCCCTTTATTCTAAGATGTCAGGTGAATATATATGTCAGTTTATTCACCTACTGTTCATTTAACTATTCTTTTACTCAGTATATTTAAAAGACAACAATTATATTAACAGACAGTTTTCCTGCCTCTTCTTGTAAAAATATGCTAACATATTTCAAAATTTAAATATTTCAGATTTGAAATCAGCTGTCAATCAAGGTTCTTAATGTCCGCAACACATACTGAAGAAATAAAACAAAATCCAAAGAGTTATGAAAATAAGATTAAACAAAGTCAAGATTTAAAAAATAAATATTTATTCTGGGTTTCATGATTACTAAAATTGAAAGTTCAGAACAGTAAAATGTTTGTATTGAACACAAAAAAATTAATGATGTAGCACCACATTATTTATTAAAATGATTGCCTTTTCCATTCTATAATAACAGATAATTAGATCATTTATATTGCAACGATATTTAAGTCTACAAAATATAAACTCCTAAAACAATTAAGTACATAATCTTAATTCACAGTTTGAAACAGTATTTTTCAAAACTGTTTACTTTTTGGTGTTATTTTGCTGTGTATTACATATGAAAAATTATGAAGATTTTGTCTAATCGTTAAACCAATAAATTATTAGAATTGTATAATTTTATTCAAACAGGAAAATGCGATAAAATAAACGTGTTTGTAAAAAAACAACATTGTAAAACATTATTATATAGTTAAGCGTCTTATGGTTTTTATTTTTTCTAGAGGTCTTTGCCAAAAAATGTATTTCTCCATAATTTTTCAAACGTTAATTGGTTTGGGAGTTTGTTTGTGATAGTCATTGTTACGAGCACTCCACTTTGAATAGAAGCCAATTTCATTGTTGACACTGTTGCACACAAGCCTGAGACAGTGTTTGCTTTACTCAGGATGCCGTTACTCCAACCTATTACAGTAGCAACAGCACCGGCTAGGCAATATGGCAGTGCTGTGCTGATTTCCAGGAAGAGCAACAGCAGAGGTCTACAATTACCAAAACTAACCAGAGGCAGCCAAGCAATGAATCATCACGGTAGGGTTGAGGATGAGGTAAGTGAGAAGGCCTCGATGACTCAAGGTCACCACTACCTGGACTTGGGCAACATTACATCACTCCATTGGTGGCATTGGCTCTTGTTGGATCATTATTGACGTAACCATCATGAAAATGCCTAATCTAATCCTAACATTCTAGATGCCTCCAAACTGTTTTCGCATTACCTTCCCTTTGACTGACTTTGTCTTCTATGACTCTAGTAAAGTTCATTGAACAAACCTACAAATTGACTGTAAACCGTAGTTGTCGCTTTTAAAAGAAATATTATTGGAATTAGTACATTTATTACATTTCAAATGAATGTGAGGTTTACAACATACAAAAAAGTACTAGAGAAAATTTTGAAGTGATACTAATCGATCACTAAAAACTTTCTTGTAAATTACTATAAAAGAATGAAAAACGTATAAAACACACAAACTTCAGTTTCTATGTGCATAAAAATTATATATTAGTAAATAAACATCTTTCTGCCATAAAATGTTTATATATTGGACAATACAAAGACAAAGATTTTGTGAATTTTATTTGTTTGCTTGTTAGTTCAGTAAATAATTGATTGGGTTAAAAATTTATGAATGTAAAATTTTGAATTAACATTTTTTTTTTTTAATTTATGTGCCTTAAATTAGAAGGTATTGTGATATTATAAAGGTTAAACTGTTTTAGGTTCTATTTAATATAATGAAAGTTAATTACTTCAAGACTTAAAATAATCTTGTGTATAAATATTTTTAAAAGATACACCAGATATAAAGTCTGAGCTAGTCTAGGATAATTTGGAAATATGTCATTTGGAGTATGGTGCTATTAAAAAGTAACAATCAATATTTTTATTGGTTGAATGACTTTTTGATTCCTTTTTTATAACAAGACAAAAAGCTTAGAAATAAGTATAGACAAGTTACAGGAAGTTTCAAGTTACTTAATCTTTAAAATTATCACATTTCAAACAATCAACTACATTGTTGCATTTCTTTCAATTTAATATTTATAAAAAAAAGAAAACAATTTGTTCTGACAATTAAGTTTTTATTAAATTTTTATGGATGATAGAGTGTTTAGGTTTTTGTAATGTCTGATCTTTGTTTGGATGCTTTAAAAAAAATTGGTGGGAGATTGAGTTTGCAAATATTTCCAAGGTTTTTATAAAACCTGCTATAAAAATGTATAATCTTTAAAAGACGTTAAAGAATAAATTAACTGTTCTTATACTTTTTTGCTTTGAAATAAGTTAAACTTTATTTGTTTTGCTATCAACAGCATCACCCAAACGAAAATAGGCCCAGATGTTTTCTAAATTGATATTACAATGTATCGACAATTCCCGGTTGACACAAAAGCCAAAGTCCGAGGAGTAAACTGGAACTGGAGTAACAAATCAAATTACTAGGCAGAGGAAGAGGGTGGGATGTTGGGATGTTAGGAGGAAGGGGCTCTCTCTGGCCCTACTCCGCATTCCAACCTCGCCTTGGGTGGAATGTCGCCCTACATCCAACCCACCCCCAGCAGCATGCCAAACACCGTGCCCTTTGTTGTTTAACTTACATACTTTGTCACTGTTTCCTCAGAGAAAACTCACTGCTATAAATTCATTAATACTAGAGGTCTTATTGGCACTGTTCCATGTGTACTTGAGATTCTGCTCTCTAATGTAAATATTATGGCTGTAATAGACACTCACACTTAATTTACAGGACTTAATAGTAATAAAATATATAAATTCAGCAAAAGAGCTGAAAACTGACCAAGAGACCTCGAGTTTAATTTACGTTTTCACTGTGATATGATGTATAAAAGGCTCATTCAGTTTAGGTGTCACTTGTACACTGTATTTGCAGAACAATTGATTAATTCCTAATTTGAACTGTAATTTGTGTGTAATAAAACACTTGGTTACTATTTTAATATTCAGTAAAACTTGCAGTAATATTTGCATGGTGCCTACCACTGAGCTCATAGAGTCTAAAGGCGTTTCTCATTACTATTGCGTTAGTTTATGTTTTTTAAGATGTTGCCAATTTATTTCCTATGCTCAACCCTTTCAGGGCCAGGCGGCAATATATTGTCTCCTTGATATTCGTTGTTTTCTTAAGTAAATACGACGTCAAATGATTAAAGTTTTGTTTTTTTATTCCCAGGTATATTTGTAGATAATTAATATGAATATCATTTTTATTTTGGAGGTCTATGCATTTTTATTTCGTTAACTGTCACGTGACACATAAAATGTTGCGAAGTACAATTATGCGTATTTCTACAAAATTTGTCATACAATATTTATTTATGAGAGAAATAACACAAAATTTTGTATGGATGTTCCTTTCTAAATGTATAATATAATAAAATAGCTTCTCAAAGTAAAATTATTTTTACGTTTTTAGTTATTTCCAAAAATAATTTATGTAATCTATCAAAACATTTTTTAAAATTTTAAATTACTTAAAAGTACATCTATATATTTTTTTGTTGATAGTATATATCTATACGAGTAATTTGGTGCAACTTTTAGGTCATTGTCTAATTTTTATGAAAACTTATAAATTTTAATCTAAGAGACAAAATCGCCAATTTTAGCCTGGCACTTTTGACTAGTCACAAGGGGATATGAGATATGAAAAAATTTTGCAACAATTCATATTTGCTCCTAAAAATGCTCTAAATATGCTCTAAAAATAACTGTAACCACTGATTTAAAAGCAAGTCTTATCCACAATGCTAAATTACCAATAATATTCGACACATTTAAACATTGTATTTTTTAATTACTATATTTTACACATTCATCAATCTGACAAAAGTTAAACGAATAAAACAAAATAAATGAGAAATTACTTCCTGTGCAACAAGCCAAAAGCCAAATTGGCTGAAACTGCCACAAAAATGCCAACTGTTAATTAACATGTGTTAGTAGACCCAAATTGTACTATTGGGGCCCTGCTTATGATGATTGCGCCATAATTAATTAAGTATAAAGTTGATATCTAAGAAGACAGGTTTTTGAGACACACAGACAGACGGACGGACGGACGGACGGACGGACGCACGCGCACACATACACATACACAGTTTCCTTGTAAGTAGAAACTACTTTATAAGAAGCAGCCTGTCTGGAGTCATGGGGAAACCTGGCCCACATGTGATAACACTTGATTATGAAGTGATGTCCAGCTACCTAGAAGGATCTTTCCAACCTTCCAAAAGTTTTTAATACATTCTAAAATACCTTGAAGTGATAATGCCAGGCTTTACTGATCAAGATGAGGCCATTAATACTGCACAAACTAATGTCATGGATTGGGAGGCTTTAAATAATTTTGAATTTGTTTAGTAAACAGAATATGGAAAAGGACTAATTTAAAAATTGTAAACATCCCTTTCGGATTTGATGGGTCTAACCCAATTTTCTATATCCATACATTACACTGACGGTGACCTAGTGTACACGAAGGCCAAACACAACACACTGTGCCGGCAAACATTTACAAGACACGGTTTACACTTTAGTAAATTTGGCAAACTCCAATTGCAACACTTATCGGTAGACATAACAGATTTTTAGTAGGTCCCTGAGACACCAAACTTTAGCCCGCAAGAGTGCGATTAATAATATAATATTAAAAGTTGTGTCACTAATGATATTGTAATCAACCAAACACACGTACAAATGGTGAATGTTGAAAAGAACATCTGCTACTCTATGTTTGAATATCACAAGCCTAAGGAATTAAAAACAATAAAGGATAACAACAAAATTCTGAATTTAAAAATTCTCTCCTGATCATTACAATGATTTGTTTGAATTAAATTAGTACCAAAAATTAAAAACTTCATTGGTATTCCAACACTATCTTCACCTGAATACGTCCAAAAATCTTTAAAATCTCTTAATTTTCAGTGGAAAATAAATTACACCGTCTACAGAAGTCCTCAACATGGAAAAATCTAAAACAATTTTGACATTATCATAAAATAAATTATATTGACCTTTATTAAATCTCTTGCATACTACATAAATAAAATGGTGCCCTCAGAATGGAACTTTTAAAAATGTGTAAATAAAGTCTAAGATGCTGTCCCATTTTTTTATTCGGAGGTACATAATGAACACCTTGTATTTGTACAACTTGATTTGATTCAGAAGGCAGAGGTTGAATGATAACTCAATTGTTAGCAGGGTAACGTTTTTAACACTATATCAATGCCAAACTGTAACAAGCTATTTATCTATAATGACTCTTACTTTTTGAATACTTAATACATATGTAGCATTAGCATATTTAACACCTTTTCAGTCCTACATGGAGAGACTGTAGTAAGATCCTGGACATACAACAATATAAAAAAGTAATTAAAACAATTACAATCTAAGAAATGTATGAACTAAGTAAAACTTTAAACTGTCATATAGTGATATCATTAAAACTGAAAAATGAATTACTGTCCTTAATTGTACAATATCCTAAAATTATTAAAATGCAAGTATTTAAACTAGCATTTACATTACTGTATCTATTTTATTGTCTGGGTGAATTTTTCATGAACCATATAAGCGCGTTTTAATATTTTTATCAAGTTCAATCTAACAAATAATAAGTAAACACTTATTCCTGTATTAATTTGTTATTTTGTACAAAATACTAATTTACATTCAAAGTGTACTTATTATTACTTGTTTAAACCTATCCATTTTATTTATTTAAATTAGTATGTACTAGTAGTTTTTAATTATTAATTAATCTAAAGATATCAATATAATAATAGTTTATTTTAATCACAACAAAATTAAAAGAGCATTGATAAATAAATATCCTTTTACCTAAACTAGAAAATTAACCAACTTTGTAATGCAAGGGTTTCTTTGCTGTAGTGTTTGGATTTAATCAATATGTGTTAAGTTTGGAAACATACTTATGTTTGGTTTATGGTGTTTTAATAATTTTTCAAATAATATGGGGAGTATTTTTGTGATTGTTAAAAACAAATGTTTCCACTGCTTACTTTTTCAGACATTTAATCATCCAGACAAGAGACTAATCTCAAGGTGACTGGTAAATTCAATGCCAACTGAGAACAAAATTCATTATACAATTTTTTTTTTCTTAAAAGCGTCAAGTTTGGTTGGTGGAAAGAATCAAACTGAAGTTTTATTATGTACATTTGTAAAAAGACTTTTCCACTAACCTAATAATATATTACACTGTGCCTTGTATTTGTAGACCAGTGGGGAAAACGATGTGTGTTAATTATGTAACCAATACAGTTTCCATGTTGATATCAGTAGTGGAATGGTAAGGGAGAGAATGGTCAGGGCTGATGTAAATGGCAAGGAGCTCTCACACATCACTAACTTTTTGGCTCACTCAACCTTGACTTCCGGGATGGATTGCATCACGATGACAAATTAGTTTAATTAGTTGGCATTCAAAGCTTGAACACTTAAATAATTGGCTTGAACACTTAAATAATTGGCTTGAACTTCCCATTTATAGTTGACTATAACATTTCTATTTCATAGTGTAATCTCCAACAGCAGCTAGTTTAGGGCAATGTTGGTACATTTAAAATTCAAGAATTATTGACTACACGAATGGCTTGAACATGTGGTACAAGGTTGAACAAAATTTAACAAGGTGGTAAATTTTACAACAAATTACCCCAGTATATGAAATAAATAAAAAGTAAAATCAATTTTAAAACAGTTTAAAGGAATATTTAACTGAAAGACCACCACTATACAGCCTTGAGGAATATTTTGAATTTTAACAATATTAATATCCAATAATTTTTAGTAGATATTGTGAGTTCTGTTCCCGCTATTGTTTCCATTTTTTCGCTATCATTTGCATTTTTAAAATTTTAGTTTATACTTACTAGTTTAATATTTATGACATCGTTTTATTGATTTATATTAATATTTTTTTTTTAAATACAATTATTGCTTGATGCCATTCTTGTACGTACTATACCAAGTTATACGCTATGTACACTATATGAATAAAGAATATTTGAATAATTGAATTGAATGTGATTAGTAGATGCTTGCCAATTACATAAAAATGTTTAAACGTAAGACGATTATATTTTTGCCTTATTAATATAAGATAAATTACTTGATAATTAGGTCTAAATGGTTTAAATCCCGAGATCAAATTCCTGTCTGTTTTAGGACTTCCCAGACCACCAATAGTAGTATAACGGGACAATAGTAAATAACCCATTGGCAAGTTAAGTACCGTTAGTAACTGAGCTAGAATAAACCTGCTGAAGTAACTGACTTCCAATGATGTAACTGTCCATTTATTTAACTATTCTAGTTTATTTTATACTAAAAAAACATCTTTTATGTTTTACTAAATATTGCATATACAATACATATGTGTTTAATGTAATATAAAAAGTTACAAATGTTTATTTTATTATTTTTTGAAACTTTTTTTAAATACAACTATAAACTATTTTTTTATTACATAGATGCGTTTTTAATGAAATTTCAAATAATAACTTAATGATTAACTATTATTTAACCAATAATTGCAATAAAAATGTTATATCTACTATGGAAAATTTCTATTATGCATTTCAATGCTCGTATTTAACCATAGAAGAGCGAACAGATAACTTGTTGATTTATGTACCAAAAACAAAATACCAACAATATATATATATATATATATATATATATATATATATATAATATCTCAAACAAAGACAAACTGTATACATTTGGAAAGATGAGATTCTAAGCTTTTATTTTCGCACATTAGCAATTTTTTATCAGCTTACACTTAATTTTTATTTTAATTGCCCCATATGCTGCCATTTGAGTAATTATTACAAAAATCTTATAAAATTTCCACAAATTTAATTATTTTTTTCATAGAAATAGTTGACATCACTGATAACCTGTGACTTTGTACAAGACGTGGTTAACACATTCGAGTCTACGCTCGAGCCAGACGCGAGCGCCATTGTTTAAACCCCCGGCCGGCGCTCGAGCATGACTCGAGCACAGCTTTGCCGATTGATATACGGAGTTGCTCAAGTGATATTCGAGTGCCGTCTGCTGCATTAGAAAGCCAGCTTTAATGGTTAGTTCAGAAAAATTCCGCTAGGCGCTACTACGTCATACCCACTTGAGGTTTTTGTTTATCCACTGACGTGGCCTGGCGCGTCGTCAGTCTGTCTACGACAACAATAATTTTTTTATCATTTGAAATTTTTTTGGCAATTAAAATAATTATTTGTAAATATGTATATAGTAAATGCCTTTAAAAAAATTGAAATTACTTGTTTTATTTATTCAAAAGTTAGTTTTCAAGTAACACAAGACATGCGGGAGTTTTTATTTTTCTTAAAAAAATGTAAGTTTTGAAATTTTTTTTTAAATTAATTAGATTTTATAGGAATACAGTTTTACATATCATTTTAAAGAGAAAAGATAGAACTTTCAAGAAAATATAATATCTTATACATAATATTTAACAGTTTTCTAAAAAAAAGAATCTGAAAACCAATTAATTTATGCAGACCGGGTTATAAAAACAGCAAATAGCGAGCCAGACTCCAATGTGTTAATTGAGCGTTTTAGTGTACAACTTAATAGTTTTCACCAATAAGTTTTAGAAATCAGGCACACAGTTTTCTGATTTTATTCTGTAAACCAAGAAATAACTATTCATAGATTTGCTTACAAATTAATCGTACAATGGGTTTGAAATATTATTTGCTTTCATGCAAAGCTAAAGAATTTACTCTGATTTGAACTATATAGCAGACTCTATTCAAACAAATATTGACTGTTACCAGCTGATAAGTTTTGCTATTTATCGCCACTCTCATAGTCTGTGGAGTCCCTTTGTTGCGGATGACTTCATACTGTCATAAATATTGTTAATAGACAATTAGTTTCATATCTCATCTTAAAGTTTCGAAAGTTGGGAGTTTTTATTGTGATTAAACTAGTAGTAAATAAAACATGTTTCATATCAACCCTCAAATTCATTTTCTGCAATCCTGAAAATACATTTTTTTTGTTAATAAAATTTAGCACTTGAACTAGTTCTATTAAATTAATTATAAAATAGCATTTTAAATCATATCCAATAATATTTTATAGTTTTTTAGTTATTTAACTATGAATTTATCACTGTTGCTTTATTGTTGCTGGGAAACTTGGTTTCTTACAAAGTCTTCGGTTTTTGCTTTATTTTTGGGGGGTTCCAAGAAACATTAATTAAATCCAGTTTTTAAACACAGAAGAAAGAAAAATTTTTTTTATTGTAGTCACTTCTTTTGTTATAATTTACATATAATATTGATTACAACAATATACAATAGTAATGGGTAATGGATATATTATATGTATTTGTAGAAGAGGATTTAGTGGTTTTCAACACAAATGCCAAAATCAGCCAGTCGTCTTGGAAGATTTTATCTGCAGCTTATACACTGGTCCAATCAATTACTCACATCTGCTTATCAAATAGTCCTATTAACACAACGTTTTGAGTATTGGAATCTATCCTCTTTGTTGAGTGGGGAAGGTATTAGTACATAAAAAAATAAAGAACAGAAACAAGAAAAAAAAGGGAAAGAAAAGGGTTCAAACATACCCAAAAGCTATTTAGTCTAGTCCAGGCGTTGTCACTGCAGAGAATGCAAGTCCCAAGCCTAAGTCACGAGTATGAGAAACACAATCACACATCATACCAGCACGGATGAAAGTGGGATACTAATCCTCGAAACGTTGTGTTATACCTTTTGTAACATATAACAATGGCTAAAGTCCGAAATCCTGTTATCCTGTCAAACTTTACATCGTCAATAACAAGCTTTAAACAAAGAGTCCTATTAATTTGTGTCTCTTTTATCTTTTGTTCAGAGGAAAGTTAAATGGTCAAATTAAAAAAAAAGATTACCTTAAAAGTGAACCTTTCCTTACTAATCATACAATACTATTATACTTGTTACATAAAGCCACTTATCTTTTTTTAAATACAAGTTTTTTTATGAGAATATAAAGCTTTTGAATTTGAGTCATAATGCTTATACTCCCATCTGATCAGATTGAATTTGGTCAAAAATTTGCCCCTTTCGCCCTTTATAAGAGGTTTTACATGTTTTTAATGTAACTGAAATTTAAAATAGTTTTAAAATTTCAATTTCTAAAAACAGTTGATTTCTAGACAATTAACATTTTTCGACACTGTTTTAGTACGTATTACGTGTCCTTCTTTTGTAATCGCATAGGTTAAAGTTTGGATGTATTATTTGTAAAGAATCACGGAAATTAGGAAACAACTGAGTTCTAAAACAAAAGGGAATAACAACTGAGATTTGGGTTCAATGTTGTTATTGTGTTTGTTCAAAATTTAAAACATTACAAATATTCACAAATTACTAAACTGGCAAAAATTTTGCTGTAGCAAAAACAGGAGTGGGCCAGACAATCTATTGAATTTGTCCATATTTTAACATTAACATACTCGTTATAGCCACACTTCTTCAAAATATTTGTTTGCAATATTTTTGTTTATGAAGTATTAGGACAAGGTAGTCCGCAATCAACAATGCATACTCATGGACTTGAATTAATTCATTTACTAGCATGTTAGCAATTTTCTAATAGGATCTGCAGTGGTGCAGTAACCATAACCATGATTTTGTGTAGCAAGTAAGAAAACTTCCATAAAAATTTGTTGCATACAATTATTGGAAAATATATCTACAATAATCTGAGATATTAGATAGAACCAAAACTCGGTTGCATAAAAAATAAATAAATAATAAGGGCTCCACAGACTAAACTGATGTTAGCAAACTGCCTCAGTGTGTTCTTAGAAAATACAGGTAGGTGCTATACTCAGGTGTTATTTACTAATGTGTAGCTGTCTACGTTACATGAATAATTATGCCACAGCACAACTCAAACTCATCAAATAGTCCACCATCATCCTCTGCAATTTTAAACTTTTGCAACAAAATTGTAACTTACGCCTAAGAGTAATTTTAGAACAAAAGGAAATATTTAGTACCCAACACTTTTAGAGAATAGCACCCTGAAAAACATTTTCAATGCCAACTCACTTTATGATACGTAATTAGAAAAGGAAACACAGAAATCAAGAATTTTGGACTAAACAGAAATTCATTTTGTAGATATTCAAGATCGGCATTTCAATAAGACACATTAAAAAATTCACACGTTCTATCCTACAAAAACAAAATACAAGAAGAAACTGCTCAATGTTGCCAATGTTTATAGATAAAAATACAGAATTGATGAAAATCAAGTACTTATGTCCGTTTTGGTGATAACAAATTCTTAACCCCTTCACGGTTTTTTAAGTAACATTACGTTCATAGCAACTGCATAAAAGTGTGCTACTGATGAAATACTATGTTTTCTGACACAATATTGTGCAAAATGCATTTCTGTGACAAGCCTTTGCACCCCTTTGAAAAGGGGGGTGAAATATTTTTACCCTGAAAAAATCCAAAAAGCAATTTATTGAGTATGATGAAGGTTGTACATTGATATCTCAATCCGTTTGGAATATATTCCAGGCGTATCAGGACTTAATTTACACCCCTAGATGTAAAGGGTTGTTTACCCATAACTTTTGCTAGGATCGTCGTAGAGATGTTTGGTTTATGTCATTGTGTTTCTTTTGAATTTATCTTTCAAATGGCATGTCACAACAAAGGGGTTGTAATTTGAAAATTTAAAGTAACCCCCTTTGAAAAAGGAGGGGAATATTTTTACCCTCGAAAAAGATAAAAAAAAGTATTTTAATCAGTATGGTCAAGATTTTACATCGATATCTCAATCCATTTTGAATATATCCAGGCGTATCAAGACTTAATTTACACCCTGTATATATAAACTCTATATACCTATCTCTGTAAAAGTAGCAAATCATTCAACAAAACAAAATAATGTCAGGTCAAAAAGCTGTGAAGGGTTTAATAGAGATTGACTCCTTTAATCTGGAGTCAGATTTCAGATCTACACTAAGCGAAAGTTGAAATGACACTCAACACTCACATTGAATCAACCATTCCACGATAGCTACATTATGTGTAGAAAACTCGATTGTTCTGGCGTGTTTTGGGATCATGCGTAGAATATCGTAGTACACTCAATTATGCACTTGATGACACAATGAGAATACATCTTCATCTATATTACTATTTGTAGTCTAGTCTCTGATCTTGAAACAATACAAAAAGTTTGTTTTTAGCTTCTTTGTCACCGACTTCTTTGCATCTCTTAAGAGGGACGTTAACTCCAGATTGCAAGTGGATGGTAACATAGAGTTGAACTCAATATTTGCACTGAATTAACCCTCCCCACCATGGCTGCGTTAATGTGTGTGGAGGAGGGCTTCTTGATCACCATGTAAACTTGCACGCGCTCATGTGGTAATGTGGACTTACCTTGATGTGGCTGTTCAATGCGATACAACTGTACAGGGTTGGCATAGTACGAGGAGTAGACAATGAATGACGCACCCACTACACTCAATACTATAGAGTGCAACACCCGTACACGAAAGGCCATCATCTGAAACCAAAAACAGGTGCTGAATCACTCACGATAGTTCAATCTTGATAACTTGACTCTCTATAGATCAAATCCTTGACAAATAGAATTTTTTCAAATCCTCTTCTCATAACAGTCAATGTTAACTTCAACTCTACAGTTAGAATATTGTGTTATAAACACCTTGGTATTTTCCATTGTCTACAACAGTACTAATATCCTCTTATAACTCAAAGTACTATCTATGTGGCCCTTACTATTGGTGAATTAAAACCAGTAATATGAACTGTTACAAAGCACAAAACAAAAAAATCAATTAATAGACTTTATTAAATAAACGTAACACTCATACTTATTATGCTACGGACAGCATGATTTGAAGAAATGTAATTATTATAGCACAACACGTTATAAGACAAAAGAAATCATCTTTCATTAGAAATTTACTGCATGATGAAATAATTGAATTATGTTTAGTTTAAATTCATTTTAATTTATTAAATCTTAGAGTGTTGGATATAAATAAAGTCCTATATTTTCAACTGGCGTGCAATTAGCTTTAAACAAATAAATGTTAATCTGCTTTAAGTTCTATTGGAATTAAGATTTCTGAAGTTATTATAGGAAGTAAAAACTTTTAAACTGATTTTTTAAACCTTTTAAATATAAATATATATATATATATATATATATATATATATATATACACACACACACACAAAATCTTTAATAAATAAATATACATCAAACAAAACTAGACATCTTTCAATTCACTGCAAACTTAAAAAAATCTGAAGTTATTATAGGAAGAAAAAACATTAAAACTAATTTTGTTTTAACCTTAAAAATATATTTTTTAGAAATAAATAAATGTAAAGAAAATGACACAGGACATCTTCCAATTTACTACAAAACTGAAAAAAAACAATCATAAAAACACAAAATTGATATTCCATCTTAAGTCATGCATTGTACAGTCGCCGTAAACAATGTTCAGATGTACTCATATAAAACAATGCACAGATAATGTTCAATGCAAAGTAATTAACAGAAATGGGGTGTTGTTAATATCATTAACTATCTGAATATTTATATTATTGTGATGATAAAGCAATATTAATCCTAAAGAGAGCAAATGGAATTCCTAACAGATCCACTACTACATCTTCCAATTCATATTTCTACAAAACACTCAACAAAAATCAAACCTCTTTTTTGCAAAGTGTGATCAAATGGATGTAGCAAATTATCAACCATCGGCTTTGCTGCCAGTTATATCTAAACTATTTGCAAGTACAATCAGGAAGTCAGTTATTTAGAATGAAATAACTTAATTGACATATACGACATGGCTTTAGAAAAACCAAGTCTGCGGTCACGGTTGCCACAGACTTCCTTCAATATGTGGTAGATTCTGTTAACAGAGCAGATAAGGTAGTACTTATGGACTTACATTAAACTTTTGATAGGATTTTGTCACTCAAGATTGTTGTAAAAATTAGAAATAATCAGTATTAAGGGGAATAAATACAAATGGTTTAAATCCTACACCCAAAATAGGCAACAATTTGTAGAAATAGCCTACCCGAGTAACACAATTAATTTATAATCGAATATAATTCCACTTAAAGATAACAATGCTTTGGAGTCCCAGGGGTTATACATTAGGGCAATTATTATTCCTTTTTCTCCTCAAAAGCAATTTCAGAACTTGTAAAATTGTGTTTATATGCAGAAGATTCCACTCTAAGGTTCAGTGCACCATCTAAGGTTCAGTGCACCATCTAAGGCTAAATTGAAATGTCAACTGGGAATAATAATAAAAATATGACAACAACTGTATATGATCATTTATATATTATCTAAAAAAAAGTGGGCTAAAAGAAGCATTTACAACAATACCTACTTTTTGGGGCCATAAAAAATTATCAGTGAGTAAGTTTAGGTAACAGATTAAAATTTATATCTTATTTGAAGATTTTTTTGTAAGATTAACCGTTAGTTTGGTAGAAGCCAAGAGAAAATAACAGCCATTACAATCAAGTAAGCAGTTCCATCGTGGCACAGATCTCAGCATTGGCAAACAACGATTAATACTTCCAATTAACTTACTCTATCAAACATTTATATCCTATCTTATCTATACGGTATCTTTATTTCTCAAGTTATGACTTCATGATTTATAAAGGAAAACTAAAAGCAGTTAAGTTAAGTACATAAATACTATTCTAGGAAACAGAATTAAATTAACTGATTTTGTTTCTGTAATGTTTAATTAATAAAACATAACATTAATAATAGTTATTTTATCAAATGAAATTTGGGTTGACTATTAAATATTTCACAGCACAGAATCAATAACAAAAATTAAAAGCAAACACCATTATATTAGTCTAAGATATAAAATATACTAGAAGGTTTTTTAAATGTCACCTTAAAACCGATATCTTTCACATAGGTCACAGTTCATCATAGCGTGTGACAATGAGGTGCTGTGTGTGCAGCAGTTGGAGACAGAAGGCTATAAAGTTTCTTGGCATACAAAAGCCTCATGAGCTGTCATCATATTTCTCCATTAACGGTGCAACCTATCTATATTTCCGAGATTAAATCACGTAATAATAATCAATCAAGAGGACTCTAATATGGAAATGGTTATTCTGCCTGCTTCTAGCAATATACGATTGAAGAATCTGAGTTACCCAAGAGATGCTCTACTTTTTACTGAAGTAGTGTGTTCCAATCACAAAAATAATTCATAGATTCATTACATTATTACTATAATGAATAAAATGATCTTTTAAGTAAATTGTATGGAAATCATTTCTTGATAATATAACAGCAAGTCTTCATAGGTTTATTAATGTAGACTACATTATGACTTTATTATCATTTATAAAAAGAGACTCGTCAGTTTTTATAATCTACGCCATCTGATCACTTTATAATCAATGTTAATTCCTTTATATAAGTAATAACTTTATATAAATGGGCTACTTTACAATGACAAAATATTAAACAGTTGTCTGATTACACTGTATTTTGATGAAAAAATTAAACAATATACTTCTTAAGTACGTTAATTGAAAAAAGAAAAAGTTTGAATACAGATTTCTGAAAAAAGTTAATGTTTAACAAATATTCTCACAGGGCTTTTGCACAGGGTTCCAATAACGTTTCATTCATCACAACCATGTGTAGCGTTTGAGAGGTTGAGAATTTAGAGTCTGGACAGTAAAACATTTTATTTACTGTTGTAAAAGAAAACAAATATAATAACTCACTTCTGTGTACAGCTTAACTGATCATTTCAAAAACTCTGAGCTATTTCTGAAACATATTTAAAAATCATCACGAAAATTATTTTATGCCAATTATTAAATAGCTTTTTAGTTGATTACATAAGGTGAGAAACTTTGATAAGACAAAATTTAGATTAATAATAGATCATCTGAAGGCAATAGGAACACAAACCTATTTGGTACTGGACAAACCAAGACTTGGCGCCATAATTTAGAAAGTAAACGGCGCTTAACTGACACTTAGCTAGTAGTTAGTAACTGCCACATGCAAGTCCACACATGTCTGATAACACTTATGTCTATAAACACTGAAACTGACTTAGGAACCAGTGTGGTATCTCTGGATAAGCATCATGGGCAGAGCATTATCAGAACATTATCAGCTGATTACTACGGTTATTGTTACGGTAGTACAATACGTTTTCTATACTATTGTCTGATGTCATGGATAATCATACTTAAAGTTTGTGTGAAAGATGCAATTAAAGGTGTTTTATTGTAAAAAAATGTTTACTTTAATTTTGAAACAAAGTCAATTTAAACCTCATGATTTTCTAATATGAATAAAGAAATATAGTATTTCTTTTATATTGTAGTTGATTTCCTCAAAATCAATATTCCGTTGTCTCATTAAGAGTATGCAGTATATTTTTTTCAAAATCCATTTTGCATCCCAAATATTAAAAGTTAATAATTTGTGAAATTAATAAATTGAAAATAATTTAGTATGGGTCCTACATGTGTCTTAAGCTTTACTTTTGTGTAGCTAACCGGTGTTAGTTCAGCAGTCAGACAGTTTGCGCGTTTAAACGAGCTGACACTGGCCGTGATGAATGGACAAAACCTCCTGATTAAATTTGTGTTAAAAATGTAATGCTTTAAATGTAGTAGTTTTCAAAATACGCGCCCAAGATAATCAATTTTAAGAGCTCCATAACAAAACCAATGACGGACTTTTTTAACCGCTCAGTCAAGAATAAAATTAAATATACTTAAAACAGTAGACTTGTATCTTGTGTACAAATTTGGCCGTAATCGGAACACAATCCTCAGAGTTATGAATGTTCAAGTAGCAGTTTGATTGAAAAGCGCTAAAACCTGGTACCACTTTTCACTGTTATCCACCAAAAATTGTTTGTTTTATATTTTTCAACGCAGAAATAAACAAGCCAAATTTTATCAAACTCCCGCCATTGCGACTACGGGTTAGTTTGTGGTTAACTTTAAAAATTGGGTATCTAATCTTTATCTATGCTATCTAAAAATTATAGTGCAGATAATAATCACTGAAATTCCTAAAACAACACACTTCACCTTAGATATAGTCTGGTAATTTGGGAGAAACAAGTGCTAATTGTCAGCAGAGAGTGCTAAAAAATGAGCCATGAGAACAGTAAATTTCACCTTAACCAAAAATACCAGCAGATATACCTTCCAGGAACTCGAGATTCTGACAAGAAACAATTCTATATGCAGTGACATTAACTAGTCTGGAGGAGAACCATTGTACATAAAACGTAATTTTGTAAATCACAACTTTACTGTTTTGTTAATGTTTTTATTGTGTTATCACAACAAACTAATTTTGACATTGAAACATTGTGGAATTATAAGATTGTGTTTAAATGTCTTTTAGTGATATTTAGTTAACAGACAACAAAAAGTTCTTATGAATGGTAAAAAAATGTAAGGCTGAGAAAATTTCTCTGGGTTCTGCAATTGGTCCTCTTCACTTTTTATTTGTAATAAATATTTCCCCTTTTCCGTCATGACTACTGATGAATAATACTATTGTTGTTATGTCTCAACTAGGTTGCAAAAAGTAAAGTATTATACAGGCTCACATTCGTGTTAAAAGACCACTCATGTAGTATGTTTAGCAAACAAACGGTTATAACTAAGCCTTTGCTTTAAAAGATTTTCCCACTAAATCATTAAAAACGAACCTTGTGAAAAAGTGTTTATCAATTTTTAAGTACAGGATGTTAAGAAAATCAAGAGTTATAGGTTTAATTCTCAATAATTTCAAATGTAAATATGGCTCATGTTGTGTATCATTTTAAAGATCTTTTCGAATAGAGTATGTTGAAGAACAAATTTGTAATTATCTTTTTCATTTAAAAATGGCGGCTACAAACATGTAGAAATTTGTATTTTTATGTATTTTTGTAGCAACCAAACTAATTATTGTATAAAAACACAAAAAATACATAAGTTTTAATTGTAAAACAAGCTTTTAAACAATATCATACACAGTCATATTTTGAGAAATTTTGACCGATCCCAAAACATTTGGGACAAAAATAAACTCCCAAAACTCAAAATTCTTAAATGGCAAATTAAGTCATTTTATACGCCATAAAAAAGGTCTTGTAAAAACAAACAAGTTTTGCATAACTAGGTCTATCTAAAACAGTTAAAAAATAATCGTTGTAAAACTAATTTCTTAAAGTAATATTCTTTTCTTACTGTGTTTTCTGTGACACCAAATAAAAATTTTCTAGCCGTAACCTAAAATAAAAATTAAAGGAACTAAAAACAACTTGTTAAATTCACTATTCCATTAATTTATATAAAAAAATACTTCAAAAAGTTTGAAGATCGTAAACCTAGGTATTTCCAGGAAAGAAAGAGACTAGTCCCTTATATCTCTCAAATGAGTTTCAGATAACATTTGATGGTGTTGTTATTCCTATGCTTGATTTAGTGAGAAAATATTTTAAACCAAAGACAGGTATAGCCGTTTGTCTGCCAAACATACCATATGGGTAGTCTGATGCACCCTGTATATGAAAATACTCTAAGAGATTGTTAAGCATGGTTTCAATGAAACAGATTTCTTTAAAATAACGAGAAGACCCAAAATATAGATTTGAGCTTAAAATCCACTATTGACATAGAGGTCGATAAGCCTTACTCAGCACATTTTCTGTAAGTTGTCATAGACAGCCAGTCTAACAAGGTCACCTCATACTGAGTAATATAGCCACTAGTTTGTTGAAGTTTGTTTATTCATAAGGTGCCTAACTACATGTGTTCCACACAACTATATCAGAGCAGCCTACATTGTTTTATTTAGCTTTTTTGGATATGGATTATTATTCTGGGGCAATACTACTCAAACCAATAGCTATTAATTATACAGAAGCAAGCTGTAACCACTGCGACTAGTCACTTAACATAATGTAAACGTTAGTTAATTCACTTAATGTAATTCATAGAATTTAAAATACAAACTACTGAGCTTAAGTTTATACCTATTTGACCTAGCTGTGAGTGCACTCAATGATACACATATTTTAACATTCATATTTGTAATACACAGAGGAACAAAACTCCAGTCTCTGCACAATAAATTAGGCCCTACAGTAGACAGTAGCCCCTGAAAAAAATGGTTTAATGTTACTTGCTTTTTGAAAATACATTTTATTCAATATAATATTTTTTTTACAAGTGACATTTGCTTTTAACCCTTTTAGTGCCGATGTCCGTATATACGGATGTTTGAAAAACTACAGAAGAATACCAAAGTCTGTAAATACGGAAATTTGCATAAAAAATTAAAATTTCTTAATGTATTACAAATTTGTTTGTATACAAATTTTCAGACTAAACCAAATTACAAGAAAAAATACCTATAGACTAGCAATATTGTGAGATTAATCAGCTGTTTAATTTCAAATTGAATGTAAAACAATAAAAAAAGTGAAAATAGCTTTCTAACAACATGACTTTTACAATTTTTAAAATATTAATCAAAACCTTTATGTTTGTGTTCAGTTTAACTTACTCTTTCAAGTGATATAATGTTTTATAGTGAAATATATATTTTTCTATTTCTCAAATGAAACTGTAAAAATTATACACTGTAAGTAAATATTTCTCTTTTTCAATTTTTACATGTACATTACATTTAAAAATAATATTTGTTTTACAGTTTTTAAGAAGATAATTTACTTTTCTGCTAACAGGTAAAAAACTGTTTTAATCTAAATATTTGTGTTTTTTTTTATTTGTAAGTAAAACAACGCAAAACAACTGAAATAGGCCTGGCATTCTTCAATTTGGAAATGTAATTTAATTTTGGGGCTGGAACTAAAAGGTTAAAAATATTTTCATAAATAAATTAGAATTTACATGTACTATAAGGACAGTCAATGCATGAGAAAATATTAAAAATACATAACATAGGAGTATCTAGCAATTATTTAATTGAACCAAAAAATGGACATTAAAATATAGTGATAGAGATAAATATATTACAAAAGCATAGTTTTTTATACTCCACACTCTTGGTACAATTCGGATAGTATTTTTTATTAAACGTGACTTAGCAACAATTGTTCAAAGTGATTTTCTCAATGCTTGTACAATTTGTATGACAATAAATTATATTAGAATTTCAACATACGGTATCAAAAGAACTTCAGCTTTATAAACACCGTATTAGTCTTTTTTTAAAAAGACTGCCTCCTACTAATGTCTCTCAGAACACCTCAAGAGAAAACCTGTGATGAATTTAAAGACAACACGGACGACCTAGCTCCTGGAAGTGCCGTTGGTCAAGTGGTCTAAGACGTTGAACTTAGGATCTGTGCTAGAGTTAATGCAGGTTCAAATCCTGTCTGTGACCATTGCACGTTTAATCAGTACTACACCTTACACTGTATCGACTCTCTCCCTTATTCTGTTTGACAAGATCCTCGCAGTGGACCATGAGAATGGCCAGAATAAGGTTAAAAAGGAGAATAGTATCTCTTTAAAAAAAAATAAATAAAGAAAATATCCATGTACGCAATCTAGGAAGTTTTTGACTGGAGAACTCTGTGAAGGAACCAATAGCTCTTGTATAAAAATATTGTTTTTTGTATTTTACACATGACGCTACTGTTTTCTATGAACATGTGGGTGTAGAATTAGACCAATATATAGATTATACTACATTGTATTAGATCCCTTTGCCAAGATACATGTATAACTTACGTATAGCAACTATTCTTGAACATGAATTATCAAGACACAATACCCCTTAAAATGCGGCATATTTCCTTTTATTTTCACTAACTTTCTGTTTCCACATGAGAAACCGAGTTTAGTACCATCTATTCTGGCTACCCGCCAATCAAAGTTCCTACAAATAAAATGTAAGTTGCTTGTTAAAATTCATACAACTGCACACAATCTTCTCAAATAATTTAAGTATGACCTGAACACTGGTTTAAAATTAATTATTTTAAGGATTTATGTAGGAGTAGGAGCTGTCTTCCTGATGAAAGAAAATTCTCTCTCTAGTTAATTCAAGATAATCAATTTAAAATAAAAATTAGATGTTTAATAGTACCAATATTAATAATAGTAATAATTTGGATTAATGAGCTAATATTAAACCAACACAAATATAAGCGTATCATCAATCCCACAGCTTGGAAGTCCTCAGGTTTTCGATTGATAACTAAATATAATTGACTGATGATGAGTAGAATGATTAAGTCGAGTAAACAGTACTATTCAGGTTTAACTCTTGAAATCTGGAGTCATGTTCGTCTGAAGGGATCCTAAATAGTCGGTAACGAAGAATGAAGGTGCTCAAAACGAACCCCCGTATCGCTTCAACATTAGACACACCCAGACCACAAAAAGTAGTGCAAATTTAGGTGAAGAGGTATTCTCATTGTCTCATCAGGTGCAAAATTGAGGACACAATAAGAATACCTCTTCACCTAGATTGCACTACTTTTGTAGTCCGGGTGTCCCTGCTGTAGAAACGATGCGGGGGATCGGTTTGAGCATATTCATTCTTCGTCACCGACTATTTTTGAATCCCTTCAGATGAACATGACTCCAGATTTCAGAAGTCAAGTGTCTGCAAAAGCATCAGATTTCAGATGCTGCACACAAGAGGAAAGTGAGCTAAATTCAATATTCACATTGAATCAGCCCTTCCCACCATAGTTGCTTTACGTGTAGTACTATTCAGATACGCTAGGTTATAGTCTTGATTTTTTCAAACACTGATCGCACTATGGATATTTGAATCCAAAACAAGTGAAACAATTATAGAATAGCTGTTAAATTTCATATATGCCATATAATACTTAATACCATAATCATTACAATTGACCACAGCTATCTAATTCCATGTGTACCTCACTAAGATATGTACCTGTTTTGAATTGTGTCTAAACGTTTCTATGGTTTGTACATTGCCCTTTGTACAATAAATATTTTCTGAGTTAAAAATCTAATCAACAGTGGAATTGATTAAAAAAAATAAGGTTCAACACAGTTCAGTTGATTTTCCAATGAAGTGTTAAAATATTATTGTACAACACGGGTTTGCCTGTAACAACTAATAAGAGACAAATTCCTCCCATTCCCAAATTTCTTTGATTGTCACAGTTCACTATAATGTCCGTGGTAAAATGAGGTGAACCAGTCCTGAGACTGAAGCCAAGACTGTTGTGGTATCCGTCACAAGATTCTGTAGCATGATGCCTATTATATTCCCAAATGGAATATGGAAGACTTTATAGTTAGGATAACTTTTTCCAGCCAATTTAAAGCCATCTGCGAGCTCTATTATCAGTTTATTTAACTTTTACATGTAACTCAGAAAAGTCTATGAAATATTATTTTAAGTGTATTTTGTAAGTTACATGAGTTATATTAACAACCTGTACTTCAAATTATAATCATTACTTATACTTAAGTATTGTTAAAATAACATGAATATTCAATTGGGTATTATAGTCATCAAAATTGTCTACTGTCTACAGAGACCTCTAACTTCTTAATGTATATTTAGGTAACTTAATTGGTGTAGCCTAAAATCCTGCTTTAATATCTTGATAATACCACTAGGAAAACAAATATTTTAAATTAAAAATCCTCTATTTCAAAGAATTTTTTAGGTTAGGTAATTAGTAATTAGATTACTTACAAAGATGTAGTGAATAAAAGAAAAGCTATCCAGGATAACCTCCACATCACGCGCCAGACTACAATTTAAAGTTACTTATATTTTTAAAATCAACAATTCCGATCATTATTTATAACTTTCCCAAATGTTCACAGAATTATACAGTTCATTACTACGTTAAACTATGGCCACATAACCATCTTGACCCTCAACTAACTGAACACTGACTCTTGACTCTCTAGTCTCTACTCTCAACTCTAGTCCTAGTCTCTCGTGAGTCGTGATGTCTGTCTATGTTTGTGGCTGTACCTGTACCACGGAACTGACTGTACGAAGGTAACCTGTCATTTTTTATTTGCTTAAACGTAAAGGTTTAATTTTCGTACATGTTGCCATGATACAAAAAATACCTAGTTTAATAAATATAATTATAGAATAATTTGGCATAACATTATCATATATGCTTTAGGTAACGCATTTTGACTCTATTACCAACATTACTATTAAACTGTTTCTTGGAGTAAAATACACAAACAAATGGGCCATTAACTAAGATAATACTTTTATTGTAAATTAAAACCGGACAGTTATCGAGTAAATGTTAAACTCAATTATTGATTCTTTATATAGAAAATCAAACATTACGATACATTTTCTTCTTATTTTCACACACGTTTCTATGGTTCTAAATCGTACTCTATTATTTGTCTGTGAGTTTTCTCAGAGTAATTTATGCAACAACAAAAAATCAAACATTAAAATACGTTTATATTTCGCACATTCTCATCTTATTGTCATACATGTTTCAATGGTTCTAAATCGTACTCGCTTATTTGTCTATGCGTTTTCTCAGAGTAGTTTATGTAATCACTTACAAGACGTTCTCCATTGGCCCGTGTTGAGTTCGGTACCAGACATGCCCAAATTACCCGGATATGGGGATCATACAATATTGTTGCCATAGAGCGATTTGTTCTAAAGCAGTGATTTAATTAATCAACTTTCCATAGATCTTCATCGTTTATACAAACTCCAAAGAAGGAAACTTAACCAAATAAATACATAAGCATGGTTAGGTCAAAAATACAATCCGCTCGACCAATCGTTGCTCACATCAAGTCCGTACAGCAGAAAAAGGCTATTAATACTTCTTTGATCGACAGATAAACCACATGTCTTGGACCTACAGGATCGAGGAGAGGGAATGTGCAGAGAAACATCTAATCTGGCGGGCATCTAGTGTTTGAATAAATATAGACGTGTTTGCAACATTTTGTATTTAGGTACGAAATTCTGAAAACTGTTGCACAGTTTTGGCCTTTGCTACTTCACAAGGAATACTCTGAAAGTGGCAAATAGGTGACACAGATGTTAGAGGATTATGTTAAAATTATATTTTTAATTGATACTATACCAAGGCATGTGCTCGGATTCAAGAAATCCAAACTTACCAGACGATAATTCAGTTAAATCATTACATTTGCACTGTAATACTGTAAGTAGTAGATTCAAATATTTTAAAATATCGTTTTTTAGTTATCTCCACTTTCTAACCGATGATATAACATAATTATATAGTATGCATTTAATTTCTTTCCCCTTACTGTGGGTTTCACTGAGCAATATAAATTAAATGTGAAGATTGTCAAGCTTACGAAAATATTACATATGAAAGTTATATTAATATATTTTAAAGTTTCTTAACTACAATATTGTATTAGACAAATTGAAATATATAGGGAGGTTTTAAGAAACTTTTATTTGAACGAATAAAACCTTTTTATAGTATTATAATAGTAAATTGATGACTTTACGACTGACAAAAATGTAACGACAATTTATTACGAGTACTTTAAACTTATGAGCCAATAATAACTTGGCTAATAACCAAAAACTTTAACTTCAAACAGCACAATGTTACAATAATTTATAACTCAAAACCCAAGCACCGACAATAAAATCGTAGCTATTATCTAACAGAATGTAATACGATCTTTCACCTTTGCCGGTAAGTTACAGCATTGTGCTATTTAAGAGGCGCTAAATAGACGTAAATCTATTTAATGAATCTGAAATAAATAGATCAGGAGAAGGTTGTTGAACACGTACAAGATTTTCGCTACTATACACATTAATACTTTCAAATAAAATTAGGATTGAAATATAAATATCCTTGTAAATAGGATTTGTGTGGAAGATTTGTACGTCCTGGATCACACAATCGAGCTGGACGCTTGGTTGCTACAATACACTGACCAGGTGTTCGTGGCTAACACCTCAAGACACAACTCGTTGATGCGCGCTTTTACGACAGACTGCAGCGTCCAGTGTGATCTTCCGTCCGATTACAAGAACCAACGATGCAACGGATCCAGGGGTCTCGTGGACAAGCTTAAGGTTACTATCTACGTCCTTGAGTCGGAGCTGCAGTATCTGAGGGTGGTGGCACCATGTGAATGTGACGGAGGGGGAGAGTAGGATCGGGGTCTGAGTGGACTGTGTATAGCAAGAAACGCCCTCTAGTAGTTAAGAAGAAAAAATGTGATATTTTAAGAGGTACAGCACAGAAAGTTCTGCAAAATCCTCCGAATATGTAGACCGGCCAACATAAAACGCGACGAAGGAAGAAAAAAAGCTCAACTGAAACAGCCCATCAGACCCCCTGTAAAGAACCGCTGCCGTTATCCTTCTCGTCTGTCTTCACAGACGGAGACAGCCACAGCCGTGGCCTGGCGGGTCTGGTTCAGCGGATGGTGGCTCGAAAAGACGATGGTGAATGGCATGTGTAAGCCAGGATCCAAACTATTACATATATATGTGACATCCGAGAGGCCACCACCAGCCGGTAGTTGCTGTGTAATTATCGCCAGCACCAACGGTATCGCCTCCGGCCAGCAGAGCGACATATACTGACATCTAGAGAGGTGTATCACTGGCAAGTTGGGATCTGCCGATGTTGTTGTCGCTACGCTGCCACACCGATATGACATACCTGCGAGCCATCCCGTCAACCTGAAGACCGCAGGAGTAAACTCCTACTCTTTGTTGCAAGTTTATTTTTGACGATGGAAGGATTGTGAAGGAAAAAGGATTTTTCCGGACATTTGTCATCGTTCAATGAAACAAAACATCAGTAACACTACGTTTCGAGATCTGCATTCTGATCTCCTCTTCAGGTAAACAACTAACGTAGTACATAATTACAAACTAAATTAAAATATACAAATCATACTACGGAAACAGGTCACAATACGTCTGCATTCGTCTACCAACCACTTACGACTGACCAGAGGCCAATAGCAAATGGCAATTGGTACGGCAGAAACCAGATGGCAGAAATAATAAAAGAAGGGGGCCTTTTTCACCATTATTATTATGATTGGTTCATGCTAGATGAACTTCTTAAAACCATACTGTGACTCCGCATTGGTTTACTAAAAATATCTGATCCGTTTGCTACCTTTGGTTTTCTTTTTAGTTTATTTTTTTAGATTTGGCAACCAAAGCGATCTAATCTCGGCTGATAGTTGACTGATTAGTTGGTCTGCCAATCAATGTATGTTGCCTCTATTAATTTCTTTTTAAAGAAATGTAATTCCCAATGTGTTATGCTGGCTTCTTCCCAATTCATATAATGGCCAGAACTAAATTGTCAAAATAAAAACAATAACCAAATTCAACCACCGATTTCTCGGTGGTGAACCAGAATTCACAGTATGCCACCAACAAAACTGACGAGTTGTCACTTATGGCAGGCGGGTTGTTTTTGTAATTTCAGAACACGGTTTCAGATCTGAAACAGTCGGAAATGCCAGGATTAACAACTACAAATATTGTCAACGCATTTTAAAGGGGGGGGGATGGCAATGTTCGTAAAATTCGGTATGTAATTCGATCCCTTCGATATCAATCATAGCTGTAATTTAAATTTTGAAGTAGATGGAATAAAAATTAGCCTAAATTCCGAAAACAAAATTATCATAATTGGTTTATATCGTTCGCCAATTGGATACAGAAACACCTAGTTTGAACGATTTTAAATTCTTCTCTCAGTTTCTCAAGTTGTCCAAGTTTATTATAACTAGCTTTTAGATTTCAACATCGATGTTTTGGGCCACAGTGACCCCTTAACAACGTGATATTCTTAATTCTTTCGGTATAATCTGTTCAGTAAACACGTCAACACGAGTGATAACCACATCGAGCACAGCCATCGACAACGTCATCACAAACAATTCAAACACCACAATCTCTGTACTAGATATGATATGTCCTCTGGCCACTTTACTCAGGAAACCATAATTAATAATTTCATTCCCAAAACTAATTCCATCATCCAAAATCAAAAGGGACTTGAGTTCGTTAAACATGGCCGTATGAATTCTTTAAAAAATGAGTCATGGGAGTTTTTAAATAACTGAAAGTGTTGATGAACCTTTCACCGCATTCCACGATCGTTGCCAGTTTAAAAACTTTAGAGAACGAAAAAATACAAAATTGAAATCAAAATAACGCCAACGTTTAAAATTTTACAATTCCGTCTACGTGCAAACAAAGAAAGAACAATTCAAAGCGGTTCATTAACAAGAAATTAGCAAATTCATAAATGTTTTCCAAAACTGCTTGGAGCATTATCAAAAAATTAACATCATAGCCCAATGAATCAAAACAGTCAAAAATTCCAAAACTCAAAAAACAGAACGAATTAATTACAGATCCATTAACAGTAGTAGGCGAGTTCAATGCCTTTTTCGTCTGTTGTGTTATCCGATCCATCCTTCAAATGCTCCAACCAAGTGTCATTGATATACCGGTCTCTTCCATAGCATTGTCTCCAGTGAATGATTCTTTGTACCACAGGAGGTATCCCCTGTGATACAAAGAAACAAACCAAAACAATCATGTAACATTAACGGCATGTCTATATGGCTGCTCAAATGCTGCTTCAAGCACATTTTAACCCTACTGAAACATTTGATCAACATGTCTCTCTCTCTCTCTCTCTCTCTCTCTCTCTCTCTCTCTCTCTCTCTCTCTCTCTCTCTCTCTCTCTCTCTCTCTCTCATGGCATTTCCCCTTACATTCTGAAAACAGCGAATGTCACGCCAATTTTTTTTAACGATCCTTGATGCCTTGAAAGCAACTATCATCCTATTTTAACCCTTCCAGTCCTGAGCAAAATGTTTGAAAAGCTTTTTCTGTCAAGATTAGAACGGTTCTTTGAATTTTTTGATGTTCTTTTCTCTCATCAATATTCTGCTTTAGAAGAAACAAATCCACCATCGAAATTTAAACGAAACCATTTTCGATGGCCTGGAGAGGCGGGAACACGTGCTAGGCATTTTCTTCGATCTGTCTAAAGCACTCGAATATGTACATCATGAGACATTGTTGTGCCAGTTGAAGACACGTGGTATTCCAGGTCTACCGACCGAATGACTTTTGTCTTATCTCAGTGATAGAAGCCAGTGTGTGCAGATTGCGAATTCCCAGTCAGAAAATGTAAAAATGAATATGGCGTCCCGTAGGGATCTTTTCTTGGACCAGTCCTATTTCTTTTGCATGTCAATAACTCGTTGCTCCTAAGAGGGAAAATGGCTCAATACACTGACGATAAAACACTCTGTTTCACAGCCAAAACGAAAAACCAACTGGAAATAAATTCTTTTTAGTACTGAATTCATGTAAACAGTATTTATCAACATTGATCCTCATATTAAATAGTTCAAAATCAAATGTGATAAACTTTAGCCTTCGGCAAAATGAACCCGAGAATTGTTCATTTCGTGATGTTGGATGATGTTCTCCTAGAGGAAAATGAAAATGATCCTACCAAATTCCTTGGGATGTGCCTTGACCGAGGCCTACATGAGACGATCACATATAAGGCATTTGTTCAAAGATTTCTTCAGGCATTTATGCTTTACGAAACATCTCAAAGTGTTGCTACTTGGATGTACTAAAAACGTCTTATTTTGGTCTTGTATATCCTCATATAACGTACGGGCTGAGACTGTGGGACAGCTGTTCTTAATACAAATTTGAAAGAGTAAATTCAAAAGAAAGCAATCTGAATAATTTCGAAATTGAAATTCAGAAATTCAAGTAAAAATTTCTTCAGGGAGTTTGATTAGCTGACTTTGCCATATCTCTATATCCTTGAGGTTGGTCTGTACTGCCGATTCAAATGTGGGTTGGGTCAAGGCAGGGACGTTCACCAATATTTGACTAGGGACCGGGACAACTTCCGTATTCAACAGCATAAAACTGCCACGTTCGCACGTTTACCATCCGAGGTTGGCGATAGATTGATAAATAATTTAAATTATCAACTTATTACTTAATCAACTTATCCCTGATGAGATAAAAAAATTTAAATTATCCAAAAAATTAAAAGCTCGGTTGAAATCGTTGTCGTGGGTGTTTTACTATGTTTAAGAATTATTTATGGTGAGCCGCTGTGACAAAATTTGAAATTAATTGGTTTAATCCTTTAGTTTTGTTCTAAGTTGTAATCAGACTGTTACATAACTGTTTAATAATTGAAATAACGTGTATTTCAATTGGTTTATACAGATGAATTGCATTTTACCACATACATATTGACGATTGTATACAATTTTTCTAAAATTGTGAAGGCCGTAAAGATTTATTATTATTATTACCTAAAACCATAGGGTATCGTTGCAGTTTTAACTGAGAGGTTACAAGTTGCAACTTTAACGTCTTAAAAAGTAAATTATGCACATACCAGGCCGCAAGATGATGGTCACAACATTAGTATTGATATTCCAGAACATTCTGAGACGGATTCAGATTAGATTAAACAGGAACAGAGTTCAGAGTAACACGTGTGATTCATTCAATACTTTTTGAGTTCATATTTAATTTTATGTAATTCACAAGTTTGGAGTATATTTTGAGAAATTTGAGAGTAGCTGGATCATCCAGTTATCTCATATTTGTATATTAATGTTACTCAATTTTTTTATAGTTCAAACTTAGGCACACATTTATTTAGTTTATTGTAGTTAATATCGCATCAGTGTACTCTACATGTAATAATGAAAGATAACGGCTTTCTGTGAAGTCAAAAACATCCCTTAGTTAAAAATATAAATCAGATAAATTTTGCAGTGAGCAAAATGCTATGCCTTTATTAGGTCATAGATGGTTATGCTTATCCAAAATCCACATGATATTGACGTTAAGAAGGAATTATTGTAGTCTGAGGATAAATTAAATATGCTCAAACTAGACTATACTGCTACTCTAACCAATACGGTGCTGACTTAAGTTGAAATATTTCCCTAAATATCCTCTTTATAATTTAAATAGTTATTATAAGGCATAAAAACATCCATTCATCAGTATTTTGAGAACGTATAAGACCAAATCTATTCGTAAAACTTGTAACGCAATATAAATGACATACGAGCATTTAAAATATTTTGCTATATCTGATCCAGTTTATCGAAGTCCAGTTCTCAGAAATACCAAGGACCTGCTTTCACATTTAATCTCTTATCTTTGTTAATTGGTCTGTGAGAAATATTCAGGCCAGTTACTGACAGTATTACGTTTCATTGTAATTATTTAGTATTATAAAAATGATTTAGTCAAATGAAGGTGAAATGTACAAGATTTTGTTTGATGTTTAATCTAGGAGAAATTAATAATACGAAACAGTACGTTTATTCGATGCCACATCCGGATAGACCACTATACAGGAAATATCAGACCTTTGGTTCGCAAATTCTCAACAATTACCAGTGTCAAAAATGCTTCATGATCAGGGTTGTAGGACAGAATGAAGTTCAAATCGGAATTTTCAGTTCATTATAGTATGTTACAAACCCTCACCAATCTACGTTATATTGAGCTCTATACTGTAATTTCAAAAAAATGCTGTTCATAATGTATTAAAAAAGAACAAAAATTCACACCTACAACGTAAAAATTTATCAGGAATTAAAATATGAAGATGATCTTAATTGAAGTTGTAAGTTTTGTTAGGCAACGAAAAAAATTACACGAGATTAAAGACATTACATTAATTTTGCAGCTGTGTTTGGTGACGAAGCTTAATTTTCTTTAGCTGTCCATCGTTGCAACTACCACTCTTGACTGTAGATTATTCTGCAAACATTAACCTACACTGGATAGTTGAAAACCATACACAAAAGCCAAAGATTTAAAAATACAGGCAATCGTTTTGGGAAATTCAACAGTTGGATATTTTTTCATTTATACAATTTAAAGATTGTGAAATACTTAAACGTTACGAAATGTTATCATTTAAGCCATAAATGGTTTGTACATGTGCTTACGATCTTGTATTAACACGACGATGTTCCTCCACATTACTATTTTGTTTTTGTTCAAACAATCGTAGATAAAACGTTTTCGGAAAGATAAATAGATCAACGGGTAGAGTTGCCCGTTTGTGAAAGTTCATCCGACCTTTCATCTCTCGATTCTTCCTTTTGGGGTTTCCTAAAAATTACAATTCATCACACGAGACCAGCAACCCTTGACAAATTAAGGACAAAGATCAAAGACGCCTGCCTCCTTTACACCAGTAATGTTTTAAAATTTGAGACAGAATTTTCAATTCAAACTTTATTTATGTCAAGAATCAAATTTTATTCATTTCGAGCACGTAATCTGAGTTAAATTTAAGTAAGTTTTGTACAATTGTTACTATTACAACTTGATTCGTGGATGAGTTGTTTTTAAGATTGAAATTAGAGATCTTTAGTTAGTACCAATCTTTGTTATTATTATTTCAAAACAACATGTCACTTGGTAAGATTTCCTATTAAACTATTTTGAATTACCTTTAACTACCTATTTCTTTGGAGGTGTTGAATTTTTTATATATAAATAAATCCTCGGTTTGTCACATAAACGTATTTATCTCGAATTATACAAAAATAATAGAGGTTAAAGTCATTATGTATTTTTGGATTTTAATCCAACTAAGAACTAACTGAAATTTTATTACTTATAGTGCCGAGTATGTATTTTTATTTAATTGTTGTATGAGTAAGGCTTGATTTTTGTGGTTGCACTCTAGGTCTAATGTAGT
Organism: Homalodisca vitripennis; assembly: GCF_021130785.1. Lineage (NCBI taxonomy): Eukaryota > Metazoa > Arthropoda > Insecta > Hemiptera > Cicadellidae > Homalodisca > Homalodisca vitripennis. The sequence goes on along the minus strand of NC_060215.1, from coordinate 29,881,443 downwards.
ATTACTACTGTAGGTCACGTGACTATGTTTACTGAAGATGGCGACTGAGAAATAATGTCATCTTATAGTTATTGCTGATTGTCCAAACTAATTGTGTTACAAATTTACTTACAAATAATGATAGACCTTGTAGGTGTGAAAACAGTTTTTTCAATGTGCAGGTGATACAAATAACGTTCATGGGGAGATTTTACTTTAGAAGGTACGTGATGAAAAACTAGTTCCTTATTGTAGACCTACTAGGTTCCCACTTTCAGTTCCTGATAGTTTTGTTTAGAATAATACCGTGTATTTAAATGTTTTCTTATATTGTGATTTCGTTAGTGTAATCCAGATATGCCAGGGTAATGCTGTGTTTTACAGTGGAAATTAGGTCAATGTTTGTCGTGCTTTGTTCATATGTTAAGCCTACCCTGTTATGTCAGACAATATATCATTTTCAATTGCAATCGTTTATATGGAAACCAGTTGTTTATTCCTATTTGTTTTAAGAAATTGGCTGGAATTAAGTATAATCACACTTTTGTGGTTAAAACTTATGGTCATAAATTTTAAAGGGAATCTGTGGATGTATTATTATGTTAATCAGAAGTATCGTTTTAATACAAACTAACTTAATAGGCTAGCACATGTTATTTAGTATATACCATTATTAAATTCTAGTTAGTATGATACGTTAATTTACATGATAGACTTCAAGAATTATGGAGGGGATTAGCTACTAGGCTAGCCTAGCTAGACTGGGCTGCTCTATAATGGCTTAACCCTAGGAGTGATGGCCTTTTTATCCTGTAGTATAAGGTTGTTTTGGAGTTTCTTGCAAAGGAGGGTTTTTTATTCCTAAAATATCCAAATGAAGAGCAATATAAATAATGTTACATATTGTATTTTTCAGAATGGAACAGACAGTAATTAAATTTGAAATAGGCCCTAGGTAATAACAGTTTTTTAAACTATTAACCCTTGCAAGTGCTATGCATATCACTAGAATATAAGCACTGGCCCATTTTCAAGCGTAGGAAATTATTATTGAAAGAAAATCTTTTAAATAAAAAAAGTGTTTAAATACCGTGTTAGCCTACTATATGTATGTATCAAACATACATAAGGTAAAAAAAATACTTTCCATTTTCCGTTAAAGATGATTTTGTTGATTGGCAGAGTAGAAAAATACTTGTAAATTTGTTCAATTGTTGACGTATAATTATTATTTCAAAAGTAGTTAAACAAATTGTTTCCAATTTTATTCAGAATATGATAAATGTTGCACAAGAGCATTTTGATCAAAACTTAAACAGAAAAATGTTTCAAACAATAACCTTGTTCCACAAGTCAAAAGTCACAAATAATTTTTGGTACATCATAAGAACTCGGGCAATGGATATTTTGTCAAATTAAACAGCATTTTTAAACATATATGTATACTCAACAGCTATATGTTGGTAACAATATGAAACACTCCGTTTTTATATTTTAGGGTCATTCCGTCCTTGTGTGTGTGAGACATTTGTACACATTTTTGTAACATTTCAATTTTTTTCTCAAATATGGTTAATTTGCTCTGATTTTAAATGTCAGTTATTGTCACACACACTTAAATAGAATATTTTACATTCAGTAATTATTTTTTGTATTCTTGTATAAGTGTATCAAAATTACATAGCCTTGTTACGTACAGGTCATATAAAGTCCACCAAATTTTCCTTTGATAAACCCTTTAGGATTGTGATACCTCCTAGGGACGATTGGTTTGAGGGAAGGAAACCTCTTCCACCAGCGGAGCTTGAATGGTTTACAGACGGCTCTAAAACAAAAAGCGACACAAACGCTGGAATTGATGGGGTGAGACCATGCAGGGAGCTGGTGGTCCCTATGGGTCCGTATCCTACAGTTTTTCAGGTGGAGGTCGCAGCCATTATGGAATGCTGCTCATGAGAATCTTCGTCTGCGATATAGGAGTAAGACGATCAATATTTTTTCACGGATAGTCAGGCAGCACTGATGGCGCTGGACTCTTATATGTTCAAATCCAAACTTGTCTGGGATTGCTATCAGGTCGTTTCTTCCCGCTCCAGAATCAACAATGTGACTGTTTGTTGGGTTTCTGGTAATAAGGGGATCCCTGGGAATGAAAGAGCTGATGCCCTGGCCAACCGGGGCTCAACGTCAATTATGACAGGCCCTCAACCGTTCTGCGGTGTGAATCCTTTGGGGCTGAACATGAGAGAAGGTGGAGGTTGCATCCAGGCATGAGAATAAGCAGAATGGTACTACAGTAGCCTTCCTCCAGAGTGGTGTCTAACCTTCTCTCACTAAATAGATCAATGTCTTCTCGCTTATAGGTCTGATCACGGGACATGGTCACCTGAGGAAGCATCTTCACAGAGTTGGCATCCTTCAGGAGGATCCACTCTGTAGAATGTGTTATGAGCAGGATGAAACTGCCGAACACTTGCTCTTTGATAGCCCTTCAATAGTAAAGGAGCAGTATGCCATCTTAGGTAGTTTGGACAAGGGTAGTGAATTTCCCCAGGAGGACCTGATAGATTTTTTGGCAGTTTGTGGAAGTTCTGAAATCATAGACTGGTAGGCCTCATGGTGTGCTTCCGGGGTGCGCAAAAGGCCCTTGAGGCTTAAGTGCATGGTAAGTAGCCCGCCCCATAGAAGAAGCTGATTTACTGCAAAATTAACTGAAAACTCCATTCAATTTCCTCATCTATGAAACTCAAATATTTTTTCCATGAAGATACAAGTTTAAATTTTAATAAAACACAACATTTAAGTAAGTATTATAGAGGTAGCTTGTTTATAGTGTAGGGACTTGTGCAACTAATGAAAAGCACATATTTAAAATTCTTGTATTATATTATAAAAAGATGTTTTCTTAACATATCTAATTAAATAAAACATTGTCTACTTAATGTTTGATTTCAATTGAAGATTACTTTTGACCAACAAAGTTGTTCTTTGTTGAATAATTATGGTTTATTTTTCTTATTTTTAAGGTTTTGTTATTTTGTTTTGTTATTCTTAATTGTTATTAATGATCTCCCTTGTAATGTTAAGGCCAACGCCATTCTGTATGCTGATGATTCTACTCTGTTTAGCTCTGACAAAAATACCATTAACTTATGTAAGTTTATTGACGAGGCTTGCCTCGAGGCTAAGACATGGTTTCAGGCTAATGAACTTGCTCTGAATGAATGTAAGACACAACAAATATTATTTGCACTACAACCCGATCAGTGCACTTTTTTACCTAATGTCAAACTGTTGGGAATTGTCTTAGATAGTAAACTAACATGGTCAGATCACATTAGCCAAGTTTGTTCTAGATTATCTAGAGTTGTATTTTTGTTAAGACAGCTAAAACACTTTGTACCTAAAGAATACTTAAAAAACTCTTATTTTGCCTTTTTTAACAGCATACTCTTATACGGCTTACTTTTTTGGGGAAACGGAGTTGGAATTGATAGAGTTCTTCTAATACAAAAGAAAGCAATTAGGATTTTAACAAACTCAGACAGAAGTGCTAGTTGTAGACCTTTATTTATACAAGAATCCATTCTTACAGTAATAAATCTTTATATATACACCTGTCTTGTTTATGTTAAGAAGAATTCAAATGATCTTGTCCATAGGAGTGATGTGCACTCTCACAATACTAGAAATAGGCATTTACTAGACAAAGATTACTGTAGATTAAGCAAAACTCAAAAGAACTTTGGTTATTTATCCATTACCTTTTTTAATAAACTCGGTCGTATGGCAAATTCTGTAGACTTAAAGAAATTCAAACAGGTTATTTTCATTTGGCTTGTAAAAAAACCCTTTCTATTCAATCAATGAGTACCTGACTTGTAAAAATGTAGATTGTAGTTTTTAACTTAAGAAAGTCCACATTTTTATTTATCTACTAAATTTTATCTCGTTGATTCTATCTTGTTGATTTTGTCTTGTTAAATTTTATATTTTAGGATTTTATCTTGTTATCAATTTTATAGATTTTTTATATTTTTTGTTATTGACTTGTTGATTATTTGTTTTCTTGTTGACTCAACATTGTTGGTGTTTAGTTTATAAGTTACTCTAGTATATAATATTATGCTGAGTGATTAATTGTAAGATGACTGTGTCCATTGCTCACAAGGCCTAAAAGACATGAAATAAATTCAATTCAATTCAATTCAATTCAGTTTATGTTTAATTTAGTTTATTTATTTTTCATTAATGTATTAGAACAATTCAATAAAAGATGGAGTATTTATTAATTATGTAATTAATAAAACCAATTGTTTAGAATTCCCTTCTCTTGGCAATTTCTTGAATACTTACTTAATAACTCGATACTTAAAAGTGCATCCAGTTGATTTGGGTGATGTTGGACATGTTAAAATGCCTTAGCGGACATTCTTCTCCCAGTTTAAATTAGTGGAAGGATGGTAGGGGGCACGATGATGACTCCATCGTTATCAAAAGTTTCTTTCAAACTATAAGAGCAGTTTTTAAAAAGGAACCATTTAAAACTGGATTTGAATTTCTTTGGACCTTTAATTGAGTGGGCTTTAATGAGCAGTGCTTGAAAAATGTTAAAACAGCATATTGGGCCTTTTTTCATAGATGTTTACCCTATGGGAAACAGCAAACCTATTGTATGTCTGGTGTTGTGTGTATGGGTGTTATTTACATTTTCCATTGTGTGAAATGTTATGTAAACAGATACTTCAAAAATGTAAAGGCTTCGCACTGTTGAAATTCCTATATTTGAAAAAAGATCTTTGAAATGTGTCTGAGGAGGCAATTAAAAGACACATCTGAGTACTTTCTTCTGATAGACAAACATATGGTTTCATTTTGATTCAGTTGCACCTCGTGATGCTAAAGAGTAGGAGATGTGCGACTCGAGCAAGCAGTGGTAGATCGATTTCATTAGGATCAAGGTTTTAGCCCTCTGAGGCTGTTTAAGACAAAAATTCTCTTACCTAGTCTTGACTCAATCTTACACAACTGCTCACTCAGTCTAAACACTCGTTCAACCTCACCCTCAGAAAGTCGATACTGTGAGTGACATCAAGCAGAGTTTCACTGATGTAAAGGGTTGGAGTTTTTGAAAATGTTCAAAGGCGCTTTTGATTGATTTGAATATAGACAATTTTTTTTCAGGATTTCATTTCAAGAAATTGATTGTGGAAAATTGAACCGTGTCATTTATTTATGTAAATGCATTAGCTTTAAGGGTATCAAAATCCTTATGGCTGGTGGTGATTGTGGTGTTATCAGCAAACATAAAGAAGTCGTTCTCCGGGATAACCTTAGCAATATCATTTATGTAATTGATAAAAAGTAGAGGCCCCAAAAGTTATCCTTGCGGGCACCATTTGTTATTTGCCTTTCATTTAATTTAATTAATTCTATTTTGAATTTTTAAACATGTTTGATCTCAGTCACACTTCATACAACGACTGAGAACAGAGTCACACATTTTTAGCAATAAAGGTTTATTGTTATTAACAAGTTCAAATGCATTTCTAATTAGGTTTCCGAGTTCGTCAAGATTTTGTGGTTTTGAAGCATACACAGTCTCCGTTATAATACCTCACAGTGAAAAATCAAATGGGGTCAGGTCTGGTAAGTGCACAGGCCAATCGGTTGTACCACAGGGACCAATCCATTCATTAAATGTGTTATTTAAATAATCTCAAACTTGGATACCAAAATGTGCTGGGGCACCATCTTGTTGCCAGATGAGCAAATGAATATTGAAAACAGGATTGTTTCTGAAGTATGGACCTACTACTTCTTGCAGCAACTGAAAGTAACTTTCTGAGTTAACTTCAAGAAAAAAATAAGGACCAATCAGTGTAGTACTTGAAATACCTCCCCATACCATAACACCAGGCACATTGAGTTCTGCTTGAATTACGTGATGAGGATTTACATCTGACCAGTACACGCAGTTATGCCGATTAACGTGTCCAATTAGTTTGAAACATGCCTCATCACACCACAAAATTGATCGTAAGAAATTTGGATCAACCTCTGAGCAGATAATTATTGTCCCACAGAATTCCAATCGCCTAACGGAATCATGACTGTGAAGCGCTTGTAGTAAAGACGGAAATTGTGGCATAAATTTTAATTGCTTTAACATTCTTTGCAAGCTTCTTGATATTTCTAGTTCAGCAGATGCCTTACGAGTCGATTTACCGGGACTGGCTAGAAAAGCTTGAGTAACTGTCTGCAGGTTTTCTTTGTTGCAAATTGATCGTGGACAACCACACTTCAGGGCATTCTAAACGCTTCCTGTGTTTTCAAATTTCTTATTTCACTTCTGCATATACTGTAGAGTGGGTATCACGACACCTGGATATTTACCACTAAATTCTTCAATTATAGCAGTATTTTTATTATGCTTCCACTACAACTGAAAGATGTAAACTCGTTGGGTTGTAAATATTTTTAAAACAAACACAAACAAATAAAAGATGCAAAGAGCTTCACTGTACACTAGCCACTGGAACAGACATCAATGAACTTACTCCGTGTTGCTGCCAACTTAACGTTGTTACCAACATATTGAAACAAAATATCCCAATTTATGGGAAACTGACATATGCGCCACCCTGTAGATTGTACTAATACTGTTCTGTTCACTTTCATCTGCTATTTACATGAATTTTCTAAAAACTGTTTTTTGAGCGAATTGAAGCAGGTTTAAAAAGCATCAATTCCAAAAAGAAAACATCAGCTTTTTTATAGTTTTTAAGAAAGCTTTCAACCTAGTTGATTTTTAAATTCTGATTGCAAATATGGAAAAATCAGGAATTACAGTCATTGCGTTTGTTCAGAAGTTATCTGAGTGAACGAGAACAAATTTTAAAATTCAAAGATTCTCGGGGTGATCCTAAAGTTATTGATAAAGGAGTCCCACAAAGATTGGTCTCCTATCAGCAGTTCTTTTTTAATTTTTAAAACGATTATTAAAAAAGAAATGTAGAGACAAGATAACAGCTTTCCTTGATGCTGTTGCTTTTAGTTATTCCGAAACCAATAAAGAAACAATCTATCATGATATGATTATTTTCAGACAGTGGTGCCATAATAAGATAATGGTGGTCAATGTCTCAAAAATAAAGTTTATACATTTTGTTTTTCACACTTTCAATTTCAATAATGCCAATTAAAATTTTTCATGAATATACTTGTAAACATTATATAGCTTATATATGTCAAAACATTACAAAAAAAGCAATAAACTTCTAATATTTATGAGTCTATATTGAAGAAAGCTTCACATAGAGAACATACAGATTTTGTTTACTGATCTTTCTACTATTTTAGAAACCTTTGTGATATTGATTTTTTGAGGTCATTATACAATGCATTATTACATTCACAAATTCAATACGGAATAAATTATTGGGGAGGAGTATTTTATTAGAATAATCGTATTTAATAAAAAGGAGACCATATCTTTCTTTATTTAGAAAACTAAAAATTCTGCCATTAAAATAACTTTTGTATTGAAAACTTTGATTAGATTTTCTACTAGTTTAAATTAAAGATGAGCATAGATTTTCACATAAAAACGGATCTAGAAACCTAAGTTCATTTAGAAGACCAAAAATCAGTAAAACAGTCTTTTGTTTTCTTCGGGCCAAAATCATTGTAAATAGTGAAGGGAAAGTCATGGACACATGCCACAGGAACTGCAAGCGATATCAATCTTAACTATCTGGCCAGATATGAATGTTTAGTGTTTTGCTTCTGCACTACTTGATAAGATGAGAATGTTTAGTGTTTTGCTTCTGCACTACTTGATAAGATTGCAAGAATTTCCAACAATCCTTTGTACACATAACTGTACACAATTGTGGAAATGAATATTCTTCATTCTTATCTTTATCGCTGTTCTTTATTGTCACTGTAATTAAAGATCTCATGTACGGTGTAGCAGTCTTGCAGACACTTTGAGCATCTTCTTCATGGTCAGAGGGTTTCAGTTCAAGTGGTAGGTTGCTAAGCATCTTTACTTTTATGTATAATGGTAGTCTTTTGAACATGGTGGTTATGTGGACTGGGAGTTAATATTTTCCTGTGTAACTGATTTTTTGTTCATGCGTGTCAGTTTGTTTTTAGGATCCCTAGTCACACTGTATAGGATGGTTTCCAAGATGAAGATTGAAGAAACTATTAGTGTGTCTGAGTTATAATGTGTCGATGCAGTTCTGTCTAGGCCTAAACCTGCCATAATTCTGTTAGCCTTTTTTGTATTCTCCAAACAAGGCACAGGTTGCCTTCTGGAGAGCCACCCCAGGCAAAAACACCATAGCAAATGTGACTTTTAGTGCTTGTTGTGTTACGCCCGGGGTACTTGTGAAGTTAATTCATTTTAAGGCTTTTTTGTGTGTCTTTTTCACATTCAGTCGTGCTTTCCTTTTAATTTTTTTCTTACGCCCGTTATTCTTTTCAGCTCGAGGTAACCTTGTAAATTTTCAGACTAACTTTTTATTAATTATTTCCACTCAAAGACTGTTTATTTTCACTTGAAGAATTCACCACTGTCTGAAATATATTAAAAACTTACTCAATTTAAAAAATACTATTATATATATTTTAAACTGTAATTGATAACTTACTAAACAATGTTCCTTGTTAAAATTAGGATCTGAAGTGTAACAAATAATAATTTGTTGGGCAAAACCGTTTCAATCAATGAAGTGAATAAAATGAAGCAATGCCTATGAAGCACTAGCCACGAGTTTAAGAATATTCTCAATTTGGTGTGAATAAACAAGTGCTTGACTCGTGAAGCAATTGCTCAATGAATGGAGAAGATTCTGGAAAATTCTTGAGCAATTGCTTTACATACGTATTGCTTGCTTCTCAATTTTGAAGCAATTGCTTCAATCCGACACCGATGGAACACCGATTCGGGACTTGTTGCAACCTGTCTTTCTCTCTCCCTCCCCCTCCCTTCTACTCCTCCACTTCAATTTTAGTCCAGCTCGTCTACTGTTCAGAGTTGCTTAATTTGTCACAGTTTCTGATTTGTTATCGTTTGTTTTTTAACATCTATATGATGTCTTCAAGTGAGGATGAAGTGGAAGAAGACCCTGTAGACAAGAAATTTGATAGGTCTCTTTTTGTAAGAATTTTGAAAGATTATTTTCTTCATTTTCGGGCAAGAACTCATGGGCTAAGAAGTCCACACTTTCAATCTCAAACCGGAGCAACTCCTTACAACGGGTAATTTCTCTTCGTTCACCATAAAATTTGCGAGCTCGCACGTGCATGAACTCGGCCATGTTGACAGTACCGCCTAAGTCGAGAAATGAAGCGTGCCCTATGGCTTACTTCATTTTTATCGAGCAATTGCTCCAAAATAATGACGCACCACCGTTTTATTCACTTCATTTTATGTGCAATCACTTCACTCCAGGAAAACTCGAGCAATTGCTCGGCTAAGAATTTGTTAGCTGTTTTATTCACTTTAAATGAAGCAATTGCTCAAATATACCCAAGTAGAAGCAATTACTTCACTTTATTCACATCACCGAATATTTAATTTTAGAATTTTAATGCAGGATAAGTACATTTTTGGAAATAGAATTAAAAGACAGGTGTAATTTTAGCTTACATTATGTATTTTTCTGCAAATCAGTTACTATATTGTGAAGATAATAAACTAAGTGTAAATATGTCCATAACAAAGCCAAAGTAAGTGATTTAAACAAGATACCAGTGATTGCTCTACTATTACACTAATCTTTTTATCCGGCATAATAAAACACAACAATAATGTAAGATATGCGGTCGTCATTGTACACTATATGGGTCGGGATAAATAATAAGATGTTACATTTTAGAGTACCATTGCTCTAAGACCGCTCATAAAGGAACGGACGGGACACAGAGGTTTACATGACAGTGTCTGGTGATGGACTCCTGGCTAGCTAGCTTGGACAGTTGGTTGTAGGGTAGTGGCGTGATGTGACGTCACAGGAGAGCAGCCTATGAGCATTCTTTATTCGTATCAGACTACATCGTATGATACATCGCCTGACAATACATACTGCCAACATAACTGGTGCAGACATTAAATATTGCTATGGGTACATTACCAACTTAGTATTTATCACACTAAATACACTACAATCCTCCCCCTTAAAAGACATAAGTCCCCTACAATTTTAGAAATTTATTAATTACAATTTTTAAAAAAATTCTCCAATTTTAAATCAATTACAATGAATAAGAAAATTGACATTATACTCTTTTATATTTGTAAGTATAGATTATAGAGAACAAAATACAAACTCAATATAATATTTAACACAAATCAAAACACTTCAATCAAAACCAATGAATCAGAATATAGCAATTAATAACACATTGAATGAACACAATTAACAAATCGATAATAATAATACCTAAACAATATTAATTATGTACAAGTCACAATCGGGTTGTATTTACAAGTTCATTTTGACTACAGGTTTACGGTCCCTTAGTGGGTATCGTCTAACAGGTGTCATTTGTTTGGGTGAAACGCTGGAACTGTTATTGTTTACATTTGTACGTGGGCTGGGGCTTTGCCCCTGAGCGTTTCTGTTATTGTTATGGTTTTGCGGAGAGGGGGGCAAGGTCGGTGCTAAAACTACTGGCAACCTTGCACTTCGCTCTGTCCCGTGACTGTATATCGACCGTTTCCTGCGTGTGCTCTGTTGCCACGCTTGCGTCTGGGGCTCTAGGCATTGTTGTCGAATCAGACATTTCCGGACTACACTGTAACCCTATCAACTGGTCGATATGTCGTTTCCACCTCATGCCCGTATTTAGTTCAACTAAATACGTGACTGGTCCTAATCGTGAAACTACCACACCTGGTATCCACTTATTTCTACCTCTGTAATCTCTGGCTATGATTGGTTGTCCAATAGCTAATTGTCTAGTTTTACTACCCCTATAATACAATTGTTGTTTTTCTTGATTATCTGACATTATTGATTTAACATTTGGACGAATTAAATCTAACCTAGATTTTAGCGATCTGCCCAACATTAATAGAGCTGGCGATAGATTGGTAGTAGAATGCACTGTATTTCTATAAGTGAACAGAAAATTACTCAAAGCTAATTCTAAATCCTTGGAATTATGAAGAGCTGTTTTCAGTTTATTTTTAATAGTTCTGACTGACCGTTCTGCCAAACCATTGGTTTCTGGGTGGTATGGCGGTGAAAATGTGTGTTTGATACCATTTGACATCACAAATTCTTTAAACTCCTGACTAGTAAAATGTGGTCCGTTGTCGGACACTATGTGGTCTACAATACCATACCTACTAAATAATTCCCTTAATTTCACAATCGTGTGAACAGCTGCCGTTGAAGCAACGGGCAACACCTCTGGCCACTTAGAGTACGCATCTTTGACCACTAAAAATAGCTCGGACTGAAAAGGTCCAAAAAAATCAATATGAATTCGAGACCAAACACGTTCCGGAACATTCCAATGATGCAGGAAAGCCTTGGGCGGTTTTGCTCGTTCCTCCAAACAGGCTGCACAGCTGTTAGCTAATTGTTCTATGTCCCGGTCGATATTAGGCCACCATACATATGCACGGGCTAATGCCTTCATGCGAACAATACCTATAATATAATATAATACACATAATTCACATATTATGTGAACTATGCAATTCGTTCAGAATGTTTATTCTGAACCTTTTAGGTATTAACACCCTGTAACCCCACATTAGGATTCCTTGCTCCAAGGTTAATTCCGACTGTCTAATTTCAAATGTTTTTAGATCTGGTTCAGTTACAATAGGCCAACCTAATTCTACATAGGATATTACCTTTTTGATTTCACTATCTACCATTGATTCCTTTTTTATGTCTACATAGCTTAATGGTATGTCATTTTCAGCTAAACACTGCAAATAGGTACCTATGACATTAATATTAAGGTCATCATCCGAGATTTCATCTTTAACCTCACTATTTACAGGTAATCTAGATAAACCATCGGCATTGCCATGATTTTGGGACTTAACATACACAATCTCATATTGGAAACCACTTAAAAACAAAGCGTATCACTGCAACCTACTGGCTGCGAAAGCCGGTAACCCTTTCTTTGGTCCAAAAATAGCCACTAAAGGCTTATGATCAGTCTTTAACAAAAACTGTGTACCTTATAAATACTGACTAAATTTCTTAACATCAAATACAATGCTTAATGCTTCCTTATCTATTTGCGAATAGTTTTTCTCAGCGCTATTTAACACTCTACTTGCGAATGATATAGGTCTTTCTGTACCGTCGTGTTGAATCTGACTCAAAACTGACGCAATGCCATATGGACTAGCATCACTGGCTACCACTTGACTAGTGGTGATGCAGGATCATAATGCGCTAACACTTCAGTAGAGATTGACTAGTGGTGATGCAGGATCATAATGCGCTAACACTTCAGTAGAGATTAACTTTTGCTTAATCTCTTGTAATGCCTTCTTACATGTTAAATCTATATATATAAAAATGAAACTGTTCGTGTGTAACAGCATCACTCACAAACGGCTGGACGGATTCGCCTAATTTTTTTTTTAATTTGTTCGTCTTGATCTGTAGAAGGTTATAGGATACTTTTTATCCCTTTCCCGATTCAGGATTCCGCCCCACTGGTTACAGAAATACCCGTAAGAAATGCATTGCAGCAAACATATGTTATTAAGTGAAAGAGTCTTTTCAAATTTTTAATCAGCTGTTCTTTGTAAACATATATAATGCGACAAAAAATTGTTGTTATTTTTGACAGTAACTAAGTAAACATAAATATTTTTGACGTTTCTATGTAAACAAACATTTTTTGACATTTACAACGTGTCACAAATGTCAAATTTTTGATAAACGTGATTTGATATCTTTTTTACAATTTCCAAGAACAGTGATATTTTCCATCAGTAAAAGGTTTAAAAAAATAGGCAAGTATTTTTGTTTTCTCATGTAAATATTCTTTGAAGAATGTTTTTCTCAACATTTTTTTTTACAGAATTCCTTTGAGCAGTTTTTTGACGAATTTTATTGGAAAATAACATAATGCCGCCAAGAAAAAAAAGTGCTTTATGCCGTCACATCAATTACTCTTGAAAGTAGGATCACCGATAATGATGTTGAGAAACTTACGACCACCAAAATTGTGCAACGGCACTCGACTAACCGTCAAAAATTTACATCCAAATATCATTGAAGCAACGATTTTGTCGGGAACATCTGCCGGGGAAGATGTCTTCATCCCTCGCATCCCCTTAATTCCATCCGACTTGCCATTTGAATTTAAGAGACTTCAGTTCCCCGTTCGACTTGCGTTCGCAATGACGATTAATAAGGCACAAGGACAATCACTTAACGTCGCAGGAATCCATCTGGAACCCTCATGTTTCTCGCACGGTCAATTATACGTCGCTTGCTCAAGAGTCGGAAACCCGAAGAACCTTTATATTTATGCTCCAAATAATACAACTAATAACGTTGTTTACCAAAACGCATTAAAATAAACAAAAAACTTTTATAATAGATTTTATGATATGCTACGATGTATTAGTAGAGCAATAAATTAATTGGAAAAACGTATAATAAAATTAGTATTTCTTTTCGATGCTTGATTGATGTAGCCCTCTCTACTGCCACGCGAGCGGAGCCGCGGGTTTAGGCTAGTTAAATACAAAATCGGTATCCTTTCTCAACAACTGATACATTGGAGTCAAAATAGTGGATATTCTAGGAATGAAACGTGAATAATAATTAACAAGACCAAGGAAGGCTTTAAGCTGTGTCACATTTTGAGGTTCAGGTGCCTTGACAATCGCTTCAACCTTACTAGGTGCGGTATGCAACCCTTGTTTGCTGATAAAAAAACCTAAATATTCTAAACTGTCACAGAAAAATTTACATTTGTTCTTGCTCACTGTGAACCCATTGTCTTCAAGTCTTTGACACAATAGTCTAAGTCTATGCATGTGTTCCTCATTTTTTTTACCCGTTACTACAATGTCATCTAAAAACACAGTTACCCCCGGGATACCTTGTAATGTTTGTTCTATTATTCTCTGGAAGATTCCCGGTGCTGAACTGATACCAAAACATAGGCGATTGTAAGCATACAATCCTTTGTGTGTGCTAATTGTACAATACATTGATTTTGACTAGCTGCATCTACTGTAGTTTAAGCTGCTGATAAGCTGAAGATAAATCTATTTTAGAGAATTTTGCTCCATTTTGTAGGCTGGCAAATATTTCTTCAATTTTTGGTAACGGGTGTTGGTCTACCTCCAAGAAAGGATTTACAGTTATTTTATAATCCCCACAAATTCTTATTTTCCCATTAGCCTTAATAATTGGTACAAATGGAAGTCCCCCATTCACTGGTATCTACTGGTGAAATAACATTCTCTTGTTCTAGTCTAGTCAGCTCGGCTTCTACTTTTTCTTTAAGTGTAAAAGGTAACGTTCTAGGTTTAAAGTATTTTGGTACTACATTTTCTTTTAACTTTAATTTAACTGGTGCACCCTTGTAACATCCCAACTTATCCGTAAATACATTTGGAAACTCATTGTACAGTAGTTCTACTTGTTTGTTGACAACAGACGGATTGACAGATGTTTGTTTATTTACCCCTACAGGTGTGTTGTGGCTTCCACTGACAGGCGCGCATGCGTCTGCCGCCTGCAGTTGGCACAACCCCCACCATGCTCGTGCGATCAGCTGACTGTACATTGTTTACATTACTGGGCACTCTCACTGTCAAATCTAATGCTTGCATCCAATCACGCCCTAACAAGGGATAGCTACGATGTATAAAGCTAATTGTTTCTCTTTACCTTTATGTTGTACATTGACCATAACTTTACCTAAAGGCCTGATCTTTTCATATGTATATGAACTTAATACTAAGCTAGTTGGATGCATGTTTACATTTCCTAACTTAGTCTTACAATCTTTTTCTGACATAACTGAAACACAAGCTCCACTATCGACTTCAAATACAATTTCCTTACTTTCCACTAATAATTTTACCGTTATTGGCTCAATTTTATTAATCTTAGTTTCTATTTCTTTAACCGCAACTAGATTGGAAATGTCATACACATCGTCATTGTCTTTATGTTTCCAGTGATTATCTGAACCTGACTCTGCTGATTCTTTACTTTCCTCTACATAGTGCTGCCTACCTTTATAAACATGTTGCTTTTTATTGCTGTAAAACTGTTTCCCTTTAGCTGAAGGCTCATTACACATATTTGTAAAAACATTTGGTTTGTTGTCATTGGGTTTGTTAACATAATTTTTCGATCTACAAACTCTTTCAAGGTGTCCCTTCTTTTTACAATGATTACACGTGTACTCAAGAAACCGACATTGCGATGCTGTGTGTGATCGCTTGCCGCAACAATAGCAGGTGATGTCTCCCAGCGCCTTCCCACCATCCGATGTCTGTCTCGCCCCGCTGCTTGCCACCTGTGTCCTTTTCGGTATTGACCCGCTGCTCTGCATCTGGTGAATACGTCCTCCTGTAGTTGTCATCTGGGCCGCCCCCTTTTCAGCAAATTCCATTGCAGTAGCTAGTTGCACGGCTTTTTCATAAGTGAGGTTTTCCTCCCCGAGAAGTCTTTTCTGTATCTGTTGGTCTCGCAGACCCGCGACTAATCTGTCCCTTAAGTAGTCTGGCAATTTATCACCAAATTCACAATACTTAGATAACTGTTTTAAATGCACAATATAATCGCTAACCGTTTCATGATCCAATTGATTCTGCCTACTAAATTTAAATCTTTCCGTGATAAAAGAAGGCTTGGGATGCAGATGATTAGCTATAGTGTCCACAATTTCCTTGTACGGCTTGTCAGATGGTTTGTCTGGTGTAATTAAGTCTTTCAGTAACGTTTAGGTCCTTACACCCATAACTCTCAACAACGTGCTTAGTTTCTTTGAATTGTCGATATCATTACAATCAATAAAAAGCTCAAATCTCTGTATATAAGACTGCCACGATTCTTCCGCACTATCAAAAGGACCCATAGACCCGATAGTTGCCATTTTGTCTTGTACACTTCGTAATAACTGTTTAAAGTGTCTCCGGTAAAAATAATCGTCTAACGGCATTAATTGTAACGATAAAAATCAACTTGTGCGCTACTTACGCCAAGAATAGTTTATATCAATCGGCGTACCTTACTACTCACGATGTTGCAATGTCCGGAATGTCCTTGCACATTCGCGGTTATTTGCACGTGTTCATTACGCTTGTTGCCCTTTCGCACTATATCACTGTAATTCACTGTTCAATTTCCCGAATGTCTTTGCACATTCGTTATTATTTGCACGTGTTCGTTACTCTTGTTGCCCTTTCGCACTATATCACTGTAATTCACTGTTCAATTTCCCGAATGTCTTTGCACATTCGTTATTATTTGCATGTGTTCATTACGCTTGTTGCCCTTTCGCACTATATCACTGTAATTCACTGTTCAATTTCCCAAATGTCTTTGCACATTCGTTATTATTTGCACGTGTTCGTTACGCTTGTTGCCCTTTCGCACTATATCACTGTAATTCACTGTTCAATTTCCCGAATGTCCTTGCACATTCGTTATTATTTGCACATGTTCATTACGCTTGTTGCCCTTTCGCACTATATCACTGTAATTCACTGTTTCAATGTCCTTGCACATTCGTTGTTATTTGCACGTGTTCATTACGCTTGTTGCCCTTTCGCACTATATCACTGTAATTCACTGTTCAATTTCCCGAATGTCCTTGCACATTCGTTGTTATTTGCACGTGTTCATTACGCTTGTTGCCCTTTCGCACTATATCACTGTAATTCACTGTTTCAATGTCCTTGCACATTCGTTGTTATTTGCACGTGTTCATTACGCTTGTTGCCCTTTCGCACTATATCACTGTAATTCACTGTTTCAATGTCCTTGCACATTCGTTGTTATTTGCACGTGTTCTTTACGCTTGTTGCCCTTTCGCACTATATCACTGTAATTCACTGTTTCAATGTCCTTGCACATTCGTTGTTATTTGCACGTGTTCTTTACGCTTGTTGCCCTTTCGCACTATATCACTGTAATTCACTGTTCAATTTCCCGAATGTCTTTGCACATTCGTTATTATTTGCACGTGTTCATTACGCTTGTTGCCCTTTCGCACTATATCACTATGTTCCACTGTTGCAATTAACTTGCAATAACGCACTACGCTGTCCATTAGTTGACCGTAGAGTCACACACCCGATGCACGTGGAAATTTAGCGGTTGAACGAAAATTTAATGATTTAGAAATATGGATTAATCAAATATTGTTGCCGATTGTTTTCCTCGTCGCCACTGTAAGGTATGCGGGTCGTCACTGTACACTATATGGGTCGGGATAAATAATAAGACGTTACATTTTAGAGTACCATTGCTCTAAGACCGCTCATAAAGGAACGGACAGGACACGGAGGTTTACATGACGGTGTCTGGTGGTGGACTCCTGGCTAGCTAGCTTGGACAGTTGGTTGTAGGGTAGTGGCGTGACGTGACGTCACAGGAGAGCAGCCTATGAGCATTCTTTATTCGTATCAGACTACATCGTATGATACATCGCCTGACAATACATACTGCCAACATAACTGGTGCAGACATTAAATATTGCTATGGGTACATTACCAACTTAGTATTTATCACACTAAATACACTACAGATAACACAAACGTATGCTCTGACTAAACGGTGTGGTTAACAGAAGCTAGCTGCATACTAAAGAGAAAGGTTCACACTAAATAGCAGTTGATTAATGGCGGTTGACACACGCCTCCTGGATCCTCAGCATCGTCAGTCTCATTATTTAATAGCCACACCTTGTGTAGCTTCATCAGATAACTTCATGCACTCTAAGATAACTTGCTGGTTAGCAGTCACATTCATCATAATTTCACAAAACTGCAAGTCGTACTCGTCTTCGTAGAATTCTTCAACCAAAGTTACCTTGTATGGTGACTTGAATCCAGCATTAAACCAAACATTACAGACAGATTCCTGAGACATCCCAAGAATTTCTCCAGCAGCTCTAAGTATTGTATGAGCATTTTCAGTAAAACTTTGTAGGACTTGTAACAAAGTTTTCTCAATTTTAACGGTTTTCAGTCTTGTTATCTGTTCTGTGTATATCCTCTACCCTTCTAAGAGCTAAGAACTCCCTTAATGTTAAACTTTATATTTGGAATATTTCTATTTGGAAAATTATTTTTAAATAAGTGCCATACTTCCTCATATAAACGTTGTTAAACTCCCATTTTTTTTTTTTTTTTCTTAGGACAAAAAGCTTATAAATTGCACTAATTCCCATACTGAACCTTAGTGCTTCTTCCGGAGTGACAAGATATTCAGGATGGGTAAGGTTTGGGGTAAGGACCGCTTCCTATCGAAATCCATGAGTAAGAATTAGGGCACTAATCTCAGTCATGTCCCCCCGGAAGAAGGAGAGGTCAGCTCTGAACCAGCCTCTCCAGTCAACGTTGAGACTAGCAAGAACCTCTGATACTTGCAGTCATCTCCCGCAGTAGACTAGACCTATTGAATTACCATTGAACTCCAGAATCTCGACATTTGCGATTAGTGATGTGCCGCTCCTGGACATCCATAACGTTGCCCAGATTTAAGTGACACATCGGTTTTTGCTGTGCCCAGTGGTAGGTTCAACTGGAAGGTATAAAGTCCTGCTTTATGGAAAGTGATCCCTGCTGGGTGATCTCCCCACCCACACATTATTAGGATTGTTAAGTTCATCCTCAGAAAGCGACATCACTGTGACTTACAGATATAAACTAAAATGTAAAATTAATTTTGTTTTAAATCTGTTGCAATCTAGTGACTAACAATACAAGACTAGTTGAGATAACAGACTGTTATCTATCGTTAGTGTTAAAGTCCACTAGCTGAGAAATCTTGGGAATTCACTACTACTACTACTGTAAAATTGAATTGTTTACTTGCGGTCATTGTCCTGCTGTGTTTTATTTCCATCTTTTAGTAGTTTACTTAAAACAAAATTGTAATGATCTTTCCACATTTCTTCGGTTAACAATTTAACAATACAAAATGAGACATTATAACACTGTAAAAAGCATAAGCAATGAACAATGTTAATTACGGGATTATAGTATTTGTTCTAATTAAGAAGTCAACATTTTCAATTTTAATCTGATGTGATTTTGGTGTGCGTCAACTTTTTGACAACAGATCTGTGGCATTAATGCGACCATGACTTGGCCACCGGAATCTTCAAAATTAATTAAAATATATTATGTTCTACTAATAAACACCTTTAATTTGATGTTTTTGAAAAATTTGTTCAGTCGCCATTTTATATATGGGGTAAAAAATGTATGGCTTCTGAATCAGAAAAAGATACACTTAAAAAAAATATATGCAACCCGTTTACAGATTGATATTGTATAATAATTATGTTGTATAATAATACATAAAAGGTCACTGACCAAATGATATAATTCGCCATATATTACTGATACGTGTCGTATGATGACACGAAGCACAGACCTGTTAAATCGTAGTTGTATTTATATGTAAGTGTATTAATATGTAATACACTTACAAGTTAATATGTAATACCTTTGGTTTCGAAAGGCCTTGTCCAACAAATAAATTCTATTGGAAATAACATTTACTACTAGTTTATTAATATAGTTATAACTTCTTGTAAATAAATAGTCTAACTAAAGGTTTTACAGAATTTTACTGAGGTATTCATAGGATAATCAGATATTTTACACCACACCTTGGTTGTCATGAATTTTAATTCTAACAGACTACATAAATAGAAATCATAATTGAAGGTTAGTTAGTGATATAAGTGTTTAGATTACGCTCATTACAGTTTAACTATCAGTCAATTACTTGATGAACAGGACAATGTTTGTGTAGGGTCTGCCAGAACTACTTTGGACTTTTCTATATATCCATGGTGTGCTGTACTAATATTAACCGTGCATTTTCATTTTATAACATTTATTTATTGTATATTTTCAGAGTTCCATAAAAGTTCAAAAGGCAGTGTGCAACATGGCATCTCCTGTTGATTATCAATGGTGAGTAAAAACATTGTATTTATTATGTTATTAGTTTAAATTATTTTTTATAATGACCACACACAGCACTGAGCACACAGCGGTGTGTGTGGTTTCACAAATTTGTGGTGGCAGTGTGTTTGGTTTGTAGGAATGAGTTTTTATTGAAGAGCAATGTTTTGATGGCTTTTTTGTATGAACTGTTATCAAACACTCTCGTTATTGATTAAATGTATATAACAAGCTATAAGTGTCTTTATTGCATCTTATTAAAATTACTTAGTGAATAGAAACCATACTGAATGGTTTAAATATTGCATAATTTCTATACACTTATGCATATTTGTTTAGTGCAATATTTTATCATGCTTTCCCAGATGTGATGTTCAGTACCACTAAAACAGTATTTTTATCTTTAAGTAAAATTTGTATAAAAATTAGCAGGATTATAATGTAAAACTGCGATATTAAGTGCCATTGGAAACAGAGTCACCAGAATTTGAGATGTGCAACTCTTTTATTAACTGAAGAAAGTTAAAAATAACATAGTATATTAAATGTACAGTACTGGAAAAGGTACAGTAAATCATACCAAAGCACTGTGACATGGGAAAGTCATGTAAGACATTCAAGTTTTGTATAAAGTTAACATAAACATTAATTTTAAATATGAACTAACTACAGTTAGTAAACAACTAAAAGACACTAAGGCATAAGTACCAACAGTACTTAGGCAGGTGGAACAATAGATGGCATCATGAAGGGAGTGGAAACATAAGTTCATTGTCCTCCTTGAATGAACTTCTTTAGGCAATTGATTTGTCTTTATATTCTGTTCAACGTATTAAGTTTTCTTGTTGGTTCTTTTCTATATTTTTTTGTAGAAATCCAATTCCTGATTTCAACTGATGGTTGAATCTGATAATTTTGTACTTGAAATTCAATTTGGTTTCATATCAAAGATTTAGGTTCCCAGTGAATGATATTGTCTTAATTGCTTCATGTGATTATTGTCAAACACAATATTAGACTCTACCTCTAACTTGCTCTTAGTAGTTGTGTTTTTGTACTTGTGGTTTAGGTACGGGCTTGCACCCAGACACAGTATAATCATTTTTGTATTATTATTATTATTATTCTTTATTGAACATATTCTTAGAGAACAGTACAATCGTCAGATTTTATTTTGTTACAGCAGGTTAGAAAGTTCTGTTTAAAAATTCATTTATTGTGTAAAATGGATGGTCTTGAAGCCAGAGTTTTAGTTTGTGTCCAAACTGCAGCCGGTCTCTCCTCTTCAGTTCTAGTGGGCGGGCGTTCCACAGCTTCGCTCCGACATATGTTGGCTTCTTCTCCGTGGACGCTAGGCGGTGAGCTGGAAGATGGTAGTTTGCAGCGTGCCGAGTGTTGTAGTCATGTTGCTGTGCTCCAGTCATCACTTCATCGGGTGATTTCAGGTGTACGTAGGTCACAGCTTCCAGGATGTATAGGTTAACCACAGTGAGAATCTTCAGTTCTTGAAAGGCTTGCCTGCATGATTCTCTTGTGCGTAGGCTTGCAAGGATCCGAATCGCTCTCTTTTGGTGTATTAGGACCCGTTGCAGGTTGCCTAGTGTGGTACCTCCCCAGACTGCTATACCGTATCGAAGATGTGATTCGTAGAGAGCATAGTATGCAGTTTTAGCTGTTCCTAGGTCGCTGATATGTTTCATCCTGCGGATCACGTACAGTCCTGCGCTAAGCCTTTTACAGAGGTTGTCAATGTGGTGTGTCCACGTCAGAGAGTCATCTATTGTCACTCCGAGATACTTTGAAGTGCTGATTTCCTCCAGTTCAGGCAGTCCTCCTACAGTATCTTTGTGTCTTCCAAAGAATAGCTGTTTTGTTTTTGTCTCGTTTACAACAAGGTCATTGCCATGGCAATATTGCACTGCCATATTAACAGCCGTGTAAGCAGCTGCCTCTAGCTCGTCTTGATTCGTTTTCCCGAGCAGAAGCACAGTATCATCAGCATACATCAGTGTACTGCTATGTACTCATTTGTAAGGAAATCCATGTCCCCTTAACGCACACTCTTAGTGAGAAACTTGTGTTGGAATGTTTCATATGTAGTTGGGTTAACATAAGCAGTAATATACTCGTAGTGCGTTAAATTAATTTTGTTTCTTTATGTAGCATGTATATTTTCACTAAGTCTTTTGTTCTGAATTGAAGTGAAATTAGTGCTGTTTGTGTAATCCGTCCAAACAGATATTTGAAAAATAAGAGACTACTTTTCCACTCTGCCACCTTCACTTAAATTTCAGCCTAATTAAAAATAAAAATGAGTCTTAATTTTTGAGAACTCAGAAGCCTAACAGTCCACGGTTGAGTACCAAGGCACAGGAAGTTCATTAGATTTTGCAATTTACATTTATGTACAAATTGGTGATTCTCAAGCCTCAACGTATAATTTAAAACATGAATATGTAATAATAAGTTTTAAACTTAATGTTTGTAGATTATCATTTAAAAACAATAAAACTAATAAGTTGCAACAAGCAATAATTTAAGATGATAGTTCAGTGGTCAGATATATGTGTACTTAAACTACTATCCTAGCGACAATATAGTAAAGTGAAATAACGTGTACAAATTATGCAAATAAAAAACAATAGATTAATCAGTATATTGTAGTTTAGTTTGGTTGAGTAAATCCTACGTGGACGGCTAAAAAATCTGCAAAATACATCAAGCTGTTTATACAGGTTTTTATGACACATTTTTATATATAACTTAGTGTGTAATAAGAGTACTTTGTACCAAATAGTTTATCTTGAGGGTTTTATGGCAATTATTTAGAGCCAAAGGCATGCTAATATTTAAAGCTGCAGTGTTGCCAATGCATAAAACAAATTTCCTTTAAACGATAATAATTAATTTCATGTTTTGGGAGTTTTTATTTATATTTGTATAAATTACCTTCATAAATACGGATTGAATAAGTTTTCATAAAACTTAATTGCCATCATTTTGCAGATATATCCGCAAACAGTCAGCTACCAAAGCACTTAATATAGATGCAGTTAGCAAAGGTTTTGAAGGATTAAAACTAGTTTTAATCTAGCTATATTAGAGATAAGATTAAAGAGCAGGGTATATAGGACTTTTACCCAACACAAAAGCCTAAGTTAAGCACTCAAAGTTCCACTAGTAGGATCTGCCTACCCCTGTACCTTTAATGAAATATAAGTGATTCTGCTCAATGCTGACGTCGAATTCATCAGCTGTCTTAGAGGTTCCAAATAGGGTTCTTCTCCTAACCTCAAGCTTCAAGTAATGACTTGTATAATGAATGAAATAATGAATAATGTACTTAGCAGCCGCCTCTAGTTGATTACATAGTCTATAACTAGGGTAAGGGAAATTGCCTTTAGAAGGCCATTGTTGAGCTTCATCAGGCAGTTCATGAACTGGATATTGGTGCCTCAAAGGAGCTTCTTGCTAAATTATTGCCCAAAGAAACTCTGCCACCAAAGTGCTTATCTCTGAACCATTTCCCCCAATAACTTGATTTCCATGGCAGTTGACTTGCTTATACAACAAGCCGGTTCAAGTCCAAGAAAGTGCTTCTTTGAGCCATTTCTCGCTAAATCGTCAGCGAGTTCATTGCCCCTAAAGCCAGCATGTCCAGGAACCCAGCTGAGATGTACTGAATTACGACTAGCTAGAACGGGTAAAGCCTTTAAGTATTCTCATACCAGCCTTTTAAGAAGTGAAATTTGTTGAGTGAAGGCCATATGTTATAAATTAATTAATTACAAACTCTGCAATCATGAGAAAGTTTAAATGACAATTTGTAATAAGTATTTTTCATTAAGAAAACAATAGATTGTGCAATTTTCTTTGCTATAAGCAAGATTTTAAGGGATCAAACTGAACACAGATAAATAATTTAAACAATAATAGACATCAGTAAAACAAATAGAACAATAGTATGTATATAATATTGATAGTTTTGGTAAAAACAGTCACAAGAAAACCATACAACAGTAGATGTATATAGATAGGTCTATTTTATCTTAAAAACCAATAATTTCATTTAGAGTTTAGAATTGGAGACAAGATTTAAGAACAAAACAAAAATAATTGTTAAGACATCTTCGATGTGATATATTTTGATGTTTTAAAAAAAATCAAGATGGGCTTGTCAATTTAAACCTGTTTTAAGTTTGTTAACTAAATTGAATTGATTATTTTTGAAGTTTGTTATTTGCTGCTATTTCTCATAATTTAATTGTACTTTATATTCAGTTGGTTACCAGTACTGTGAATGTGGTATACTATTGATGTTTTCCGACTTCCTTGTCAAATGCTTAGTTATAATTTGTTTACTCTATCTTGTTTGCGGAGGCAGCCAAGTAGTCACTACATGTCTCTTGCAGCAGTGAATAGTTAACCTAACACCTGATTAAGCCTTCAATTGTCAAAAATAAAACTTTTTGGGACTGTTCTTTTTGTAAAAATAAGCAAAGGATTATCAATAATATTGGGAAAATAACTACAAGATAGTATGCAAGGATTAGGATGTCATTTTGGATTATGTATATATTGTCACTAGCCTACGCACAGGCTGTGTGCTCATGTAGACTAATTTCTGACTATTTTTTTATTTAATTTAGAAACAAGGTTAATATAGTCAAAATTGATATTACTAAAATTTAAATTTATACATTTTTATAGAATATTAAGAAACCATTTTTTCATTTTTTGGAAGTACGATTTTTTCATTTCATAAAGTGATGACATCCTGTACTATTGCATAAAATATGTAATTTTTACCCTGTTACCTGTAATCCATAACTCAAAAATGATTTAAGGAACATTTTATATGTATTTTCTTTTTAAAGTTCATATTCAAATTTCATTGATCAAATCCTAACTTCATACTAGAAAAAATATATTTTTAACTGTAATATAAACTGGTGGCTGTAACATTATTATTGAGGGTATAATCAAATTTTCATCCAGATAATTGATCCATCTCTCTTATGGTTTGTGTTAGATTTCATAAAATTTGACTTTTTTGTTCGTACATCCATATTTAAACATAAAAACTTTAAAAATTGCTAATAATAACTTTGATGGACATTACAGTGGAGTCCCGCTAATCCGAACACGTGTAATCCGAACGTCGGTTAATCCGAACGTCGGTTAATCCGAACGTCGGTTAATCCGAACGTCGGTTAATCCGAACGTCGGTTAATCCGAACGTCGGTTAATCCGAACGTCGGTTAATCCGAACAGGTCCAGGAGGAATTATTTATAACGATAATGAACAGTTATAGGAACTAATTACTTAAAAATTGAAAATGGGTGCATCATTTCGTACATAAACAAAGAAAACTTTAATTAAATAGACATACAGTATTTTATTAAGACAAATTGTGTACGGTACAGTACATAAATAATGAAGTTAAATACAGTACCAAATTGAAACTTATAGGTTAAGTATGAGTTAAATTACTGTATTAAGAAGTGAAATCAAACAAAAATTGGACGTACAGTACTGATATTATTATTGAGTACAATATTAATTGTTAAAAGACATAAATTCAGTTATTGTCTTCTGTCGCATTGAAGAGAGTCTATTGGATGACGCGTAGTTTCGTGCAACTATTGAACGCGTGGACCCGTACAATATCCAGTACGCTCACATTGCTTAACAATAGAACTCTCACACTAAATACGGTAAATGTGCTTAGTATTCGCAAACACGTTTATTTGTCAAGAAATACAATGCAACAGTCAGAAAACATGTTTTAATAAACAATGTTGATAATTCTATAAAAAAATAGACCCATCTCAAGTTTAAAACCGTATTTTTTCTGTAATTCTGGCTAATCCGAACAATCACATAATCCGAATAGGGCTCGGTCCCAATTAGGTCGGATTAACGGGACTCTACTGTACAGACAAATTCATATAATTCTTGTTGGAGACAAATACTTAAAAAAACAGATAGCATGGTTAGCTAAAGCAATAAATAAAAAAGCTTCCATTTCTTTATAATAATTGTTTTGAAATAAATATATTTCTTTTTGTTCTTGTAATTTTTTAATTTGATAGCCTATTCTCCTCTTCACTTTGTGCAGCACCTGACTTAGACAACATTAACAATTATTAAAACCACCTCACCTGAGAAAAATTATGCTTCTCTCTAAACAAAATGCCGAAAATAATGTTAAATTGTTAGGGACCAAGGTTAAACTCTTAGTTAGGGTTTTCCAGTTTTGATTATGCTTGAAAAATGGATTGGAAAACTAAAATAAGAACGCATTTAAATTTTCAGAGTTTTTAATCCGTAGGGGTTGTTGCTATTTTGTAAAAGTACATTTCTGATAAAATTCAAATCGTATTAATATTTGTAAAATAAGTGAAATTTTATTTCCAGGGCATATTCCATC
This sequence comes from Homalodisca vitripennis, assembly GCF_021130785.1. Taxonomy (NCBI): domain Eukaryota; kingdom Metazoa; phylum Arthropoda; class Insecta; order Hemiptera; family Cicadellidae; genus Homalodisca; species Homalodisca vitripennis. The sequence goes on along the minus strand of NC_060215.1, from coordinate 29,854,857 downwards.
ATGGACTCGTCAAGAGTATCCACATTTCTCATCTCCATTCTCCTCATAGTCTACGGAAGTTTCAGGTAAGAGATTTTCTGTAAAGCTTCATTATTTAGGTATTTGTTTAAGTGAAAGAAAATGTATCTGTATTAAATTGTTTATTGTATATGAAACACCTGAAAATGCTATTTCCTAAAGGAGTTTCCATGCAGACTGGGATTTAAATAAACGATAAACGTTAGATGAAAACTTACCTTCAGTCTAAGTTGATATTAAGCCATTGATTTACTTCTGTGGTTTATTGGATCATCATATAAAATTTAGTGTCATTGCAATATCACATTCTATGTTCTCTTATATAGCTGCTGTTTTAAAAAAGCTATTCAATTCCACCTTATTCTCATTTTAATTCAAAAAATTTCAAGCCAGCTATGAAAGTGTGATAATTTCTAAGCATTGCAGTTTACATTGAGTTAGGTTGCCTTAAGTCTATTTTGTTCTGTTAATTTCACAAGTATTACGAATGACTGGTTGTAATATAAACATATCCGTACACGTTTTCTCTGCACAATTCCACGTTTATAAAGATTGGGTCAGTCTTTTGTGATCTGGGTTTGTAGCAGTAAGATAACTTCATCAATTGGATTGCTTGCGTGTAAGCTTATTTATTATGTGAATTGTTCTAATCAGTAATGTATCAAAAGTAAAAGGATGAAGTTAATTATTTAATAAACCAGGACTTATGATTAATTAGAAGGAGTGCTAAATTTTTAATAGTAAAGGATTGGGCCTAGCGTGACCTGATAAACTGACATTGTGAGCCATTTTGCCATTGCTAATTTTTTGGTAGAATTATGGTTGCTGTGGTTTCAAAATGATCTTATCTTAATTATATGAGAACTGTCCATGAGCATATCCAATAATTTTTGACGTAAGAGGGTCCAATGGAACAGTTCATGGTATTATCCTATTGGTGTAAGTCAGAGTGATTAATTTTGTTGTGCCTCGCTGTGAATGTTATTTTTAGAGCCGTTACTCAAAGTATTGGCCTTTAGATTGAGTCTTGGTCAATTTTTTGACTTGAAGCTATGATCTTTTAATTGCCGAGTTGAGCTATGATCATGGGGTATCAGCACAGGTTAGGTATTTTTGGTCATTTATCTTCTGTGAACTGTGAAAATCAAGAATACCGAGGTATGTACAATTCCTACATTCACCTTGGAGTGCATTCATGCCCCAGATGTCTAGTATTTGGGGAATGGCAATACTTCATGTTCGGATGTAACCATCATAGTTTTCTGTTTGAACCCTGCATATTTCCTGCATTTATAGGTGATCATTAAAAGTCTGTGATTGAGGTACGGTAATGTAGCCTATTTGAGTTAAATGCACAACTGGTGTAACTTCTCCACTACTATCGTAAAATGACTTACTTAACCCTTCCCATGTGACAAATGGGTAATCCATCATGGTAGAACTGTGCCGAACGTGTTATGGATATAGTTCCGTTTATAAAATGTCTGAACGCAGGAAAAAATTCTTTTACACACTTCTATTGCCTTATATTCACGTCAACAGCTTCGTTTTTGCTGCTTGAGCGGAGGGGAAAACAATAGCTGGTGTGCTGTGAGTATGCTGAAGCTGCAGCCCTCTTCTACGCTGCAGAGGAATAGCCTCAATCATGCAGTGATTGCTCAGAACTGATGTTATACAAAGCATTAGCATATGATAGCATAACTTTAACTGTACGAAAAATACTTTTTATTTTTTTTAATAATCTAGCATTGTCTGTTTCTATAGTTTGTAGGATTTTATTTAGCATGCAAAGAGTAATAGCTTCTTTAACTTCTTTCACTTGACTCCGAGAATTTGTATGGTTTCAACTCGTTTCTCTACTGCTTACAAAGTAAAAAATGATTTTATAGAGTGTCCGTAGATGCTTAATTATCCTCTTGTACTGCTAGAGTTGACTCCACATGTCATCTTGCTGAATGGTAAGCTGTCTGTCCTGCAGAACTCGCTTATTCTTAATCTGGTTTGTAATATTCTCCTTCTACATCTTACTTGTTGTTTAATACATTCGAGTCTACGCTCGAGCCAGACTCGAGCGCCATTGTTTAAACCCCCGGCTGGCGCTCGAGCGTGACTCGAGCACAGCTTTGCCGATTGATATACGGAGTTGCTCGAGTGATATTCGAGTGCCGTCTGCTGCATTAGAAAGCCAGCTTTGATGGTTAGTTCAGAAAAATTCCGCTAGGCGCTACTACGTCATACCCGCTTGAGGCTTTTGTTTATCCACTGACGTGGCCTGGCGCGTCGTCAGTCTGTCTACGACAACAATAATTTTTTTAGCATTTGAAATTTTTTTGGCAATTAAAATTATTTGTAAATATGTATATAGTAAATGCCTTTAAAAATTACTTGTTTTATTTATTCAAAAGTTAGTTTTCAAGTAACACAAGACATGCGGGAGTTTTTATTTTTCTTCAAAAAAGATAAGTTTTGAAATTTGTTTAAAAATTAATTAGATTTTATAGGAATACAGTTTTGCATATCAATTTAAAGAGGAAAGATAGAACTTTCAAGAAAATATAATATCATATACATAATATTTAACAGTTTTCTAAAAATAAAAATCGGAAAAAACCAATTAATTTATGCAGACCAGGCTATAAAAACAGCAAATAGCAAGCCAGACTCCAATGTGTTAATAACTTCTTAACCAATTTATCAACATCTCTACTAATTTACATAAAACAATGAAATGATAATAATAATTTAAATTAATTACTGGTTACTGCTAAAAAAATTAATTTGTTATTAATGAAAAGTGAAGGAGTAGTATTTAGTGAAAGCTTTTGAAGACTTGCCTGTAAATGTTGTGGTAAAAAAATATTAAATGCCGAACCAGTTTTAAATGTGAATAGTTGGCTATTTCACTATTAATTGTTGGCTACAGAATATAAAATGTATTGGTGATCTCTTTTCAAGTTGCTTTACTTATAGTGAAGGTTTTTTTACTTAGTATTGACATTTTTCATAGATCTCTGAACATGGAGCAAGAAGCAAGAGAGAGAGAAAAAGAAAGAGAGAAAGAGAGAGCTAAAGGCCTGTTATCAGGCATAGCTACGTCTGCAAGTACAGGTTGTGATAATAGTAAGTTACTGTTAGATAACTAACTAGAATAAAAGTTAGTATATAAAATTTCCTTACTGTTATATTATTCTCTAATTAGCATTCACACACTTAATTGGTTATAGATTGTGGTAGCCTACACGTAACATTTGACTTTTTGAATAATTTCAACTCCTACATTGTTCTTCGTAACTGTTTTCAGATGTTCAAACACTAGACACAATGCAAGCTTTATGCCTACCGCTCGGAGCTTCCATATCCCTTCTGGTGATGTTTTTCTTCTTCGACTCAATGCAGATGCTGTTTGCAATATGTACAGCAAGTAAGTGACCTAACACTAATTGATACCAATTTTAATAGAATTATTTTCAATTTTCAGTTCTTTGAATGAGCGATTATTTCCTTAACCCTTTTGCGCTCGAAAGGCAAGCAACATTGGCCACACCAAGGTTACAGACAGCTCGCGTTAGTTTTGCCGTAGTTTATCCTCGCAACTCGTATGGCCAGTACAGATGGCCGCGCTACTTTTATTCATTAACAGCTCGGCAGCCATATTTGTTGTCTGCCTCCACAGATCGAAATTAATTTTCAATTTACACCGCGCTATTTGCATAGTGATTTAAAATGTTTAAAGAAGAAACTAAAAATAATTTTAAAAATAACTTTAAAATATAAAATGTATACAAAGATCAACATGAATTTGGGAAATTAAACTCTTATACATATATTGTTGAAAAAGATATGTAAATAAATGTTAAAAAGTAGGCCTTTACAGTTATTTTATACTCAGACATAAACTATTTTACATTTTTCTCAGTCTTTACATTTTTTACGGAATAAAACTTTTAAAAATACATACTTATGTGTAGTTAAGAATAGTTAGCACACAATTGTCTTCTAGTACAATTTTCTAAGTTTCTATCACTTTAGTGTGTAGGCTCACTATGCTTCATTCGTTAATGTTTAGAGAACAATAATAAGCTAATTTAAAATTTACGGCTTTACTTATGAGCTGAGATAATATTACGGCAAAAATTAATCCGTTCTTCCTACAAAATGGCAGCGGCCAGTAGAGCTGACCATATGAGCTCCTAGGACAAATTATAAATACTGCCTTATAGCATAGGGCCTAATTTACATAGGGTTAAATGATAGAAACTGCTAAAAATATTCTGGAGAATATTCAAAACTGACAGTAACGTAATATAGCAGAAAGCAGACCTTTGGTGAAACAGGTTACTTTGTGTATTTTTGGTGTTCTGATTAGAAAACTGCATCATTTAACTATACAACACTCACCCTAACGATTGAAATAATTTCTTTGTTCAAAGTTGGTTTTTGACATTGGAAGAATTGTGAAGTTAACAGAATTTTGCAATATAACATGAACTCATTTTGTTTCAGTTATTGCGACAGTTGCATTGGCATTCCTACTGTTGCCGATGTGCCAGTATATCATTCGTCCGTGTTCAGATGGTAACAAGTGAGTATCTTGTTTGAACTTTATGATGTTTTTACTCTCTCTAAATAAAAAATTTATTGTAAGGGTTATAGCTGCATTGTTTAAATTTATTTTCCTTCTTATTTCATCAAATCAGATTGGTACATTTAAATTTGCTTCATTTTTATATAACATGTTTGCAAAATTAACTAACCACTGTTGGCAGTAAAACGATTGCCATCATGTACAGGATACTTGTCAAGATTAAAAATCAATGTTTTGCTGCAAACAAGATGAATAAAATGTAAATAGAGTAAGACTGCCTTAATATTGTAAAGATAAAAAAATATAGTCTGTAAACATAACGCTTTGTAACTTTTGATAGTCTACCATGTTCTTATTAAACATTGTTTTACCAGTGTGTGCTGCATTCAGATGAAGGGGTACTCTTTAATCTCAATACACATTCTCTCCTTTGTAAAATAAAAACTAAAATTACTGTATTGGGCATTTTTTCAGACCACCCACCCGTCTCAATGTCTTAACGACCAAACAGCTAACTGCAGAGCTTTAGTTTCAACGGATTCACCACAAAATCGGCCCTAAAGAATTTGTTTAAAATAATTTATATAAACTCTGTAAAAATACAGAGTGTCCCAAAAACAGAGGGTCCAATGTTTGAACCTCAAATCCTTGAAATGCAATTACGTCATGTACATTTACACAATTATAAAGGTCTTTATTTTCATCCTAAACAATTTTGCCTAGAAAAAAATTATGTTATCTCCATTTGTTTCAAAATGACGGTCTAAGTATAAAACAAAACAGTTTTTTTAATTCCTACTACTGTAATATGAACCCGCATCAAAATGAATATTTTTAAAACATTTCATAACAAAATATGGTATCATTTCAAGCTTTCAAATAATACCATGCATGGCTGTATTTTTCAAAAATTTTTTTCCACTTTAAAATGTTCTGTTTTGAAAATATAGAGTTTTAAATAACTATAACCATAACTCAAAATTTTAAATAGTAAAGGTGGGGGCTTCCCCCTCCCAAGTTAAAAGCCATACAAAACTGTATAAGTTTCACATTAAAAGTATTTTTTTCTAACCATGACTATTCTGTGTGAAATAAACTGTATTTATTGGTATCAAGTAGAAGTTTACAATGTCTCTTTACAAGTAGTTAGGCATTTAAGAGGTCAAAAATAAAAAAAATCTTTATTCACTACATTAATTAATCATCATCATCATCATCTGACGTTTCCGTTATCACGGGTCGTCGTACACAGCCTCCTCCACTTTTGTCTGTCATTCCAGGTCTCCTCTTCCTCCACCTGCATTTTCTGTAGTCTCCTTCTCTCTATGTCTTTCCACACTTGGTCCTCCCATCTTCCTCTCGGTCTTCCTCTTGGTCTTCTTCCTCTTTCCTCCTTCTCCAGTGCTATTCTAGGCATTCTATTATCTCCCATCCTCTTCACATGCCCCATCCACTGTATTCTTCTTCTTTCCATTGTCTCTTGCAGTGAAACTACCTTCAATCTTTCTCTGGTTATTTCGTTCCTTATTCTATCTCTTCTTGTAGTCTTCTCTATCCCTCTTAAAAATCTCATTTCTGCAGCTTGCAATCTGCTTAAATCATTTTTAGTCCACGTCCACGTCTCTGCTCCATATAATAAAATTGGTTGGAAATAAGAGTTATACATCAATACTTTTGATTCTTTCCCAATGTTCCAACTCCACACAATCTTCTTCACCATATTGAAAAACTTTCCACTCTACCATATTCTGTTTCCTATCTCTTCTCTTATTGTGCCCCTATCTGTTATGATACATTAATTAATATCACATAATATTAAGTGGTCTGAAATATTCTGTATAAGCATTTGTTAACTGATGTGAATTTGTTTGATGTGCAGAATATCATTTGGCATCTGCGGACGTTTCACCGGTGCGGAGCTCTTCTCCTTCTCCTTGGCACTGTTCATCGTTTGTATCTGGGTCCTCACAGGCCACTGGCTACTCATGGATGGTGAGTGAGATCTTGTCATAGTGTTGTCTGTTTGCCCGTTGGAGTATTTCAAATCGCTTAGAGCACCTATCATTCGATCATTACCTACGAAATTGAGAACCATCCCTTTTCTAAGTTAACTTGAACATTTTGGAAATTATAAAAATTTTCTTTTATAAATTTGAAAGTGATATATTTATCACCGTATTATTTATCTTAAAAGTCGTTATAGAATTGATTTGAAAGTAAAACTTTGGTTCTGTTCAGAGTTTATGAAGCACAGAAAATAAATTATGAAAAATAATTTTGTGTGTATTAAACATTAAACATGAAGCCCAAGGCTTCTTTGACTTTAAGGATTTGAATCTAGTGTGAACAATAACACAACACTTGTATTGTAACTATGAAGTATGATATGTAATGTAGAGCTTACTAAATTAAACTATAAACAATGTAGATTACACAGGTTTATATTGTTATTCTGATTTTACAACGTAAAGTAATTTATTTACAAATAAAATAAATTGTATGGAACAGTATTCATTTATTATACTTCCAAGAGCAACACAAAAATATTTACATCAACAGATAAATACTTGAAATATCATAATACTACAGTACTACTACAGTCATAATACTTAAAACAAGTAATTACAATGGCTGGCTTAACAATACTTTCTACATCTAACATTATTTCTTGTCACATAATCGTTCCCAATGAAACAAAATCAATAACATTGAGTTCTAAATTATATCACATTGATTTTATGATTTGTATACTATAGCAAATGTCAACCAAGAACCTTTTACGTTAAGAAAATCAGCTATCACTTCTCCTGTAAAACCAGATGATAGCAACTTAAGAATTCTCCTCAAAACGTTCTTTAAGCTTGAATAATCTTTAAGGCCAAAAACAGATTCTAAAACACCATTTTGGCACTACACTTTTAAACAGCTTAGTTGCTTAATCTTTAGAACAGACACACTTGTTTGTATCTCATCATCTTTGTTAGGTGTAATGACTACCACTCTCGAAACCTGCATGAAATCAAGGTTTTGTAATTCATTAGACTACAATGACTACAAAAAATGTTATGAAAATTTAGTTAATATCATGTTTTACAGCTATGGGGATGGGGCTGTGCGTTGCCTTCATCGCGTTTGTGCGTCTGCCAAGCCTGAAAGTTTCGACTTTGCTGCTCACGGGACTCCTCATCTACGATGTCTTCTGGGTGTTTTTCTCATCGTACATCTTCAATACGAACGTTATGGTCAAGGTACGTTCATTATTTATTCCCGTGTACGTTCTGAAGTAATTAGTGCAACGTAAGATAGATAATTTGGTGTATTTTGATACATTTAGAATTGAAACAAAAATTGTATAAAAAATGTCAAATATGAAAAACCTTTTTGTGGCCATCATTTTTATTTATAAGAATAAAACCACTCCAATTTGTTTAAAATCAGTTGCCATATCCCAGTAAAAATAAAAACTGTCTTAACGTTAGACTTTGGTATGTTTCTTAACCCTCCAACTGGCTTTAAGCGATTATCGACGCATTAACTACAGTTTTAAAATGGCACTAAGCTATTTTCGACGCATTAACTATGTCTTAATATGATCTGTCACAGCAAGTCTATTTTTACTTTGTTTGAAGTAAAACATACGTAAATCTAAAGATAAAGATCCAAGGTTTCATATTATATCATAAAACATTCTATAGTTACGTTAAATTTTTCATTATAAAATTCTAAACTTGGATGTTCACATTTCCGATTGCTATTTGTTTGCATAATTTCCGAACACGCTAAAATTACTGTATGTTTGTAGAAATTTTCCTATCGTTAGTTTACGTTCTACACGATCGTAAGTGTCGTCATTGAAAACAGTGTATTCTTGGCTTTCAGAAACATCTTTTCAATAGCCAGTAGGAAAATAAATGTTTATAAAATAAGCGTTTGAAAAGCTCGTGTTTTGTAAAATCCGAAAATGCCTAATGCGTCGAAAATAGCTTCATTAAATTTTGTTATTTTTGTTACTTTATCGTTGTCTGGAAATATTAAATCATATCAAAACAAAAAAGAAGTATTGCTCTAAGCAACATTATCTTCAACGAAGACTATGAACTAGTATTTTATTTTTGTTCTGTTGCGCAATCACCGACTCAGCCAGTAGAGAAGAACAACGCATCACTTGGTTACCATGTTGATTTCTTTGTTGTTATTACGCCATTGCCGGTATTAGTGTATTGTTTGCTATTTATTTGGATATTTTGGACTTTTCCTTATTTACTGTGTATAAATAAAAGTTTATTTAGTGTTTTTTTTTTTTAATTAGGGAAGTGAAAAATGTAGAGGTTAGGTTAAGTTTTAGTGAATAGGTTGGATTTTGGTGAAACTGGAAATAATTCTATATTCACGTAGGTTCAGTGTTTTATTATTTTGTAGACAATAAATTTTGATTTAAATTTTTGCAAAGGTATTTTATTATAAAAGGATATTCATGTATTTTAGACAATAAAGTTTTTTTACTTTTTCTGAAGGTATTAGCTTTTTATTTCTATGACCATCGCTTGTTTTATTTTTTTAACAAAAAAATAATAGAGATAAAAATACATTATTGTACATTTTTGTAAACGTCAATAAACGTACTATCTTTATAAATAATTTTTGGATGAAAAGAGAATTGTTAGCTAAAAAAGTTAGGCATTTATTTCAAAATTTTGACTTTTGTAAAAAGTAAAAAAAAGTTTGTTGCTATATAACAATATCTTATACAATGTAAACTTCTATAAATATCATATTTTTCTCTTCTACATATATTTATCTCTTAGAAACAAATATATGTTCATCCAATAGATTCCAAATGTCACAATGGTATACATAATAGTACTATACAAACTTTTTTCAGATTTTGTAGTTTTTATAGATATATTATTCAAAAGTATCAATAAACTTCTTTTACCTACATTTTTTCTTGTAATTTGTAATTGAGGTATATAAGCAAACTTTTGTATATTTTAGAATTATTCTACAAAATTTCATATTACCTGAGAGGGTGCTATACATTTTGAGAAAAATTTATTCTTTACTAATATTTTTACTTTAATCTGTAAAAAAATAAAAATACATTAAATGATTCAATTTTTAATATTTTTTTTGGGAAACTACATTTATTTCTAAAGATATTGATGTTTTTAAAATGTTTTTATCTTAAAAAATAGATGAGCAGTGATTAAAATACAAAACCCTTACAAAATCACTAAAAAGTGCCTGCCATTTTGGGAAAAACTATGGCCAGTTCCAGGGTTAACCCATTGCGGATCGTATTGTTTTGGCGCGCGGGCACCAGCGGACACGAATTAATTTACGGTCAGCGGCCGAACGAACAGCAATGGTGCGCCACATCTTATCGCTCGCTATTGTATACTAGAAAATTCAGCTGTGAAGGTATTCGTTCAGATGGAACATGGGCCTGCTGAGGTATCCGTGATGTACGAACAATAACACGCGAGCAAGGTTCCAGGGTGGCAGGGATGATGTCTGAATCATAGTCTAAATAAAGCGGCTCGGGCGAAGCGATTACAACATCCAGTCATTGTCTAGACTAAACCCGCTGACATGTACTTCTGCGTTGTTTAGTTCTGTGTCACTAACCTCAAAAGTATTATAATAACAACTGAGGAAAACACCCAATCAGAAGCGCTAAAAAGCAGAGAGTAAACTCATATGAATGATTTTTCAACTTCGACATACGACTGCGATCTGTAGGATATTTATAAAAAATTTTGAAAACTCTAAACGTAGACCGTTGTTAAACATTCTTAGTTCACAAGTGAAGACGATCGCCCGATCTATCAGACATTAACAGAACTATTTGGAGGGAAATTTAAAAGCAGACCGCTTTTGCGACCTGAGCTTGTCATCGTGCCGTTAGGCCCGGCCGCTGCGTGACGAGCTGGGCTCGTCAGTGATCCGCAATGGGTTAAGTGAAATCAACACAACCATCTTCTTCAATCTTAGTTGTATGAAAATAAATAAAACTGTACTTGAATAAGTCCGCTAAGCTGTTTTGGTGTATATTATGAAATAATTTTATACTGTATTTTTTTTTTTCAAAACGTATTGACATGAGGCAACTCAGAATTTTGGAATACCGGCCCCCAAAAATAGTTGGTAGACCTTTCCATTGTTCTTTGTCTTTCTATATTCTTACTCCAGTTTTTTGCCACACACATTTACCTCTTTACATCACATTATTTTGACTCTTCCATTAATTTTCTACCTTATGGTAACTGTATACACAAACAAATTAATAAATGAATGATGATGAATGAATAATGTAAAATGATGATGATGATGTTGAAGGTGGCGACGAGACCAGCAGAGAACCCTGTTGGCCTAGTAGCTCGGAAGCTACACATCGGTGGGGTGGTTAAAGAAGCACCCAAACTCTCATTGCCGGGCAAACTGGTATTCCCGAGTTTGCACAACACAGGCCACTTCTCCATGCTGGGCCTAGGGGATATTGTAAGTTTCAACTTATCACACCTTAACTACATTTTGTATGTAACTGTTTCAACGATTCTCTTATGTTAGTTGAAAAGAAGGGATTTTGTTATTACTTTGTCGTTATAAGGTTGAGGTGGTAGGTAGATAATGAAAGGTTTACCAGTTTGGTCTGGACGCTGAACCTATGTCCTGAGTGCTTCGTGTTATGACTTCGCTTAGTAGCTGCTATCGCTGTAGGTATTGGTTTAAAAATTAACTATAACATCTTAAAAGCTGGTTCAGTTTTAGCTGTTTCCTTTTTAAACCATATGAGACATGTTTAGTAAGTAAGCATCGTTTTAATATATTAAAAAATCAAGTAAACTTTTTGTAACAGTTTTATTTTGATATGAAAGCCTACACTTTTATCTAATTCTCTACATAATTGTCATCAATATTAAGGCACTAATCATATCTGAAAGCAACCTTTTGTTACATAGAAGAGCTTTGGCTAGTGGCCCTTTTGCTGTAATAGAGCCTTGAAAAGTGAGTTTTCAACATTTTAATTCAGTTTCTTTAAACAGTAAAATATAGAAAGCTTGAAATAATGTTTTTACACTAAAACATCCATAAGTAAATAATTCATATAAAAACTTAAAATGTATATTTTTAATATTATATTATATACATAATATAAAGAAAAACAATGGCGTGTGTATACAGATTGAGACAACACAAAAAATAATCATATTAATTAAATAAGGGAAATACACAGGTTTTTTTGAATTTTTGTTAGTATGGAAGGCTAGGAAGCAGTCTGAAACACACAGTCAATTACATTTTCCCTTCACAGGTAAAGCCTTTTTTGATGATGCCTGAAAAGAACTTAAGAATTACTATGATATAAACGCTATAATGATTAATTAAGTTAGCATAAGTTAGAATTTTATCCAGTATAATAAAACAAAATGTTTGTGTGCAGGTGATGCCAGGATTGTTGCTGTGTTTCGTACTCCGTTACGATGCATATAAGAAATCTCAGTTGTTACACCTGGGGGAAACTGGTGTTCCTCCTCCAAAGCACTTAAATAAACTGAGGTCAGTTTTTGTAGTAGCTTATTTGACATGACTTAATTCTATAAGTGTACTTTTATGTGATTAGTGCTGCAGCCGTGATTTTAAATTTACTATATGAATTAATTATACAAGGGTCACTCTGAAAGTTTTGAGATACGGTATAAGAAGAGATTTTGTGCTAAATTTACCAAACATTATGCTTGATCAACGTCACCTATAGGGTCAACGCACTTTTGATGTCAGATTTTCCATTAATTGAAAGCACTCAACTACTCAATTTTTGGAATGAAGTCAAAAGATTTATGAATCTCATCATCAATTTTGGCTCCCGAAGGAAAGCAATGACTATGCAAAATGTTTCTTCAGATTGGAGAATAACCAGAAGTTGCTCATAGCAAAATTAAGTTAATAAGAGAAGTGGTCCATCACTTTGATTCCTTGTATGCTAAAAACATCAAACTTTTTTCCGCAGTGTGGTGAGAAGAGGCATTGTTGTGATGCAAAATTAAACCCTTAATGTTAAAGTCCTCAAGAACTTCTTGCAAGCGTTGTTCAGTGTACCAACTTGCTGTGACAGTCCTTTGTCCCTCCAGCTTAATAGTCTTCACTAGTTCTGTACTCCTGAAGAAAACAGCGTACATTACTTTCTTCTCTGATCATTGTTTCTTGACCATTGTGGAAAGTTGCTCATCTTCAAACACTCATACTCGACATTCTCTTTAAGGTGGAACGTCTTAAAATGGTATTTACGTCTCATCACCAGTAACAATTTTGAAAATAGTCTGATGACCACCATTATTAAGCAATTAGAGATTCTCACATGTTCATCTCATTGCTGACAAATTTTTTCTGACTTAAAAAGTCATGCAATATTATTCACACTGCTGTGGATGTCATCCCTGGGGAAGCTTCAATCGTTATATAAGAGCAGTGTCAGTGCTCTTGGATCATAGGTTACTCCTGATCAGCGTTTTCCATAAGCCAACAAGCTAAATGTGGCCTACCTGAATGTTTGTCATCTTGAAGCGAATTATGGTTCCTTTGAAGTTCTGAAAACAGTAACACAGGATGGTGCTTCAGAACCAAAGGTAATTGCTTCAGAAATTTCAACGTGCACTTTTAGAGCAAACCGACTTTAAAATCACAGCCCGAAAATGCTCTCTTGAAAACTCCATGGCTTCACAAAATTGATCTTTCTGAACGACATAAGTACACTGATATACCCAAGTTGTTGATAGGGGCTCGGACAATGAGATAAGACTGATACGATTAGTGTATATGCACTATCTACCGGTATCTCAGAACCTTCAGAGTGACTCTTATGTGTTTGTTTGTTAATTCATATTTGTTTAAGTACAGGCATAAATAAACTCAATAAATGTGAAGTATAAGAATCACATTCGTAACAAATACATTTTCTTTCAGTGTTTAAATTTTTTGAAGAAAACCCAATTTATGTTAACTTGTTAATTATGATAATAATGTTTGTTAAAATGATAAACAGTTACTTCCACTGTTCGCTGATCGGCTACTTCTTGGGATTACTGACAGCGACTGTTTCATCCGAAGTGTTCAAGGCCGCACAGCCAGCTCTGCTGTACTTGGTTCCATTCACCCTTCTACCTCTGCTCACCATGGCTTATCTCAAGGTGAGCAAACTGTAGGCCTATTGCCATCATAGTCTGGCTTATCTCAAGGTGAGTAAACTGTAGGCCTATTGCCATCATAGTCTGGCTTATCTCAAGGTGAGCAAACTGTAGGCCTATTGCCATCATAGTCTGGCTTATCTCAAGGTGAGCAAACTGTAGGCCTATTGCCAACATAGTCTGGCTTATCTCAAGGTGAGCAAACTGTAGGCCTATTGCCATCATAGTCTGGCTTATCTCAAGGTGAGCAAACTGTAGGCCTTATTGCCAACTTCCAACCATGGGCAAAATTTAAACTTAGTAAGTGCCACGCCCCTGGAAAAACCATGATGAACTCGGTAAGTACAGAGTGTCTCTCATTATTTTAATTTCTATCATCAAAATGTGCAGTGTGTCTTTCTAACAAACATTCGCTGATTGAAAAGTGGCCATTACTTGAACCTAGATATACTATGTTTATCGGAACATTGGCTTTCCTCTGAGGAACTCAATGAATATTCTAACATTGGTAACCTTTCATTAGCCTATGGTTACTGCCGCTCCTCAAGGATACACGGTGGAGTAGCCATATATTCTAGGTTCTCACCCACCACTCAATATAAAGGTAATTGAAAAAATAAATAGCCTATCCACTGAACTGGATTGCGAACTAGCCTGCATTGAACTTGTAGATCTAACTTAGTTTTAATTAATGTGTACAGAAGTCCAAATGGACCACTATGACAATTTTATGGATATAATGGAAAAAGTGTTAAGCCATATTAATCAAAAAAGTGGAAACGCAATTGTGTGCGGAGACTTCAACCTTCACTTTTCGCCTCAAGGCCAGGACAAGAATGCCGGAAAACTTTGTTAACCTTTGCTCCATGTATGGACTTAAAATCACAATAACTGACCCACTCGACATAACACTTGTTTAGGACAATGTTTTCACTTCCTTTGGGGATCAGTTAAATGTTAGCTTAAGAAACTTCCATGTTAGTGATCACTTAGGTCAACTTTTTGTTGTTAAAAAATGTAGAGTTAGTTTCAAATTTTAATAGCAAAACCCTTGTCTAGTCTATAAAAATGTGCCAAATATTAATGATAAAACCATCAATCCTTTTAAGTATCTGTTAGGTAAGGAAAGCTATGGTCTGATGTTTTTATTGACGAAAGTATTAATGAGAATTTTAACAACTTTGTAAATAGTTTTAAATATTATTATGACATAAGTTTTACTAAACATATTAGAATAAACCCTGGAAACACTAAGAAACCCAATAGGCCTACAGGAGGTACACATTGGTACACTGCTGGACTTGGAGAAATAAAGAATAGGCTGAGACTTTCTCTACTCACTAGCTAAAAATGGGACTGCGTGTGAAACAGCAAAATTGCAATCTCTTTAGAACTAGTTATAATAGGCTTAAAGCATGTTATAGGAACAAAATAAGAGAAGCCAAAAAAGGAGGCAAATATGTTAAAAATAAAGTGTTCAGAAAACCAAACTAAATCATTGTGGAATATTGTAAATAAGTCTAAGAAGGGTTCAAGTGGAACTCATAGGTTTGATAATAATGTTTTTACTCCAGATGAATTTAATAATTATTTTGTAAATGTTTCAAAAGAAATCAAACAGACCCTGACCTAGTCAAAATACAACTCATTGTGCTTTAGATTTTTTAGTTCGTAGAGATGTTCCTGAGACTGTAAACTTGTTTTAGTTTTAATGATGTCTCTGAAAATGATGTATTAAATGTAGTTAAACAGTTGTCCAATAAGTCAAGCAAAGATCATTTTGGTTTCTCAAACAGACTGGTAAAGATACCATCTGCTGTTACATCACTCCTCTTACTGCTCTAATTTAATAAGTGTCTGTCTCAAGGTGAATTCCTAACATTTTAAAGGTTACTAAGGTGATTCCTGTTTTTTAAAAAGGGTAAAAAAGATCAACTTAACAACTTTAGACCTATTGCAATTGTTCCTGCCTTATCTAAGGTAATAGAAATTATAATCAGCAAAACAGCTTATGCATTACATGGAGTTTAACAAGTTAATCTGTAGTTCACAATTTGGTTTTAGAAAAGGTCTTTCTACAGCCAATGCCTTAATAAAATTGGTGGAACAAATTCTAGGCTGCTTTGAAGAAAAGCTTGCTGCGGTCACCTTTTGTGACCTCAGCAAGGCCTTTGACTGTGTGTCTCACGATCTTTTAGTAAATAAACTTCAGCACTATAAAATTGAAGGCTCTGCCTTAAAAATTTTCCAAAGTTACCTGAAAAATCGCAAAACAATATGTAGTAAGCAACAACAAGGAATCAAGCAGCCTAGATGTAAATTGTGGTGTCCCGCAAGGGGTCAGTGCTTGGCCCCATACTTTTCATTATTATGATCAATGATTTGAGTGAATGTGTACCTGCGGATGTCGTCCTCTATGCTGATGACACTACAATCATAAATAAACAACCTAGTAGCAGTCTAGCATTGGCACATGCTAAATCAAATCAAACTCTCATTCAAAATTGGTTGACTGCTAATGAATTGGTATTAAATACAAATAAAACAGTGAACAACCTTTTTTGGCCTTAAAGAAAAAACCAGAACAACACACAGAAAAATCCAACTTTTTTGGGCTTAACCCTTGATCCAACATTATGTTGGCATCAACACATAATTGGTCTCAAAATTAAACTTAGCAGAAGCATTTATGCCTTAAAACGCTTATGTGGTGAATTGGACCAGAACGGGATCCGCACTGCCTATTTTGGTATTTTCCAATCACATATTACCTATGGTCTTGTTGTATGGGGTGGAGCCTCCCATGCCGAAGAGGTATTTATACTACAGAAAAAGGCTATCCGTATCATTGCTGGAGCTGGTAGGCTTGATCACTGTAGGGATATTTTTGTACAGCTCAGGATTCTCACTCTACCTTGTCTGTGTATAATGCAATGCTTGTTGTATCTTAGAAAAAATGAAGACAGAATTATGCTCAGAAATGAAATCCACTCGTACAATACAAGAAATAGCCATTTAATAAATTTACCTCCACATAGACTTAGCAAAAGTGAAAAAAACCCTCTGCACATTGCATCAAAATTCATGAATAAATTGCCTATGGAAATGAAAAAATTAAAAGACTGTTCTTTTAAATCCAAAATTATATAATTTCTTGTTAAATAATGCAATTTTATTCAATTAAGTGAGTTTTTATTGAGTCAATGGACTGACAATGACTTCTTTAACTAGTGAAGTACAATTATAAATTATACTGACCTGCCTATGTATTTGTGTGAAATATCTTGTGGCCAATAAATTATTCTATTCTATTCTATTCATAGTCTGGCTTATCTCAAGGTGAGCAAACTGTAGGCCTATTGCCATCATAGTCTGGCTTATCTTAAGGTGAGCAAACTGTAGGCCTATTGCCATCATAGTCTTCACTAGGAGAACTATGCTTTCGGCAAGAGTTTAATACATTTAGAATATGAAGTTGAAGTGAGCATAAAAAATTATGTATTGTCTGTAAGCACATGCACGCAATCAACAAAGTTAGATCCCAGATACATTTACAAGAGTGTACCTGTCAGAACAGCTGATGCTTTTCATCTGACGAAATGTTTTTTTTTTCTCCCTGCTTGTGCAAGCTTATCTTTAAAATGGTCTTCGCTTTTGTGTGACCGATTTTATTGAAAAAAGTACCATTGGAAATGTAATTACAATTTAAAAATAGTTGGTATCTTGTAAATGTTAGATAACAATACTGTTTTTTTACTCTCAACAGGTGCCATTTTGTTAATATTAAAGCAAATAACACAATTTGTTTTATTTCCTTATATTATGTGCAAAATTTGGTATCTATAGCTTTACTAGTTCTATAGACGAATTTTTTATAAAAAATACAAAATGGCAGCTAGTGGCTAAACGACACATTTTTCAATTTATGTTTATGAGCCATTTTTTTAAATGATGGATACTGTCAGCCACAGAAGTTTGTGACACCCTGTATACCCTCTGCTAAAAACGATAAGACCACAATTTCAAACGATTATCAAAATCATTAACCAGAAATGACAATTTTTGTGAAAAATGTTATTTGTCCTGATTACAAAATTAGACAAACATCAATAGTTTACATAGAAAATGTTCTAATCAAAGTTACTCTCAACATGGTAAAACTAAATGATGTGGAATTAATTACTCAGAAACATGTGAAAAACGTCAATAAATAGGTATTTAGTTTGAAAGGTCTTTTTTCATATTTTGTTTTGATTTACAATACATTAAATACAATTGAACATTGTCAGTATGGTATCCAAGTACGGTTGCTGTCTTCGTTTCTTGTGTATTGGGCAGTTTTTATGTTTATAGGTTTTTAATAATAAAATGTTTGTAATGAAAGTTATTTTTCCATCTGAAAAAATTAAGGCAACACTTGTTTGTTTTTGAATACATACTGTTTGCTGAAACAAGTGGACCACAAAAATGGTGTATAAATTTAATTGAGTGTTTGTATATTCTTCTTTTGTTGTAGGGTGATCTGAGACGTATGTGGAGCGAACCTTTCATAATTCATCCTCCATCTAAACACTTAGAAGTCTGACTAAAGTATTGGCCAGTTTTTTCAATGTAAGTCAATTATAATGTTGTTATAACTTTGATTTTGCTCTATAGAAATTATTTTTAGTTTGACATTATTTAGGTGCATAGTTAGTAACCGGTTATTTGTGTAGAAATATAATACGCCTGCAACTAACCTGTTGTTTGTGGTGCAAACAAGTAAAGTTTGAAATTTGGTTAAATTTATAATAACAGTATATTATCAATGAATAGCAAGATGTAAAGAGGCTGAAAATGTTGATTCAGGTTATTTCCAGTTCCTGTATTTTGTGGGCTGACATCGATATAACAATTAATTATTTACGTGTCTGATAATTTTGTTTAGAGGTTCAAACTACAAAATTTTGACTGTACCATAATAACCTTAGTCATTACAAAACCATCATGATTTAAGAAATTTGTACAATCCAATCATGTATACAATCCAAAAGTGAAATTAAACGTTTTACTGCCAAGGCATGTACACATTGCAATCTTTGCAGATTCTAAACGCCAGTGTGAAATATCACATATCTTTGTGCATGCTCTTCTTGCAAGTTTATGTTTCTGTGAAATTTCAGATTAACTATATTAGCCCTTTGAGTGCCACGGCGTCGCTAATTTTGACGGTACGAAAAGTGCATAAAGTGCCAGCGTCGCCAATTTTGACGTTTCGTATTTCGACAATATTTTATACAGTACAAGATTATTTTGGCTAAATAACCAGACAGCTGTATTCAATAGGTTCCAAACCATCAATAAATGCGAGTTTTATGTTGTTTCTCTACTATTTTATCTGTGAAACTTACATTGTTTGGATACTTATCAAGAAGCCACTATTTTTGGACGAGTTTTCCTTATCAGGGACAAAATAAATTACAGTAATTAAAACAACTTACTTTATTTAACCTATTTTTGAATTTACAAGTGATTACGATAATCATTGAAATCACAAAATGTAAGAATAACGCTTCATTATTTGAAAATGTCAGGTCATTCGTGTGTTTATTTGGAGATAGGAAGTGTAACTCATCGAGTATTTTTCGATTCATTATGGAAGAAGGAACGTATAATGAAGTTTATTTTGATCTCTGATAAGGAAAACTCGTCCAAAAATAGTGGGCTGTGATAATACCGAAGTACCTGTGCGATGATTCTGTCTTCCAGTCACGCGTACCGTGTTGCGTAACGACCTTTCTTGTTATTTATGTGCCGATAACCAAGCATTTGAGCAAATACAAAATAAAATAGTAACTTATACAGTATTTTACTGTATTTATTTACTAAAAGTAATGTAGTGATTTGAGTTGTGTCCAAGCGAAAAACTTGAATTTTCAGTGTAAATATTATTAGGGTTATTATTTAGTAAATGTAAACTTTTATGTAAATATGTTAGCAAGTATTTGTTTCTACATTTACTAATCATATTTATTTGTGTTATATTGATGTTTTATTAGATTTATTGGGGAAACTACATCATTACTAAGTAATTTCTAAACTCTGGACAAATGAAGTACAGTTTATAAAATGTCGGTACCAGGCAGCATTTTGTTAATTATATGTATGCCATCTTTTCTAAATTATAGCATAAGATATTACACATGGGTTTCATTTAGAATTATATGGCCTTTATCATGGTATAAAGAAAACATTTTTTTTAATACCGTATACACTCAAATTAGGTTGAAACTTAACTTTCTATACAAAAGTAAAAATGTTTTGTTATAAATACTGAAATTTTTATATTTTTATAAATCAAATTTTATTTGTAACAATATGTATCATATTCTGCATTTAATAAGAAAAATAACAACAGCAAAATTATGGAAATCTGTTTGGCAGTTATTTTACAACAGCTTTTTCCCCAAAAGCTTACAAATATGCGAAAAACAGCGTGGCACTTTATGCATATGCCTTCGGAAAATACCCGTGGCACTCAAAGGGTTAATTATCTGGTATATTGAAACCATAAATGCAGGGTGGTGCATATGTCAGTTTCCCCATAAATTGGGATTTTTTTAACAGCAAAATCTTGACGAACTCAGAAACCTAATTAAAAATGTATTTGAACTTGTTAATAACGATAAACCTTTATTGCTAAAAATTTGTGATTCTGTTCTCAGTCGTTGTATGAAGTGTATACAAAATCAAGGTGGACATTTCAAACAACTGCTATAACATTGTATGGTAATATGTAAGTAATTTCATATATTGTATTTGTTTTCTTCTTGTCTAAAAATGTGTTTATTCAATTAACCTATAACGCCTTTAAATTTCTCTTCTGGGGAAACTGACATATGAACCACCCTGTACTAATGGTACTATACCGACGGTATTTGGTTGGGTGATGTTAATACCTTACTTCACACAGAGTGGCTTTTATAATTCAGTAAAATATGTCTGAGAAGTTTCAACTTTGTAACTCGGCCTGTCATTATCTTAGATTTTAACATTTTGGTGGTAAATATTTGTGCTTGTTCTTTATTGAGTGACTATGTAAATTTTGTTTAGAAGTGTTTGATTTCTAAAACGATCCGAGAGTAACGGAATGTTTCTGTTGCAGGCTGACGTGAATCACTCATGACACTAGTCGAAGCACATATGGCTGCTCATTGTACTGCCACTTCAATACTCCACTTTGTTTTGTATACTCTTTTTATAATTATATATAATGGTTATAATATCGGCTGTGGCTCTTTAATGCATTTAAACTGTTATAAGTTGCTTAGTCTCTGAAACGGACAACAGACAAATGAACTCTAACGGGCACTCCCGGTTTTGTTGTACCTCTAACTGCTTTTTTTGGGAGTGCCAAAAAGCAAAACCACCATCAAGGATTTTTCTGTAAAACAGATCGTAACTACATCAAGTTTTTTTAATTATTTCTGCTGCTGTGCACTAAATTGCATGTTTTCCCTAGCGCAGGTTTTTGTGTGTATAAAATTTTTTATTAAATGTGTTTAAACTAGTGTAACAAAATACATCTGAATAATAGGCATATGTGTGATTGTGTGTGCTAGCCACAGATCTGCCAGGTCATGTATCCCACCCCCACCGTAATACGGTGGAGTCACTGGTATGAGGACAAACGTGGTGCGATCAAAGATTTAATCGAGGACAAATTGTTACTCGTTGCAAACGAGACTGCAAACTTTGTGTAAGTTATTAAGTGTTTGAGTGATTTTATACTTATTGTTATTATTTTGAGACCACAATGTATTATATACCGAGTTGTATTAAGTTAGACTCTGAATATTTGAAAAACGTGTATCGGAGTTTGCAGCCAAAGTGCGGACATTAACAAATGAACAAAACATGTTATACAAAAAATTCAGAGAAAAGAATTCATGACTATGTAAATGGAATTGTGAACAATTACATGTAAGTGGTTATATGATAATTTGTACAGAGTTGGTATTAAAAGGGATATGCACATGGGTATACAAGTAACTTAATCTTTTCAGTGCCTGTGTCCTATTTTACAGGCATTAGTAGTATAATGTTGAAAGAGAAGTCAAAGCACATTTTTCTAGATATTTAAAAGTTTCTGTCAAAAATAAAAATTAGAGTTAACTATCGCATAATTTTGATAAACATTCAGGAAATGAATATTAAATACTTAACTCATATTTACATTGATTAAATATATCAGGCATCACCTCATAAACAAAATAAACTACAAGATACATGGTTATGATTGGAGTCGTCATCAGCTGATTGTTCTTTTCTTCATCAGCAGATTTTTGTAACTAATACGTTTTTATTCTTTTACATTATTGTTTTTACTTAAATTCCAGATCATACATGTGCATATTGCTTTAGGAAATAACTAATAACTTTAGTGAAAAAATTAAATTTGATATCATCCACAAAACGTAATGTAAAAAGTTAATTTCAGTACTATGCACAAAAAACCAAATATATTTGTAAATAAAAGAGTTATATACTGAATAAAGATTTGTATGGGTTAAATTTAAACCAAGATTTATCATAATTTAATTTGTTCATATTATAATATATAGAGATCATGTTCAATTTTATTAACATTTAAGTTTGTAAAATATTTAAGAAAGTTTTTATATTTTTTCCGAACCGTCACGACATTCTTGGAGTGTGGGTTGCTCTTCATGCACGCACACAACAAATAATGTCTGGCATTGAAAGGGTTAAAAGGCACATTCAACTTTTATTTGGGCTGTCAAAGTATTTAAGAAACAATGTTGATTTTAAGTCGGAGTAATATCAATACAAAGATACTAAGGTATAGAATGGTGTCAGGAAGGAAACTACAAGAACACAATTCTAGGTTTCAAATCTTCTTTATAATGTTCTTAAAAAATCTTTTTTCTTATTTGTCGTACTAAACTTCTCTGTGATGATAATTGTCTGTGAAAAGGCATGAACCCAGAAACTATATTATCTTTGACTAGCATAAATATTAAGACGTCACAATTATTTGCGCGCCACCTGTTCAGGCAAAAGGTGGCACATTATACCGGTGCACTGGGCATAAAGTTAAGAGATTTCTACCTTTGTTGCAAATTGCATATGCTTTGTTGACTGATAAATATTGAAGTAGATTGTCACCCCAGATTATCTTTCAGGTACTTAGGATATTTTACTTTCCATTAAAAAGCGCAGTGTTTTGTTACACAATGCGATATTCTTAAGCACATGTCTAGATTTTCCCACTGAAATTGCGAGACAGAGTTATGTTTTTATATTGAATGTACAAGTGTAAAAAAACTACATTGTAATATTTTTAAAGTAAATTTTCCAATTGTTATGTGATTACTTATTCAGACTTATATCGCCACAAAGTATGGCCAAAGTTGTATGGTGGGTTCTCCTCACTAAAAAATGTTCTTCCATATTCTTCTACCATAAAACTACCTTAAGGTCTCTTCCAAGCTTTGCCAGGCTGTTCTTCACTCATTATAAAGGATAAAGGACCTGTCCCATCATTCTGTGTGGTATTATCGTCTTAACTTCCACTTTAACACAACACAGCCATCTTAGTCTTTTTTGTCTATTAAGTGGTTCTTTTCACACATTTATTCGTTTTTTATTATCTCTTGTTTTTCTTTGTGACTAGCCTGTGTATTTTTCTAAAGTATTGTTTTCCAGTTTTATTATTTTTTTTAAAGATTTTGCTGTTAAATTCTATATTTTATAGTCATAAAGCTTTACTGATTGTGATTAGATTTTTTTATATTATTAAATCTAGTTTTTGTTTTTTATATTTTTTTAATGCAGTAAGTTCTGTCTTCAGCTGTAATTCTGTTCTATATCTATGTATATTCTCCATTGTTGGTCAATATCAGAATCAGAATCATTTTATTGTCGTCCAACAATTACAAAATTGTATTGACAAAGTCAAATATGATATTAAAAATATCACTAAGTAGGCCTACAGAGCCTAAAATAAATACAATCTATATCTATGTTAAAAGTTTAAAATTGTTTAAAATTTTAAAATTGTAAGTCACTAAAATTAGCATAAAAAATCTCATCTACAGAATAAAATGTTTTTCTCTTGAGCCACTCTGCAACAACATTCTTAAACCTACCAACAGAAATTGATCTAGCACTTAATGGTAACTTATTGAATAGCCTAGCTCCGGTTATTGCATAGTTTCTGTTGAGTTTTACTTAACCTAGCATATTGCACATCAATTGTATTTTTAATTCTAGTGTTGTGTTCATGGTTAAAGCTTCTAAGATTGAAAGAGTCGAGATTTTCCTTAACAAAAACTAAACTGTGTAATATATATATATATATACATGGAAGCGTATGTATACCCAGTTCTTCAAAAAATGGCCTACAGGACTCATTGTCGCTAATTCCTACTATGCAGCGTATGGCTTTCTTTTGCCACTTAAACACAGTCTTGGCTCCACTAGAGTTGCCCCACAGTAAAACCCCATACAGAAGGTGTACATTAAAGAAAGCGTAATATGCGCTAATGACAAGATTAAGACTTGTATACAATTTTAGTTTTTTTAGTAGAAATATTACTCTTGCCAATCTAATACATAAATGGTTTGTATGGATTCCCCAGCTAAGCTTTGAGTCCAAATTGATACCAAGTAGTTTTACAGACTTCAATATCGTACATCAGAATTAAAAAGGGTTATTTATAAATATAGATTGGGTCTTAGAATGGGATTTTTAAATTGATTATCAATGTGTTAAAAATTGTTGCGGCTCAGAGAAAGATGCACCTTGCTGCGGATAATTATTGGGCCAAGAGTTAGTATACTACGTAATTGGTTATTCCAGTTCATTTGGGGGTACCAAAAAAATGGATTTCAGAAACCAATACATTACTAAATTATTAGTGTGTGTGTGTATATAACACCAAGACCTCAAGATACTGTATGACATTAGATTGAAAATTGTAAAATATTTGGATCAAAATAATAAAATAAACGTAGATAACACATTTTGAAGTCAGAATTAAAATTTGTTGAATAGGTCTAGTTACCAATAAAAGAACAATCTCAATCAAATACAGAGTCAAGACCAAAAATGTACATCGAAAATCGAAATTAGAGTTAATTTAATCGGCCCATTACTCCGTAATATCCTCAAATATCCAGATATTAAAGGTTATAAAATTGTAACACTTTGTTATTTGTGATAATTTTATAAGATTTACAATTCAATAATTTATTACAATATTTCTCTTTTGAGAGAGCTTTGAAATTCAAGTAAAAGATATCATTAAAAAATAATATATATGTGCGTGTGTTGTTTATGTAAATACATGTCCGACAGCATGATGACTCGTAAAAATAGTTGTATGAAGCATGAAATTCAGCATAAATGTTCTTATGTTGATTATTATGTTTAAGTTAAAATCCAGCAACACTGGTAAATTTGTTAAGGTGGCGGCAATTAAAAGTTATGCCATTTCCTAGTACAAATGTCCCTCTATAACCTTTTTTTGTAAGTCGCATTATTGTTATGAGATATAATACTGGAACATCAGCTCTTTACCAATGTTAAAGTAAGGACCCAGCTTATATTGAAATTTATGATTATTTGAATATTGAGCCAGATTTTTAATATAGATTCTTATCAGAAATAACTTTTGTGGGCATTGCTTGAAATAAAATTTTACATGTTGGTTTAACATTTATATTTTTTGGAAATATCCATTTTGGGGTACTCGTAACTCCAAAACAGTAGGTCTTGTATATAAGTATGTCTGTATGTATATGCATTCATTCGGCTAGAAACCAAAAAACCACAGATTAGACTGATATTTGGCATGTACTTAGTAAATACCCAAAGAGATTTTGTTCTGTACATTTACATGGTAAAAATTAGAGTATGTGTGGGGTAGAGACGCTGTCGTGACAATTTGCTGTAAGTGACTGGTTATAAAATTAAATTATTAATCAATCGGTGGCAGTCTTATATGAGTTGTTCATAGTTCTGTGATTTTTATTTAAACATAATACTCTGTTATTGTTAATTATGTGTATTGAAATGACAAGTAAAAATGTTTCTATGTACCGTTGATAAGAACTGGTCATTTTACGTTACTGTGTTTGTTTATATTATTGACGTTTGTGTAGAATTTGTTTAAGCTTTATAAAAATCCTAATAACATTTATATTCGTTAGTTACAGGGCTTTTTTATTTTTATATTAAATTATTATGACATCAGTTTCAATATACAATGTTTGTTAATGCTGTTTTCCCTGAATATGTGTTTTTTCTTATATTCTTGTATCACCTGATTATGTTTTATCACATGTTATCTCAACCTGCAACACTGTAAATCCTTTACTGTATTACACAGATAAACAACATTTAGGAATATTGTAAAATTTGTCATTTGACACTTAGAAAAATAAATGATGATACTGTTTTCCACGGGTTTACTTGTTTTCTGACAATAAAAGTTCCTGTTGTAGTTGATTTATGATTAAGTTTTTGATATATGTAATCCCCCTGGGCTTTGGTTCAATATTTGATTAGTTGTTCTTTCCACCGATTTACTGTGTACTTCATCTTACAGTTAATTGCAGAAAACTTAACTAATTAAGAAGTAATTGAGACTTGGTGAAATATAGCTTTTAATATTCTGACATTTGACTGTTAGTTTACAAGTACTACACACATACCTTCAAATATACACAGCACCTTTTTATTTTTATGTAAATAATACTCAAAAGTGTAACATTAACAATTTATGCTAACAGGCATTGATGCTACATTTTCATGTTGATCGTATGACTTTATTAAACGATCAAATACATGAAAGATATTTATTTTTCAATGTTATCAATCAGTTGATTTTATTAAATTTTATATTAACCCTTTGAGCGCCGCAGACATCTCTCAAACTCATATGGATAAAGTGCCAGACTATATTCTGAAAATTTGAAAATGTTTGGGAAAAAAGCTATGGTATAACTATTTAACAGTTTTTAATCATTATTTTTTTAAATTTCTTTAATAAAGTGAAAAATAAAACATACCCTATTGTTGTTCAAACTAAAATGTATACAAAATTAAACAATCCATTTAAAGAAGGATGCTTTATTTTTAATTTTTTTTTATATAAAAAACTATTTTGATGTTTATAACTTTTCATGATACCTAAATACGAAATACATCTTTTTTAAATTTTATTGAGATTTTGTACAATACAATACATGCCTTTTTAAAGTGAACAAACAAAAATATGTCACATACGTTTATTATATACATATTTATTTTTAGATTTTTATTGCTATAATATGTATTTTATTGTATTTATTTTTTATTTATCAGTCTGTACTGTCAACATTGTTGATCAGCGGCACTCAAAGGCTTAAGTATTGGATATTAAAAAAGAATATGATAATTACTCACATTTTTAGAATGTAAAGATTGATACTATTAAATTTGAATTTAAAGTTAATAAAAATCTAAATATTTATGGAAACTAATTATTCAAGAACTTAAAAAAATCAGTGTTACCAAAAAGATTACAATTCATACTTGCTAGTACTCTGACACTTACAGAATTACAGCAGGCTGTGTATGATTTCAAGATGAGTTTAAATTACAAGAATAAAATTTGCCTGGTCAAAGATTTTTAAATTGCCCAGGCATATCTAAGATTCAAGTTTTGTGTTTCGTTCTGGACATAGTTGTCTTGTTGTAGAATACAACTGTGAGAATTTTGTTGAATCAGCGGTTGTTATTTTTTCAGTTCATGAATTACACTTTTTCTACAGCATGTCTTCTCTATATACCAAATATATTCTTGGCAATTCTTATTTAACTATTAATACAATGTCCATTAAGAGACATTCATAGTTCATTTCGTCTCGCTTGATCATTCGGAAACCTCACACTCTCCATGATGTAAATTCCAGAAACGCCATATGAATAGTAGAATTTGAATAAAACGGCTGTTCAAAAATCAAATGTAATACTGTATTACAGTAAGTATTGTATATAAACAGATTTTTTTTATTTTTACTATGGGCTACAAACATCAGAGTGTTGCAATTTACTTAGAGCATCTCTGTCCCCCCTCCCCCCCCCCCCACACAAGTATTGTGAAGTCTCAAAATGATGAGTGAAAGAGTGAGTAAGCAAAAGAAAATCAAATGTGGATATGTATTTGTTCAACATCATACAAAGCCATACAACTACATCATATCAACTTGTGCAGATATGATTCTTTAAATGGGTGTATCTTCAAATTCATTGAACAATGTTAAATAATATATTTTTAATTTATTGATTATTATTCATTTGTATAATATCTTCATTTTTGTTGTGAATATTAAAATTATTGATTTAATATGATATATTATCTTAGTATATTATATGTGATTGGAATATGGTATATTATCTAGTTGACTTAGCTAACACAGCCTCATTTCAATAAATAAATTCGTCGATGAATTGAATTTTTCAAATTCAACCTGGATTCGTATTTTTTATCATATTATTTTAGATCTATTTTGAAGGACCAATGGAAAAGAACTTTGAACTTTCATGTGCGTGAAAAGCGCCCCAAATCCTTAGATATCACAATTTGTTGGGAGAAAAAAATGTATTTGAAGAACAAATAAGTTTATTTGTATTCTATTGTTTTTAAATGTTCTGTAAAATATTCTTGCTCTGTACATATTATAAAAACTATGCTTATGTTATAATTTGAGTATACCTGCATATATTTCCAAAAAATTCTTCATTTATTAACCTCGTATTATCGGAAATTTTGGTTATCCAAAACATGTTCAACCCCTATTATTTTTTATAATCAAGGTTTTACTGTACTTTTAATGATGTAATTTAAACTTTTAATCAGTACTGAAATTGAACAATGAAAACATTTACAGCTATAATTATCATTAGAAAACTTTTTATTTCATGTAGACTTGGAACCTTAATTCACCATGACCTCCATATACATATCGGAATTTGCCAATAACAACCCTCGAACATTGGTATTTAAAATTAGCGATATTGAATTCAAGTAAGGTTTGATATGTCAAGGGGTGACTGTTTTATTTAAGTAAACAAATTGGCTTTTGGGAGTTATTTTGAGTCTAGTAGAAAACACTGCAGTACTAGACTGGTTTAAAATGGGGAGACTCGCCTCTTTTAAAAATACGATTTTGGATTTATTAAGAAATTGGGATAGAAAAAGGTTATGAGGGAAAAGTGGGCTTAAGAACAAATCCAGTGGATAGTAAAATCAATTTATAGTTGTATCATAAGCTATTCGATGTCTTAATTGAATGATAAATATTCTTGATATAAAAGCTGCAATTTAAAAATGTCTTCTTAAGTATGAGAACTAACACATTTCTGGGTACATTTGTTCGGACACACGATCTGATCCTACCTGAAATTCTATCAGTAGTTTAATAATCGTATCAACAGAAACAGGAAGATGTATGTCTTGGATGGAGAAGCTATATTAAACTTTCATACCAATAAGGAATTACCGAAAAGTGTGGTTTTACAGCAAACTCTCAGCTGATTTATGTCACTTATAAGAGTATGCCAAGTTAGATCAAGTAACAATATTTTTAAGTCTGTAGTAATAATTTCGAAGATAGCGTGTTGAAGAAGATATGTACTCTGAAAGAATAATACTTAGTTATAAATTAGATGTTATACTGTTTTCATATTGAAAATATTTCTTTAGTCCTAATTGTAATTGATTCTATTGTTCACATGTGAATAATATTAGCAAAATTGTTTAATCACAGTTTTTATCATATATATTTGATCAATTTAGTGGCATTTATGTAATTTTTTGTTTATACTTATACAGCTTTATAATATAATCTGAGAGGAGAGAAAAATCTGTCATGTGATTATAAAAAAGAAATAAATTGTGTTGTAGCTTTGTATAGTTATTTCAGAAGTTCATCAATGTCTGAACCTTCTATTTGGATTATGTTTTACAGAAACTGTTACACGTCATTTGTTTCTTCCACTGTTTAAACTATAGACCTGTTATATTTTAACTTAAGGCTTGTTTTATTAAGATGTTAAAATTTTTAATTTGTTCTATAAATATAGTGTAAGTGGGTTTATAGCTTTTTATGTCTTAAAATGTGTTACAACAGCCCTGGTTATTTATCCAACTGAAGTTATGTCGGTACATTGAGATTGGACGTTTCTAAAGAAATCCAATGTTAATTGTTCGACCTAGTGAAAATAAGAATGAATTTCTGATCAACACATAGATCTGGCTTTAGTGTATGATTTTTTTTCTTTTTAGTTAAAGTGATTTTTATAAAGATGTATTTTAATGACACCTATAAACAATCTGTATATTGCTTGTGTTGAACGTTTTTTGGTGTTATCAGTATATTTTTTAAATAAAACTTGTTACTGATGAAGTAAATATGGCCAATTTTATTTCTAAGTGTACCAAACCACTTAAGCTTTAGAGTTTTAGCGTTGGATAACGATACTTTTAGGCAGGGGTTCGCACAATAGAAATCAAACAAATTTGTAGTTTAATCTGGATTAGTGATTCATTTTTCAAGCAGCGCATTGTTTCTTCAATGCATAAAAATTAATTTCAAAGCATCTTAAATGTAATTTTTGTAACACTAAAAAAATTGTTGTATGAATCTTAAAATATTTTATCATATAAGTTTTTAAAGTTGGGTTGTAATTAAATTATATTAAACACTTAATTCTTAATCAGTATTGACATGTCTTAAACATTAATTTCAGTTAATAATTAAAGTAAAGAGAGAAAAAACAGAACGCAAACAAAACCTGCTGACTGACCTGATGAAAACACTATTTTCATTTACTGTAGAGAAGGAGAAGGTTTTTAAAAGCCAGCTACACAAAATTGTATAGTGACTGCAAAATTGTATATTGAATTATATAGACTGATATTGCTTCAAAATATAGTGTGAATGTTTCCACATTGCACAGAATCAGAGATATGAAAAATGCAAGATTCCATGTAATATTGACTGAGAGATATCGAGAGTACAAGTGTATATCTTTGGCTTCGCACAGGCCTCAAAACACAATGCTTTTCATGCTCTATCGTACATAAATCACAAACTGCCAGCTGGTTGGACTTGTGGGGTTTCAAACAATTGATGCTTTCACACTATATGGCTGATTTCAGTATTTAGGGACAAAACATGCCACGTGCGCTTGCAACGACCCAAGACTCTGCATTTTGGTGTCTGTTGCCAGTTTTCGCGTCTCAACTCAGCTTGAATACAGTTGTCTTTTGTTTCAGTTCTGATGTTACGGGAGTCTAACTCCCGTAATCTTCCGTAATGTTAGCTTTATGCCATTTATCTCTCTAATCAAGCTAGGACTCTGAATTTTTTTCTGTTCATTCTTTGGACTTTTATTTGTATTTAGATACACACACACACACACAAGAATCAAAAGTTTTTTAAACCACTATGTCTATGACTAGCTTATATTTAAAAAGATATGTAGTCACTACTGTAGGATATTCCTGAGCTGAAGAAGTGGCATCAAAATATTTAAAACAAAAAGTTTTAGAAATCGCGAAAAGAAACAAAAGTAACTGTTTAGTAGTGTCCAGGACAATATTCAGAGTTGTCTGGACCCTCCTGTTTATAAAATAGATCCTCAAGCTTCCTTTTTCCAAAGTCCTGGCCTGTCTGATTTTATTTTCGAGACCATTAGCTGTTTTTTCAACTTTTTGCAGTTTAATTCGCTCCAGATTTTTGATTGAATTCGCCTTAAGTTTTCGTAAACTCAAACCTAAATGCTCCATAAATTTACTGTACTTATATAACCATCATTAAATGCAAAAACTGCAGTAAAAATACCATAATTCATAGTAGGTAATGTCACAAAGGCCTTTTTTAGGATCACAGACCATATAACATAATTCATCAACTCGTTTTACCCTTGTGACGCTTTTCCAAAAGCTGTTTGTCATGTCCTGAATAGCCTTAATTTCAGTCACGATCTCTTTTGATATGTTGAAATGATTTTTGGTCATACTAGGTTTGGTCTAATAAGGATTGGTTATATTTGCAACGGTTGCAATTGTCCAGAAAAAGAAAAAACTATTATATATTAACTTGTTTGTTAAACAGCTTGAGTGAACCCAAAATTTAATTGAATTAAAACAACTTGTGGATAGGAGAGAGGAAGGTATACATATGCAAAGCGGGTAAATATGGTGACAAAAGGAATGCCTGGGTCACAAGTTTTTTTCCATTTTTTACACACAATTCAGGAATTTTTCCTCCTCCCAATTGAACTGTTACAGGGTCAACACACTGTCTTTAGGCTCAAGATAGTTTAAATTTATAAGATGGAGTACAAACATTATTCACAACAATTAGAGTAGGGATGGATAAAATAACGTGAAACAGTTGTTTTGGAATGGTTACACTCAGAGGAAGGTTTCGGGTCGCAACCGTTGCCTGATATTGACAGTTGTAGTTGCAGTCTTGATGTTACTGCCGAAGTATAGAACTGCCATTATTGTGGTGCACATTGCACATCTGTTTAAACTGAAACTAAGCTCAAGACCGTTGTCAACAATCGTTACCTACACTAAAAACAAATCGCTGAGGTTGTTCAAGACTGATTCAATATTTTACCCAATATAGACCTGTAAGGATTACTTATTCTGAGAGTGTTACGTAAAACATCCCATATAATTACTACTCATTATCATTTTAGTTTCTTTCTACAAATATTCTTTCTTATATTAAGTAGCTTCATATATAACAAGAAGTACTTTAATAATAAATATTGTTAACAGTAATGGTTATTATTTAAACCACTTCAGCCTAAAAAAAAACAAAAATATTTTATATAGTAGGTTAAAATATTAGTGAAACTTTTTTAGTTCTATGAAAGATATATTACATTTATACACAACTACAATATAGTATTGACACATCCTGAAATACGGAAGTGAGCCTCATCGCTATAGTATTGACACATCCTGACATATGGAAGTGAGCCTCGTCGCTATAGAAATCAAGTGTGCCTTGAGGTATGTCAAGAAGCGCCTCACATGAGTTTCTCGAGCAACAAAATTAAATAGATAAATTTTTGGTACAACAGATAGTTTGTAAGGATGAAACCAGTTCTTAATGAATGATTTGGCTCACAGAATGAGTAGTTAATCCTAGAGCTGTTTAAGGGCAGAGCACTACGGAGATCTCAAAACAGATAGCCTTACCATGTAAATGTTTGATATTGCTGTCCGTGGAAGTCCTGGTCTTCTCTTCTTGACATTACCAGTTTCCCTAAAATTTTTTAACCATGAAACGATAGACTGACAGCCAGGAATATGACTACAGCAATATTAAAGCAGGTACGGAATGGACGTTTGTTGCGATGACTGAGCATCTGTTTGAAAAGTAGACTTCAACAGCGAACACGCGCTCCACCTCTGTCTGCTCCATGAAATAGGCTACACTGAGTGGATCTAAAACTTTGACTCTCCCTCTCCAATACTCCTACCCCCAACCTTTTCGGACAAGCAGTCGCTTCACTGCGCCCAATTCAAATAAGCAAGTTCCTCTCCCCCACCCTGTATGTTTAAAACGGACGCCAGCCGTGTGCACACTTAATTTTAGTAAAAACTACACCATAATGTGTAACAATAAAAGCAAGTGAAATTTAATAACTTGCTTTTATTGTTGCACATTATGGTGTAGTTTTTTAAGAAGTACAAGATTTGAAAATAGTAAATCAGCACTCATTATCAACAAAACTCAATAATTCATGAATAGCGTCAACAAGCATTTAGAGCGATGAAGATCATGTCAACTATCAAGTCAGCTGTTCAACGTTCATTGCCATTACTTGCTGTCTCTTTCGCTTGATCAGTGGCTAAATTGTAGGGTTGGACAGAGTCACGGCTGGAGGGGGGCCGTAAAAATATAGAAGATTGAGACATTGCGTGACAACCGTTTACGTATAGTTTTCTGTCTCCGCACGAGTCGAGGATCAAAAAGTATACCTGAATTTGAATTACGGGAGTAATATTGAAAGTTAGCTTGTTTATTTGTGCGTTTAGAATATGAAGTAAATTATACATTTCAACCAAACTGCAATTTTGAAAATTCATAACTCGGAAACTTGAGATCCGATCAAGACCAAATTTTTTTACAATGTAAGAACAGGCGTTAGTTACATGCAGTTACATAGAGTTTCAAATGTCATACACTTGTCTTCAAAGTCATAGCGAAAAAATTCTTGCTGGTAATTGTAAAATATCAACATGTTGATGTTTTTAGCAAATTTACAATAAAAGAGTAATTTTTAAAATAGTTTAGATTTAATTCTTTATGTTTCTGGAAATGTTTAACCTTTTTGTTTACTTAGGGCAAGAAGTTAGGGAAAGCTCTCATTGCACTTAGTCCAAAAAGGACCTTTACGCTTGCTTCCGAAATGATAGAATATTCAGGATGGGTACAGTTCCGAATAGGGGTCGCCTGCTGTCGTAAACCATGAGGATGGATAGCGGGGCGTGGTGTCTCAGTCATGTTACCTTGATATAAGGGGAGACCAGCTCTGCAACTGCCTTTCCAGTCAATACAGGCAGGGGTATCACATCCGTATGTTCCTTTAACACTAGGGCTTGGTGGACATTGTTGGAACTAATTGTTGGAAGCAAGTTTCCCGAGTCAATTTGCTCCTACAATTTTGTCGGACACCTACTTCTCCATACATCAGAATGGGCCACCAGACATGGAGGGTTGGTATTGAGACCATGTAAGCCACTAAAATATTATGTTTCACGAAACAAAAGGTCCGCCCATTCTCATAAAACGGCAAATTAACATAACCGTATATATAGTCCAGTGCATCGTATTGGTATATTTGGACAAACTTTTGGTAATGGTAGAGGTAAAGTTATTCTCATAAAAACGGCAAATTAACATAACTGTATATATAGTCCTGTGCATCGTATTGGTATATTTGGACAAACTTTTGGTAATGGTAGAGGTAAAGTTATTCTCATAAAACGGCAAATTAACATAACTGTATATATAGTCCTGTGCATCGTATTGGTATATTTGGACAAACTTTTGGTAATGGTAGAGGTAAAGTTATTCTCATAAAACGGCAAATTAACATAACTGTATATATAGTCCTGTGCATCGTATTGGTATATTTGGACAAACTTTTGGTAATGGTAGAGGTAAAGTTATTCTCATAAAACGGCAAATTAACATAACTGTATATATAGTCCTGTGCATCGTATTGGTATATTTGGACAAACTTTTGGTAATGGTAGAGGTAAAGTTATTCTCATAAAACGGCAAATTAACATAACTGTATATATAGTCCTGTGCATCGTATTGGTATATTTGGACAAACTTTTGGTAATGGTAGAGGTAAAGTTATTCTCATAAAACGGCAAATTAACATAACTGTATATATAGTCCTGTGCATCGTATTGGTATATTTGGACAAACTTTTGGTAATGGTAGAGGTAAAAGTTATTCTCATAAAACGGCAAATTAACATAACTGTATATATAGTCCTGTGCATCGTATTGGTATATTTGGACAAACTTTTGGTAATGGTAGAGGTAAAGTTATTCTCATAAAACGGCAAATTAACATAACTGTATATATAGTCCTGTGCATCGTATTGGTATATTTGGACAAACTTTTGGTAATGGTAGAGGTAAAGTTATTCTCATAAAACGGCAAATTAACATAACTGTATATATAGTCCTGTGCATCGTATTGGTATATTTGGACAAACTTTTGGTAATGGTAGAGGTAAAGTTATTCTCATAAAACGGCAAATTAACATAACTGTATATATAGTCCTGTGCATCGTATTGGTATATTTGGACAAACTTTTGGTAATGGTAGAGGTAAAGTTATTCTCATAAAACGGCAAATTAACATAACTGTATATATAGTCCTGTGCATCGTATTGGTATATTTGGACAAACTTTTGGTAATGGTAGAGGTAAAGTTATTCTCATAAAACGGCAAATTAACATAACTGTATATATAGTCCTGTGCATCGTATTGGTATATTTGGACAAACTTTTGGTAATGATAGAGGTAAAGCTAGCGATCTATGACAACACTAGAAAAGACCGTGTTAACCAGGGTGAAACATACCCAAAAGTTGGACAAACTGTGGTAATGATAGAGGTAAAGCTAGTGATCTATGACAACACTAGAAAAGACCATGTTAACCAGGGTGAAACATACCCAAAAGTTGGACAAACTGTGGTAATGATAGAGGTAAAGCTAGTGATCTATGACAACACTAGAAAAGACCATGTTAACCAGGGTGAAACATACCCAAAAGTTGGACAAACTGTGGTAATGATAGAGGTAAAGCTAGTGATCTATGACAACACTAGAAAAGACCATGTTAACCAGGGTGAAACATACCCAAAAGTTGGACAAACTGTGGTAATGGTAGAGGTAAAGCTAGTGATCTATGACAACACTAGAAAAGACCATGTTAACCAGGGTGAAACATACCCAAAAGTTGGACAAACTGTGGTAATGGTAGAGGTAAAGCTAGTGATCTGTGACAACACTAGAAAAGACCATGTTAACCAGGGTGAAACATACCCAAAAGTTGGACAAACTGTGGTAATGGTAGAGGTAAAGCTAGTGATCTATGACAACACTAGAAAAGACCATGTTAACCAGGGTGAAACATACCCAAAAGTTGGACAAACTGTGGTAATGGTAGAGGTAAAGCTAGTGATCTGTGACAACACTAGAAAAGACCATGTTAACCAGGGTGAAACATACCCAAAAGTTGGACAAACTGTGGTAATGGTAGAGGTAAAGCTAGTGATCTATGACAACACTAGAAAAGACCATGTTAACCAGGGTGAAACATACCCAAAAGTTGGTCAAACTGTGGTAATGGTAGAGGTAAAGCTAGTGATCTGTGACAACACTAGAAAAGACCATGTTAACCAGGGTGAAACATACCCAAAAGTTGGACAAACTGTGGTAATGATAGAGGTAAAGCTAGTGATCTATGACAACACTAGAAAAGACCATGTTAACCAGGGTGAAACATACCCAAAAGTTGGTCAAACTGTGGTAATGGTAGAGGTAAAGCTAGTGATCTATGACAACACTAGAAAAGACCATGTTAACCAGGGTGAAACATACCCAAAAGTTGGACAAACTGTGGTAATGGTAGAGGTAAAGCTAGTGATCTATGACAACACTAGAAAAGACCATGTTAACCAGGGTGAAACATACCCAAAAGTTGGTCAAACTGTGGTAATGGTAGAGGTAAAGCTAGTGATCTATGACAACACTAGAAAAGACCATGTTAACCAGGGTGAAACATACCCAAAAGTTGGACAAACTGTGGTAATGGTAGAGGTAAAGTTAGTGATCTGTGACAACACTAGAAAAGACCATGTTAACCAGGGTGAAACATACCCAAAAGTTGGACAAACTGTGGTAATGGTAGAGGTAAAGCTAGTGATCTGTGACAACACTAGAAAAGACCATGTTAACCAGGGTGAAACATACCCAAAAGTTGGACAAACTGTGGTAATGGTAGAGGTAAAGCTAGTGATCTATGACAACACTAGAAAAGACCATGTTAACCAGGGTGAAACATACCCAAAAGTTGGTCAAACTGTGGTAAGCGCTCTGCAACATTTAACTCTTCTTCATTTACTCTGAAGGTTCAACTGGCAACTAGTATTTTTTAATCTCTCTATTCAAAATGTGTCTTTGTCACAAAGTATTACACAATGGAAGAGCAAATGTCAAAATGACTCGTGATACTTGCTTCCAACGGTTTGATCCATTAACCCTTTGCACTCGAAGGCAGTATTTATAATTTGTCCTTGGAGCTCATAAGGCCAGCTCTACTGGCCGCCGCCATTTTGTCGGAAGCGTGAATTAATTTTTACCATAGTGTTATCACAGCTTGTATGTCTAACTAACCAAGATATAATACGTCCATAGCTGGTAAGGCCAGCACCACTGGCCACGAAACAGCAGTTATTATCTAATATTCTCTTTGTTTTATAATGAATGGTGAGTGCTGAAACATATCGAACAGCTATTTTTAAAGTAATGGTTAGGTAAAGCAGTATATTTTAAATTAGCCTACAATTATTTTCTAAACATTGACTGTGCAAGTAAGACGAATGACAAGTAGTGGGCCTATACACTGAAGTGATAGAAACCTAGAACATTTTACTAAAAGACGTGTGCTAACTATTCATGACTACACATAGGTGTGTATTTTTAAAAGTTTTATTCCATGTAAAGACTGAGAAACATTAAAAATAGTTCATGTCTGAGTATAATATAACTGAAAATGCCTATTTCATAATATTTTATTTACATATCTTTTTAACAATATATGTATAAGAGGTAAATTTCCCAATTTAATGTTTATCTTTTTATTAGAAAGCTTCATTAAAAATAAATTTTAAATTAGTTTTCATTTCTTCTTTTAACATTTTAAATTACTATGCAAATAATACGGAGGATATTGAAAAATAATTCTGATCAGTTGAGGCAAATAATGAGATCTGGCCGAGCTGCCAATGAAAGTAGTGTGGCCATCTGTACTGGCCATACGAGTTGCGAGGACAAACAACGGCCAAACTAACGCGAGCTGTCTGCAACCTTGGTGTGGTGAGTGCTGCTGGCCTTAAGAGCGCAAAGGGTTAATGTGCTTTCAGCCTAAGGGAGATCCATCTTCTTCTTACTCTTATAGTGCCATGCTAAGAGTTTTGTTTGGCTATGCCACTAATCTCAAATAAATGAAATCGATTTAAAGGGGTCAAAATTAGAGCAAAAACATTTGGCTGACAGTTATCTAGAAGATTTAAACAAGGATGAACTGGTCAAAGAAATAGGTTTTCCCACTGTTTAACCTCAACCAACTTTTACAATTATTATTAATGTGCAACACTTAGACGAAGGTTACCCAAACATAACTCCAAATTTCCTTAACCTCCCAACTTTATCGCTTCAGTTGAGAGCAAGCTAAAATTAATTAAAAATGATTAAGAAGCACTATGAAATAGATTAAAAAATTTAAGTACTACATAAGTTGAACATCAAAAAGCATATAAAAATCTCATTTGACTCAAAATACCATATCAATTAAACATCAAAGAGCATAAAAATTTCATTTGATATAATTAATATATTTGCAGCCAAAAATCTAGAAAAGTTAAAAAATAATATTCATTCTTTTTTATCATGTGGCAATTTATTATACAGTTTCCATGCAGAGTTTAGAGTGCTTTTTTTTATAAAAAAATCAGTCCGTTTTGTTTATAAACACAGCTTTTGGACTGCCGTAACTTGAAAGTCAAATGTTAGTGCTGTTTATTTATAGTTTGCATGCTTTAATACAGGTTTAAGACCCAATTACATTAAAGCAGTTAACAATTGTACACAATATAGTTCATTCATGGGTTTGCAAGGTCCATTTTCAGTACTTAAAATAATCACTGGATATCAAATAAGTATAAATGACAGCAACAGCACAATAATCATTAGAGAAACATAACAAAAATTTGTACTGTTGGTTGTTCCATTGTGAAAATAGTAAGTAATAATATTAATGTCCGAATATTTTTTTAATCATGGCTATATTAATATTTTGTAATTATTAAAATGTATGTAATTTAACGGCAGATATAAAAAAGTTACATATATAAAACGATTTGGTTTGTCATCATCTTTCTAATAAACAAGTTATAAACCAGTTTTATCATTGGTACAAAATACTGCGACTACAATAATAAATTACTTCTGGATTATTTACAAGCTAATTTAGAAGCTGTATAAAAGTAAATTTTTAAACTGACTGAGTTGATTGGGAAAGGGCGGCACTTTTAGGATTTGCCCCCTTTGGAAAAGTATGTAGCTGCGGCTCTGGGCTTGTGTACAGCTGTCTCATTGACACAACCGTAGCAACACAAGTAGTGTGGAGACAGGTTGTGCACAACTGCTTGGACAAAGACAACCTGACAACAGTCTATTTAACAATACTTATGGATGCTATGATTCCGTGTTGGGATTGTACATTATACATAACTGTTTAGCTGTATTAACCCTTTGACAGCTGTAAATGAGTGTACTCGCAAGCAGATCACTTGTCATCATCAGTGTTGAGTATTCTTGCACCGTGCTATCGGTGCTCTAGCAAAATCACATCTTGCCGCGCAAATCAGCTGTCTGATCTGTGTTCTAATTAGCTGGTAGGAGAGTTGGCGGGAAAAAAACATGACGTGAATCCAGCTACATGTGTGAGAGTTGCAACATCGCTTTATGTATTGTTCCATGTTTTTCAGAATACCGAGAACTAAAACACTTCTAGGATTGTCCTTTAGTAAAACAAATTGTGGAATAAACTGTCTTATTTATATCCTGATCAAAATAGGCCAATACCATTTCCAAAAGTTTTTCAGAAGTGAAATCTAAATACACTAGAAAACAAGTAACATCAACACAATTTTTATATACAACTTATATGGTTATCACAGGTGTAGGAAACGATAGCGGCGCTGCGCCGTCTAAGCAAGTTCGGCTAAGAAAAGCTCAACACTACTGGCCCAGCCGGCTGCACAATCTACATCAGTCAAGAGTTAAACTTTTGCTAGATACGTTGTTGTCAACTATGTAAGTCTTACAGATTTTGCATAAAAATAGAGATATTTGTTCAGCTGTATTTATTGTTTTTTATTTCTTTATTTTTATCAACTGCTTATAAACTCTTATCACTTTTTATCGAGAAACAAATTTGAATTGCATAAGAACGCATAAAATTTGAGTATGTACAAGAGTTTGAATTTAAACTAATGCAAATAAGTTACAGTAACAGATAGTTTCAAGTTTATTGCAAAAAAAGCTTATGATTAGATGAATCACAATGTTCTCTAACGTTTTGATTATGTGCATTTAGTTTCAAATCGTAGTGCTGTTCACAACGGAGAGCAGGCAGTGTTGAAAACATACAACTAAGCATGGGCTAAGCCATTCTTAAATTCTTTGAAGTTTGTTTTTGACGATGGAGGGATTGTGAAGGAAACAGGATTTTCCCGGACATTTGTCATCGTTTAGTGATACAAAAAAAATCAGTAACCGTAGCGTTACTGATTTTTTTGTATCACTGAACGATGACAAATATCTGGAAAAATTCTGTTTCATTCTTAAATCATTTAATACACCAAATAATGACCAACTAGCACCATAATTTTTGTTGCCACTAGTTTGGCCATTAACTACTCGACTACATGTTTTACAACCGTTGAGTAAAACTGTTGTCTAGTTTTGTATCCATCCGTACTGTTGTCAAACCCCACAGGTTGTAGATGGACCTGTCTTTTCACAAAAATGCAGGGGCGAGTTTTGTGTCTGCTGTTTTAGTTGCAACACCAAAACAAATAAATGTATCAGGAGGGATTCCAAAACCTCCCCCTGGATACACCAATGGTCACTACTAATACTCCCTACTACAACCAAATGTGGCACTGAAAGGATTATTGATGTTGCTTGCTCACTACTTAAATCGAAGAGTATAAACAATTGTAAAGCAAATTGAGAACTTTAACCCTCCGACTGATAATAAGAAACTTCCCAGAATGATACACTGGTTTTTGTCTTTGCGCAGTACATTTTGCGGATATTTTTTAAAAATATGTGCTAAACAATAAGTGTTGTATATAATTTTTTTAGAAATCAGAAAAATTTAAAATAGTACAAATATGCACCTATTAGAGTATTGTTTTTTATTTGTACAGTTTTTTAAGTTTCATATGACTTGAGATAGAACAAAATATACACAGTTTTGTAGTGAACAAAAATATTATAAAATAAAATGTAAAGTGTGTATAACTTTTTTAGGCATTACGCGTATCCATATTGGTGTATGATGAATTATTTGGGCAAGAGGAATATCAGACAATGATTGTTTTCACTGTCACTATCAATGTTCACAATCCAACTCACATTCCACCGGTTAATAATCATCCAGATTGCCTGACAACAAATTTGACAAGGAAATATCAAGATATATTATGCACTTTATTTGCCGATATGTCAGTTTCATCATCAGAACTAATATTTTCACTATCCAATAGTTCACGTATATAATTTAAACGAGGATCGCCCCTTTCACAAAATAACCATAAATTATAAACAACTAGCCTACATAATAAACCTAGCAACAGTAACAACAAAGATCGTCAAGGCCGTGCAGTGCGTCACCAGCTGCATAGTCGGTCAGCTGTATGCCGTGCGGCATTTGGATCGATATCAGCTGACGAGTAATATTACGAATGTAAACTATATAAAATGAACTGGTATTTATGACTAGAGGATTCAACTGGTGCAAGTTATGTCTTTATAACTCAAAACATTTTTCATGCAATAATAGCGGAAAGTTGACAGACTGTGCTTCCTTTATCAGTTCACAAGCGGTATCGATGAACATCTGTGCCGTCAGTCATCAGTTGGAGGGTCAAGTAAAGTAAAAATAATAACCAGCACAAAAATGCATTGGTTAAAAATATGAGTTGGTAAACAAATCACGGTATCAAAATATATTTATCATATATACTTGATCATAATTATGGAGCACTAATAAATTTGAGGTTTGAAAAACTTTGTAAAATAAAACTACCTTACACAAGCCCAGGGAATTCCCATTCTTGTGGCCAATTAGACACATGTACTTATAAAAATCGAAAGACAAGTATTTTCACAAAAAATAATAAATAAACGTAGTATGATTAACTTATTAAAGCAAGACAACTTTGTAAAACTACTTTCTAGCTTTTTTAACAAAATTTTTAAATAATGGCATTTTACCCCTTCCGTAATACTTTGTCACAGCACAAAAATACATTAAACTTTTGAAACTTTAAGAATACTAGATGCATTCAAGTGCTTGGTGTACTGAGAGAAACACTGACTTTATGATCAAGTCTTTTTTCACATAAAATTTTATTATTAACAAAAAGCTTCTTTTGGATTAATTAAGCCACAAAATTAATTTAATTAACACCAAATCACACTCATTGCGATTAACCAATGTCTGTAAAAATGAATGATACTTATTTACAAGGTTAATAAAGGAACAATAAAATAACGTTTCAAATATTTAATTCAATAAAATAACGTTTCAACAAAATACCGGAATGTGATGAACACTAAAGCTAAGCGCTTTGTATAAAAATTTAATTTTTAATGTACATATCTACATTTAAATATATTTCTGTGTACATATATACTTTATTAAGGTAACTTAGAGTATATCACATAGCTGCAACAGTATAACTACATAATATAACAATGTCTAACATTTATATATAATATACATAGGAAGGTAAACTTTAAATTTTATTTAAAAGTAAAAATATAAAAATTGACAAAGTCTACTCTCAATCGATCTGCTGCGGTTTGTGAATGTTTGTAAAATGGAGGAACATTAAGTTCAACTAAATTTTAATTATCCGTACAGTTTTAAAACGTTTTTTTTCAGTTTATAAGCCACGACGGTGTTGTAGTAAACATGGTTGATTCGCCCCTGGATAATGGGAGTGGATTTTACATTAAAATTAAGAGACCACTTGTGTAAAAATGATTAGCCATTCTGAGAGATATGCAAATAATTATATACATAATAAATAACTGCAAAAGTATCACAAAATATATGTTATGTTAATAAGTAAAGCAACAAGACGGCATTTAACATTCTGCATGATAAAGGAGGTGTTCCCACCAACACCAGTAACATATAGAAACAATAATACGTACTTAAACAACCTAAAATTTCATCTTCAAATCCAAATCAAATA
The DNA here is from genome assembly GCF_021130785.1 of Homalodisca vitripennis. NCBI lineage: Eukaryota > Metazoa > Arthropoda > Insecta > Hemiptera > Cicadellidae > Homalodisca > Homalodisca vitripennis. Next base: position 29,811,181 of record NC_060215.1, on the reverse strand, counting down.
GAGGAACTACAAAAAATGATCCCAACGGCTTAAAACTGAAATTTATAAAATTAATTAAGTTATTTGCATACCTCTACAACTAACAATTCACCTAGCCAATATTTTCCTCTGTATCAAAATATGTTTGAATTGGAATTTCTTTTCTTTCACACATTTGAAATGTTTAATTTTACTGAAGTTTTTCATCTTTGAAGTAATTTTTATGATAAAACTACCCACATTTACCAGGCAAGTGCAAATAAATCTACCATTCAGTCTTTTAAAACATTTTATAAGACTATGAAAATATTGTTAAAACACAAGCTTAAAATACTCAGTGGATATAATAAAAAGCATTGTTAAAAAGTAAAAATGGATACACTTAACTTTTAAATTTAACACAACTTAAATGCAAAACGAACAATATATTAGTATAACAATGAACAATAAAGAGAAGGAACTATGTTAAATAAATCAGCAGTAAACTCCTTATTTTACAATATAAATAAAGAATTGTGAACTGAGCAACAAGTGTCTTAAAAATTCATCACACAGTCACAAGTTTACAATTGTTTTACACTTAACAAGGCATTAATACATTAAAGGTAAGACTTAAGACTAAAGATCTTTGGAAAACAGCTTTTTCAGTCCATCTAGTCATCACTTGTGTTCTTAATTATACATATATAAAATACTGAACATACTAAACATACGCGAGCACGAATTAGAGAGTCTAGAACCTGAGAACTAGTTTGCATTGTATTAGAGCACACGCGTAGCTTTCTGTGAAATTGACAGAGAAATGATCGTAAGCCAAATCAGTTTTGATGAGTGTCAAAATGAGAGTGTCTCTTAATACCCTACCATTTTGACACCCACCAAAACTATCATGGTTGACGATGATTTTTTTTCTCAAAGGAAGTTTCTCTACTGATTACATAAACAACTGGGTTATGTGCTTAAACAGGGTGGCCACTCAAAATCTCTTTTCAAATGGCTAGTTTCTTTCGGTCGAAAATGTAATATTCTTTAATTCAAACTACATATGCGCTTGGTGATGTACCGCTCTTGGATATCCATGTGCCACTCCCAGACATCCATAGGGTTGCCCAGAGTTAAGTGACACCTCGGATTTTGCTGTGCCCAGTGTGGGCTCAACTGGGAGGTATAAACCACCCAGCGGCGAGCCCTCCTGGGGAACTGTTTTTTTTTTATTTTTTTTTTTGTTACTGTATGTTTATTAATAATTATTTCTTGATTACTTATGTTTTTAGAGACAGAAAAATTGTTTTGAGATTTTCCCAGTTCTGCGGGAAGATTCCTGGCTAAATTTCCCATATAATATTCCTAGTAGGTAAATTCCCAACTTAATCCCGGTCGGGTGGCCACCTCTCTATACAATGCAAAAGGTTCTCAGCTCCTATCATTATCAAGTTTTGTTCATAGCTGCACCGAACCTCAATTAAACTTTACTAGACTTAACAAGTACAGTTGAAAATTAAACACTGTACAAACGCAAATAAGTACTAAAACACACTATTTCAAAATACAAGAGCATCAAAAGAATGACAGAATCTTAAAACATTCAGCAAAGAATTCCCATTGAATGTTGTATACATAAAGAATGGAATACATAGAAATCAAATTAAAGAGATAAGATTACAAAATCTTTGGGTGAGAGCAAATTTTGATTATTACCAGTGTAGTCAACACTTGTGGTATGAAATTGATTTACTTCTGTCATTCGTAATGATTATCCTGTACTTGTACACAGCCCACAACATAGTGGAAATATAACTACACTAGGGATGTGTGAGCACAAAATATACATGGACTATACTAGATGTGGGGTTAATTGACTCCTATTGGACATCTTACGGAAATTAGAGAACCTACATTCAATCTTATTATTTTAACCTCTCTCACTTTTAACTGTTCCATACGTTTAAAAGAAATGTATGTTATCTTTTTTTGTGCCACATAAGGCTGCAAGCAAATCGTATCACGATTTGTTCATAGCTGTATTAAGCTGCAATTGAACTAAACTTGATTTTCAAGTACTCACACATCCTTAATAAACCAAATAAACAACAAAAGAATACATTTTTATATGGAAAACATCCTCAATAAACTAAATGAACAAAAGAAAATATGCGTGTAACTTAAAGATTGTTAAGTTCTACTAGCAAAGTGCAGCCCCCTTAATTCAGTGACAGCTTCTTTAGTTTCCGTTGTTGCCGTTGCTGGCCTGAAAAACACAAAAAATATTTTATTAGATAAATGATGATTGGTTACTCATTCAGTGATCTAAGCGTTCGGACATCCAGTAATCACAAACAGAAATTGAAAATATAGATGGACGAATAACTCTTGGCCAACATATCCAAACATTGCTCACTTTAGGATTTTCGGTACTTTGGGATTATACCGACCACACTAGTATGAAGAACACAAAAATAGAAATTTATAGAAACAAACATGATAGAACGAAAAAAAACAACTCTTCAATTACAAAATTACAAACTTACAAGCATTTCCAGGTATTGTGATCGGTATTGTTGTCGCTGTTATCTTATCTTTCTCGAGAATCCTGATTACGGCAGGCCGCGCGGCATCACGTGATTTGCACGGTACATAATTGCCTTTCCATTACAATTCAATTTATATTTCTGATTAGCCCCTCTAGAATTTGATATTTTACTGATAGGTACTATCTCGAGGGATGTTTTTCTTTCATCGACATCAGCGCGGGGCAGCACCGAAGGTGCTGCCAAGGCCCGCGCTGATGGCCGGAGGCACTCGCATTTTGGGTGGCGGAATGTGATCAAGAATAAAAACAAGTTTTTTAGTGTTTTTTTAATAAAGAGTTTAGTTTGGTAAATGATTGTTTTTGTTGAATTTTTGTGTTTGGAGAAATGTAGAGGTAAAACACGGAAGTACAACAAAGCGATGCACCAGCTGAACGGGCGGCGAGACTGCAATCACGTTATCTACTAGACGCTCGACTTTGACCTCTGTCTGAGGATGGGGAGGGGTTTGCGATAAGACAATTCCTGTTTTATATTGACGAAATATTGTTCTACGCTAATCTAGTAATCAGTAGAAACGAAATGTGAAATAACGATTCATGTCTGGGTGTGGTCGGTATAATCCCAAAGTACCGAATTTTCCGTTCACATTTTTACGATTTCCTCAAAATTTATTTTATTTTGATTTATTCACACCACGAATTATGAAACACTTAAAAAAGTCATACATAACACCTATTTACTATAAAAGAATTAAAAGATTTATTATTGAATTATTACCATTATGATTGCAGTATTTACTACAAGGAGGATAAGTGATCTACTCACATACCTCGTAGTTGAAAGAGAACAAATATTTGTTACGAACGATTTTATAAAAAAAGTCCAACATAAAAATTAATGTGTCAAGTTTAACAAACTATACAACAGTACAGAGATGGAAAATGTTGGGATTTTGAACAACAGCTACTGAAGTAACGAACAAAATAACTGATTTATTTGAACCATTCGGAAGTTGGCTCGAAGAAATCTTGTTGGCCGTGTTGGATGGAGTCAAATATTGTCCTTGACATGCGCTGAACAATTGCGAAATGGCATTCTGCCATTCGGACTGGCATGACAGCAAGACGTTAACAGTGCGACTGAAGGCATTAGTGTGCAGCGTCTCGTTCAGGAAACTTACACAAGTGGGATACAGAAAGAAGCTGATAGGACATTCACCAGGTCAGCCAACAAGATGAAGATCAAGTTTAAAAAATCCAGCATTCTTTCTCACAAGCCGTAAAAAGTCCTTTGCCTGACAAACTCTTAGACCAACCCAAGACAACCACCTACAATTTCGATCATAAAAGATTACGACTGCACACGTACAAATTACACATTAAACAAGATAAAATCGAACGAATCCCCTAAACGTATAGACGTACACACTTCATGAGTTTAATGTGAAATAAAATAAAATAAAATTATTACAATCCAAATTTTCACTCTCAGAAAAAGCAACATTCTATACAAGTTGTAATATTACAGTCAGGACTGCCAGATATGGGGTTCAAACAATGTTATACAAGAATATTTTGCCGAAAGTAAATGTATAGTGTAGGTTAATTTATATCTTTTTCACCGAGAGAACAATAAATCTTTAAAAGAAAGGACATATAAACTCCTTTTCTTTTCATTTACTTTAAAACAGTTTAATTACTTTAAAGTAATCAATTTGGATTTTTCACAACTGGTTTTTAGGTTTCTGTATTTAGGTCGGACTCTTAATCTCTCAAAATTTGACGTTATATTGAGGCACTAACTTACGATTCATTTTTTTGATTATAGTGATTTGACTTTAGAAAAGTGTTTAAGATTGTGATATGTTGTCTCAAAACTGTGATAAATCGTGAAAGTGATGGCTCAGGAGAGCAAAATCGATTGTTGGATGAAGATAAAGTTTCTGTTGTTTGTAGTTAATAAATACTTTGAAGCACACAAAAATAATTATATAATATAAATATTATAGATGTATTGTGTTTCATTGTTAGTATTTTAGTAAAAAAAATCATGAAGATCTGAACAAAGTTAGCTAAGATATTGAGTCTATACTAAAAGCTTTGTTAAAAAAATTCCCCTGCACATTATGGCAAATGATGTTTGTATGAAAAAACTTCCAAAAGCGCAATAATAATTTAACTGTTTATTTATGAGCATATTCTACAAAAATTTCCTAATACAATGAAATTATTCATAGGCCAATACAAACAAGTTTCTGAGCTGTAACACTAACTATTGTACATGATATACTAAATATGATAGTAAACATAATCATACTGTAATAAAAATTCAGCTTTCATTATTTTTTGAACAGTTTCAGACAGAAAAATGAAACTTAAGACTTTTTAGGCAAACAAAACTTACTTTTCGATTTAATTCGGATTTTGGTTTAGTTGACCCTCAAAACACAAAATTTTGAAATATTAAACCCTCTAATTTGTGATACATTCTAAATAACTACCTATTTTAAATACTCAAAAATGTAGATGCCATTGACGTAGAAATATGCTCTATTATTAAATTTGTACATACAAATGTTAAAAAAATTAGCAAGGATTGACTTTTATATTAAACCTTGTGTTGACTATTATATTACTACTTGTAGTGGTTACTTACCGAGGGTAAATTCCTTAGGAACTCTGAGTAAGCCTCATCCACTCCAGGTGACATCGATGGGCTGGAGCGCCTGTAACATCAAAAGAACTCATTGACAAACCACATACTATTATCCCTTAAGTAATAATGTCATAGAACAGCTTTATTTAAAAACAGACTTTAATTGAGCTTAAGATCGAATAAGTTACATGAATAAACTGTATCCATACATTAAAAGAATGTAGATGCTGTTTGTAAATTCTCAATAAATAACACGTCCTACTAAACTAAACCTGTTCAAGACCTAAACAAGTTGACTTTTGAGCCCAAACTACAACAATACAGAACTGAAATTTTGTCATTAACAGCTGGAGAAATAAACAAAAACTATAGAGAAAAAATCTATTATCATTTTCCAAACAGAACAAAGACTTATTCAAAACAAATTAAACAGAGAATTTTAAACATGTATCATTTTAGAGAATCTGTAGGTCTACATGACTTTAAACCTGTTAAAGGGGGGGGGGGAGGGGGGATCTATCTAGCAAACTACATCTGACTAAGAATAACTCCAAGATTGTTTCTACCACAAGATCCTACAAAACTTGCTCTGTCCATCTCTCAGTTGTAAATGTAAGTCACATTATTAACTGTCCTACCCAACACATCCTCTGATTCTGTTACACATATACCAACGGTTTACAGACAAATTCTTGACATATCACATCTTCACACAGCACTCTCTATAACAGAAACTTATGGGACCCGTGCAACATCATTACGAGACCGACAGGTCTGACATAAACAAACATGCCCATATACAAATTATCCTGTATTAAATGTGCAACAGTTAATACCAATACTTGTATTACTTTCTATACCCTCATTTACTCCAAGGAACCCAATAATGCTTAAATTTTAATCTTATTGCAACATGCAATTAAACTGAAAAGTTTAAAGATTTATATTTCAACAAGATAAATATCTCAAACTAATCACAACACTACCATATGATGAAGAATAATAACGAGATACGTAGTAAACGCACACTCGTGACAACCGAGAAAGCAGAAATACACGCCACGGATATGTTTGGTTATGGCTCTGTAGGAGACGCAGAACTGACAAGCAGGTGGTAGGAGTTAGACAAAGGGCGCTCACCTTCCCCTGTCGCAGAGTAAAGGTCGTTTATAAATACTTCCTTGGCAACCGTGATAAGCACAGAGAGTGCACCAGGCATTTCAAACGTCTTTTGTTAACTAAAAAACTCTCCAAGAGACATAATCTATAATATCGGATATACGAGTAACTGTATTTGGAGTTTTGGTCAAAGTCTACAATTTTAATTCATCCGTATACGGCGTGGGAAGGGTTAAGTTGAATAATTCTACTTATTGTTTTTTATTACAGAAGTAATATTACTACTGACAAAACTAATTCAACATACTCATATCAAATTATAATGCTAAATACCAATAATTTAAAAGAAGTGATATGATGGTGATATGATATATACAGGGTGTCACAAAATTCTGTGACTAATAATATTGATCATTCCTAACAAAACATGTTATATAAACATAGGACGAGAAATGTCTCATTTAGCCGCTAGTCACCATTTTGTATTTTGTAGAAAAACACTATTACATCTAAAACAAGTTAAGCTAAAGAAACCTATGTTTATAGGACATTTTTTATTTGGAATAATGAGTACTATCAACCACAAAAGTTAGTGACAACCTTTTATGAACACCCTGTATATATACACACATATACAAGCATGCACTACACATTCGAATATACTAATAGAAAATACTTACGGAGATGGAAACTCGTTATTTATGTTGTTCCGCAAAAACTGCTCTTCATCCGGTGCCATTACTGTGCCGTCTGGAGCATAAAGTACTGCAGCGCTCTCGATCATAGTGGGTACATAATTGGGATATGGCAGGAATTGTGGAGCTTGATTCACTGGGTTCACATGTACAAAACTGCCATCCAAAACGGGTTGACTAAATTGGTACGATACATCACAATGTCCTGGGTAATACAAGTTGGTGGGTAAGGGCAGGCCGGGCATCAAGTTCAAATTGTTCATTAGTGGGATAATTTGTTGTCCCTCTCCTTGGAATATCTGCTCTCCGCCCATAGGTAGGAATGGTTGGGTATCTCCAACTGGTTCAAAAGGCTGTTGACCAATTTGTGGATAATGCTCTTGAACCGGAGCTGGAGCCGGTAAACACTGAAGACCATTCGCATGGTAAAGCTGCTCTTGTGGTTGCAGGTACGATGGTCCTGCAAAAACCTGTAGGCAAACAAAAGTGTTCTGAGTATAACCTAGAAATACTTTTCTTCTTTCATTACAAATATACACACTGGAAACTATAATGCTGTCTTCATTTTTGGCCAAAATTAACTATAACTGTGTGACACACTTCATTACCGATACAGTAACCCGCTTATGACTAAGTGGTACTGTTTAGGGGTGCATAGTTCAGGACTATCACAGATATTTGTGCAAGAAAGGCTGAACAAGTGATATGTCGCCCACTCTACCAATAACAAACAAAGAGTAGGTCCTCCATCAGCTAGCCGCTTTTTTGCAAAACAAATTACCTGTTTAATTTTTATATTTGTATGTATGGGTAAAACTATTGCTTCCTGCCACACTTGGATTCCCTTCCATCTCTTCTTGCCCATATTTTCGTGAACATATCCCATAGCTTTAATTTAATAATATTTTATGAAATAAACAAATACGACTCGGATATTCAAGTTTAAAATTTCAAATGCACTTTGTCAACAATACTTCAAACCTATTTCTTTATTGATTTTCAGTGTATTCAAAATATACCCTAAAATTATTCATATTTTTTTATTTTAGAAAAAGATACTGGAATAAATAAACTGAATTTACACTTTTTTTTAATTACAAAAAAATATTCTACAAAAATATGATATTATTCATTACATTATCTTTATCACCAATAAATTTTTCATATTTGGAATATTCTCAATTAGTTCTTAATACACATACTATTCCATGAGAATAAAAGTGAAATTATTTTATTGTTATATTTTTATTTCAATTCCTTTTATAAATATTTCAAAAACAAAACTAAATTGGGGACTGTTATGTATCTGTTATAGTTTTACCTTCATTCAAGTGAAAAACAGTATAGCATTTTCCAATAATACTGCCTGTGACAGAGCGGCTTTTAAAATGCCAGGGGTTAAAGTACAAACATAGTTTCTAATGGAAAATAACATTTATTTCCCTTTTGAACATGCCTTGTACATACAAGATCTTACATTAGGTACTTACTTGCTGTTGATTGTTGTCTTCACTTGAAGTGGTAGTCTGTTCAGGATCCTCCGGGTTGGACCCCCAATTTGACAACCTCAAATCAATGAGATTCTGGAGCATAGTTAGTATGCTTTGATCCACTTCGTTATCTTCGTTCATTTTTGTCTTCATTAGTTCAATGAACATTGACAGTTTTTCTGGTGCGTCCTTGTCAAGGAAGGACCCAACAAGCTGAAATAGCAGCACCAACTCAGAAATATTATGATTAATAGCACTCCAATAAAGTATTACACACTACTAACACACTCCTCAAACCACAAATTGCTCCTTAAATGGCAGATTTAAATTTAATTCTCCAATAATTCAAAAGTTTATTAACTCCAAGGTTAAAGCTTAATCCATTGATTATTTATTTTTAGACGAACCAATGTTTACTATGGTATGTGCTGCAAATAGAGAAATATTAATTTAGTTACTTATTTGGGCGAGATATTGCAGCACTCTCCAGTCACAACTGAATAAGAATTGAATTTTATACCTGTGAAATACAGAGGTCCACTAAGTGTGGCCTGCCTAGCTGGGGGACAGACCTGATACAGAAACAGCCATAACCACAATCGTGGCCACGCAATACATCAATCGGAGAGCAACCATACAAATTTAATGCTGATCCCAAGGACTTAAGAAGTATATAAAAATAATCCTTTACTTTCCAAGATACCTATATTTAAAAGTCTTGCATCAACATTATTCAGACCACCAGAGGTATTGTGCTTTAAAGACAAATATGCCAAAAATAAAATGCCATTTTGGTTTTAAAATATGTACATTTTGTGGTTATTTCAAAATTGTATAATTTCTCATCAATTTGTACTCTGTAAATATTTTTAAAAGAGATCTGTTATAACTTGCTTTTGAAAAGACCATTTTATTCCACTAGTCTTTTATTGAACAATACAACCTGAATATATTTTAATTTTGTGTAGGCACAGTACATCTTTGTTTATCCTGATTAATTTTTGCACTTTTACATAAGAAAATGAGGATTTTTAGACAACACCTCACTACAATTGTAAAACAATGTATTTCGTGTGACATGTAAATTGATGATTTAGGTTCTGGTTAGTTGTGTTTTATAAAACTAAACCCAAGCCAAGAGCTTACCTATGGTATGTTGAGATGATTTAGCTACTTTGATTTTCACTATAAATAGAAAAAACAACATTCACCACTCAGTTTAACCTATGTAATTAAAACACTCAGCATACTTTAATGTTATAATTAACACAAATATGCTAATAAACTCTAACAAAAAATTATATGAATTAGCACTATATAACTTACTTTTAAAACTTTCATTGAGGTTCTAGCTCTCTCACTGAGAGGTATGTTTTCTGCACTGAAATATGTCTCCAATAGTTCAAGGATCGCCAATCCTATCACAGGCATCCGATCGGAACCGATGTTGAGCTGAATGTAAAGTTCAGCAGTGAATAGACACGGAGCCAAGAACTTCAAAGTAGATGCAGCACTTGTCTTTAGAGTTTCCATGATGGTCTTAAGTTTATCTCGAACGCTGTAAACATAATTTTATTGAGCCAGAGCAAAAGCTATCAATAAATTAAACTATGGAAACAGAAGGTACATATCAAGAACCAGTTGCTACTGTCTAGTGCTTGTACAATTTTTTGATTGCCTTCCATTAGTTGATTAAATCTTCCTTTATCATATGAGATTTCACATATTTCAGACACTGTCTGTATAAAGTTATCATAGGCCAAAGAAAACTGTATATTTTGGTACATTACTACATACTAAGTGTATTTAAATATTTTTATTAAATTTAAGAATAACTTATTGTCATGAAGCTTCAGTGACTGTTAATGCACAATAAACATGCTTAAATTAATATTTCTTGTTTTATACATATAAAACTATGTATTGTAGTACTGGACCAACATTAACTACAATGTTATTCTGACAGCGTACAAGTTATACATTACATTGATGTTTAAAATTAGATGCAAATAGGATTTGATTGCAATGCCATTATAACTGAATTTTGTGATTTCAAAAATAGTTTTGCAGTGATTTGAATGCTTTGAGATGCTAACTCAAGTGTCAGTTTTGTTACAATACGATTGTTTAATGTATTAATGGGTTCTTAATAATTCTGGCCCCATGGTCTGTTTTGCTCTACAACAAGAGTAAACATCGTGTTTATGACTGCATGTGGATGAGCATGTTTAAGTTGTTAAATGTTAAAAGTTTATATGATTCTAATTATTCATCATTACAATTACTGTTTTATACTGTCCAATTATGTTATTTGATTTAGAACATGTTATATAAATTATGGTTTATTTATATTCCAGATCATCGTATGTGTGTAACTTTTGGTAAAGTAGTTTGGCAAATTTAAAGAATAAAGTTATTATTGAATTAAATAAGCCATACCTTAAAGGAAGTTATTCAAACTTTACTTACAAGTTCAGCATAAGATCTCTGATTTTTGAAGTTTCAAATATGGCTCCTTCAAGTTGGACGAGGCCAACCAATATTCGCATTGCATGGTATGCGAAACCGGAATGGGTTACTGTCTGCATTTAAAACAAAATATCATTTTAAATATATAAATTGCTAATTTTTAAATTAACATAAAATAATTTCTTACAGAACTAAAACATCAATTCTTCAGATACAACCATTTGATACCAGCATGACACACCATCTCCTCCCATCAAATGTGTGTTCACATCCTTCAAGGCCTATCAACTGCATAAGTAACCGTTATATATATTGGCACACAATTGGCACATTAAAAAAAAAATAAAGTACAGTATAACTTTGTTTTCGATTAGTATGTGGATTTGATTTTTCAAAACGCAGCATACAAGACGTTATTTAACATCAATATAACTTACCTTATTGTACAATCGTTGCACAATAACTTCAATTACTGCTTCATGTGGCAAAAAAGCAATGAACTCCTCTCCTGTGAGCTCCATCACCTCATGAAACTTAGCTGGGTCTCTGATTATTTGATTACAACAAAAATTCAAGACCTCGATGGCGTCAATTTTCAGAGCCTGAAATCAAACCAATTTTATTTATGTGTACATGAATTTAACTCGTAACAAACAAATATATGAATTAGCAGTTCTACTTAATGTTATACTATCACATAAGTGGTACAAAGGCCTTAATGTGCTCATAATGTACAAGTATAAGTTTGAAACTGAACTGATAATAAGACATCAGGGATCTTTGATCTTAATACCACTAAAGCGCTGAAGAAAAGTAAGTTGATGTTAATTTTTTTATTAATTCACATAAAATAGTACAAACACACATAATTATTTATCGTTAAGTTTAAATTTGTAGTTTGAGATGTTGCGATTAATAAGACTGTTAAGTATATAGTTTTATTTCTTGTAAATGCACCACAATAGAACTTATAAATAAAATAAAAATCTGGCTGCTAAGTACTCAAAGACCATAGAAATTTTTTAGCTATGGTGTCATTGCACATCAAATCCTCATCAGAAAACTTTGGATTTGTCCAAAATAGATTTGTACCAAAAACGTGTTTTTAAAGCGACATAAAGATCTCTAGGTTTTATATTTTTTTCTGAATTCAGAAATTTACTTAATAATATTGTAAATTTTCCCTATATTTACACTATAAATGTAAAGATAAATATGGTATTTTCCCTCATCTACATGGAAGGATTAAAAATGTAAAGTTTCATCAAAATCTGAGATGGTGGGTGACATGGCCTGGATGATCTGATGTGGGATGACCCTATGACTTTATTGCTAAACAAATTGAGAGATATTAACACTTAACTTCTTTGAAATATGTTTTATTTACTTAGTAATTCTTACCTAATTAATATGGTACATGGTTTTTGCTCTGGATACAGAATGGGATATACTTAATTGCCTAAGAAACGAAAGTGTAAAAAAAAAGAAATAGGCCCTTATGGATTACTATTGCTATTCCACTAAAAATGACAATATTTATAAGTTTCCATTACATTTTTTAAATAGTTTTACAATGAATTAACACGTTCGCTGCAGGCGGTAACTCTGGTTACCGCTGATACGATCCACTAGGAGTGGGCGGTAACTCTGGTTACCACAGTCTTTGTTCCGAAATCAGGTCAGTGTGTGGCCAGCACTCGAGCTATCACAATGCTGTATTTCTCGCTCCTCCGGAGGTACTTTTCCTGCATTTTTATGCACTTCGTTTTCACATAAGACTTTTTCATTATTTTAATGATTTTTTCAAGTTATTTAGTAGTAAGTGATTGTGTAACATAATGGATCTTCCTCCGGGACCAAGTGGTGTACAATAACCAAGTTCTAGGCGCACAACAGAGCCCGTATTGAGTTTAGACGATGAGGATGACAACATGGACGATATGGAGTACCAGACAGACACGGAAGTTGAGGATCCTAATTACGAGACCAACCCACCCCCAATGGAGCGCTCACAACCGGATTGGAATGAAAGATATTCCCTTTACTAGACAGGAAAGATTTTTAGTTCCCCTTTGCCAGATGACAAATCTCCGATTAGTTTTTTCACATTGATTGTGGATATCTTTTTTTTTAGAGGGAATTGTTAAGGCAACCAACAAGTACGCACTTGAGTACACTTTTTCACATTTTTATAAACTTTTAACATTCGTTTTGGTTTATACATTTATGTATAAATATTGTTATGTTTGTTTAAAACGAATAAAATACAGTTTACTTAGCTACGAAGTATTCATTTGTAATATTAGCACTGCCATATAAGGGTGTTCCCCAGTGCGAGCAGTAACTAGAGTTACCAGCTGGCAAGGAAGACTCTCCTCAGGAGCTAGCGGTAACCACAATTACCACATTCCCAAAATGGTAGTGATAATTTTTGTGACTAATGAGTAATTTTCAAATATTTATATCATATTTCAACCAAAGGTAAAAATATATTTTTAAAATTTCAGCATATACGAAAACTGAATATAGGGATTTTTAGCAGCGAACGTGTTAAACATCTAGCTACCATAATTTCTCATGGTTTTCCATAACCATAATAAATACACATATAAAAATATTTTCATAGTAATGTTTTTAAAAGCTCAATCAAAACTTACATCAACACTCTGTTCAGCTCCCATCATGTTTAAAAACTTGTTTTTATTTGTCTTAAGCAACGATTGCGCTGAATCGTGTGGAGACTCGTGTGGAGCAACTCCATTGTCCATCTGTTGAGCATTGTCTTGAGCAGTAATTTTACTGTCATCACTTGGTTCTTCTTGGGGATAACAAGCATCAGCACTTTTGGGATGGCCTTTGGGATAGAATTCTTTAGCCTCAACTGATAATGAGGAAGTATCTGTGTCATGCCAAACATATATTAATTACAGTATTTAATGGAATATAAAATAAATAGCAATAAATAAAATAGTATCAACCCTACTAGTAGTAAAGACAACACCCTTCACTCATCTGGAACATGTAATGAACACAAAAATGACCACTGTGAGTAAAAAATAAAAAAAAAAAAACATTCAACCATTCAAAGTGTGTGTGTTTTAACAACATTAAAAATAGACATATGATTCTTTTTTTTAAGTTTGTTACTGACAATGAATGGTTTTAAAGGATAATAGGAACAGTTTGCTGGCAGGTGTATAATGTTTTGTTTTCTTGTTATTTTGTGTTCTTCAATTCTATGCAGTCATCTGATGAAGAGGGTGTATTTTAATCCTAGAAACATAGTGTTACCACTTTATGTAATATAACCAGGGTGTCTACTGCTACGGTATAATGAAAATATCAGTGCCTTTTGTTGACTGTAAACTGTTAGTGACCTTTAACGGCATTTTTAACTAATTAAACTGGGAAATATATGCATAGATTAAAGAAACATTTTTTACAATATCATAATTTAATGTGTGAGTAGTGTTAAATATTAAGCAATTTTAATAAACAGCAATACTTCTGAAAAAGAAATAAAGACAATTTTGTCAGGAAAAATTGAATACAAATACTAAGGTTGTATAGTTTAATTACAAAGCTCAACAAAAACATGTTTTAGCAATTGGTAATATGCGTAAAGCCGATCAGCTGTTGTCTGCGAATAGATGAAGCAGAATAGTGTTGACATAATTCGTAATATAGAATGTACTAACTGCAAGCAAAATATTATTAAAAAACTCAGATAATTTATTAAGAGAGTTAAATATTTAAAACTGTTCAAACATATAGTAAAAAAAATATATTTTAGTAATCGGTAAAATGTGTACTGCCGATCAGCTGCTGTCCGTGAATTTACACAATTGACTGGCAGCGATGCATGTACATAAACACAGAACTAAAAACAAAATATGGTTTAAAAATTATGGTAAAAAATTTGTTAATTAGATTTATTTATCTACAGGTTTTTATACACAAAACGCAACAAAATCATGTTTTCGCAGTCAGTAATTTGTGTAATGCCAATCAGCTTTCATCCGGAATTATACAGGGTGATTCGGTTAGTGTTACCGGCACTTTCTGAGCTGATTGTACTATAAAAAATAAAGAAAAAAGTTCATATAAACATGGGTCCGGAAATGCTTCCTTACTGGGTTATGGCCAATTGAAGATTTCACCCAAAAATTGTGTGCAGGAGGTCAAAATGATGATTTGCCGCGTGTTTATGAAGAGATATTTATAGGCTATCTTTTTCTAACGGATTTTTAGATGAGAAATTGAATAAAGTTCATCTCATAGCTGTATCTCATTTAGTTTTTTTGTTATACTACAAAAAAAACAGAAATAAAATAATTTTGAAAACCACTTTTTTTTAAGGTTTAACGGACAATTATTTTGTTAAATAGGCATTTGAAGACCCAACATTTTTATTTTTACAAAGAAACTTGCAGAAAATTTAATTCTGAATAAAATATATGTGCCACACCACACGGCTATTAACAGCGAAGTATTAGTTTCTGGAATTTAATTTTACAACAAACATTCTACCAAGCAAGAAATACGTATTTAGTAAATAAACACCGTAATGTAATGATATAAGGTACACAAATAATTGATTAGCATACAATTGTAAATACGATTTTAATAGATTAATGCTCAACTAAAAAAACAATAATACTATTACTTTTTAGGACTATCCAAATGGTTACATCATGTACCTACATATCTTTGTCACGTTAGTTTACAGAAGGTAAATTATGTTTTTATAAGTTGGTATCCACAAATCAGCTGTTCAACAATACACTGCAATTTATTGAGGAATCCAAATTATTTGTTACCAATTCTGTACTAGTTTAATGAGTGCAATTTAATACAATTAATTTACTACTCGTTTGTTAGTGAAGTGTATTTTAAAGTAACTTACTATCAGAATTGCAATGCCTTTGTTATTTACAACGGAAGAATATGCCGACATGGTATTTGTCTTAGGCGTTTGTGACGGAAATGCAACCGCTGCTACTGCAGAATACCGAAGACGATTTCCTAATCGCAGAGTTCCAAACCCAAAAACGATCAGTGGATCATTTCGTACCCTAAGAGTAACAGGTAAACTTCCTAGTATTAATAATTATCGGGATCGCCCTGCCCAGAATAATGTAGATATGGAAGAGGCTATAATCATGGCTACTGAACGCAGTCCTGGTGTCAGTACACGGCGTCTTTCTAGGCGATTCGCAGTGTCTCAGTCTGAAGTATGGAGAACTTTGCGCAAAAATAGCATGTTCCTTACCATAAACAACAAGTTCAAAGTATTCAACCAACAGATCCTCCTCTTCGATTGGAATTTTGCAAACTGGTTAATTAGGAAAACCGTCAACATCATAGAACCATTTTATTCACTGATGAAGCTCAATTTACCCGAGATGGCGTCAACAACCTTCACAATGAACACACTTGGGCAGAGGGAAATCCACATAGTACAATCGTGCGCAACTTTCAACACAGATTTAGTGTAAATGTATGGTGTGGACTCATTCATGATCGATTAATAGGACCATTCATTCTCCGAGGACATCTAAATTCCCCGCATGTACCTAGAATTCCTTACAGAACAACTACCACTATTATTAGAAGATGTTCCATTAGCAGCAAGGTGCAATATTATTTATCAACATGATGGTGCCCCTGCCCACTTTTCCCATAATGTAACAATGCCACTTAAACGAGCAGTTTCCCGGGCGATGGATTGGTCGCGGTGGACCACACACTTGGCCACCAAGATCACCAGATCTAACTCCATTAGATTTCTGTATATGGGGTTGGATGAAGAACCTGGTGTACCAGGAAAAAGTAAATACACGTGAAGAGTTAATAAATCGAATTGAAGATGCCGCCGCACAAATAAAAAAACAATCGTGCAGCGTTGCGGAGGATAACTCGATCAATCAGAAAGCGAGCTGCTAAGTGTATTGAAGTACAAGGACTGATTTTTGAACACCTGTTATGAAAGTGGTACGTAGTATTATAAGCTTTAGATGAAAAAACAATAATTTATTTAAAACTTAATTTAAATTGCATCCTAATAAATCTTATGTGTAGGCTACTCTATGTCATTAAAATGCGGTTTTCCTTTGCTTTGGAATTTCTTGCTTGGTAGAATGTTTGTTGTAAAATTAAATTCCAGAAACTAATACTTCGCTGTTAATAGCCGTGTGGCACATAATTTTATTCAGAATTAAATTTTCTGCAAGTTTCTTTGTAAAAATGTGGGTCTTCAATGCCTATTTAACAAAATAATTGTCCGTTAAAACCTTAAAAAAAGTGTTTTCAAAATTATTTTATTTCTGTTTTTTTGTAGTATAACAAAAAAACTAAATGAGATACAGCTATGAGATGAACTTTATTCAATTTCTCATCTAAAAATCCGTTAGAAAAAGATAGCCTATAAATATCTCTTCATAAACACGCGGCAAATCATCATTTGACCTCCTGCACACAATTTTTGGTGAAATCTTCAATTGGCCATAACCCAGTAAGGAAGCATTTCCGGACCCATGTTTATATGAACTTTTTTCTTTATTTTTTATAGTACAATCAGCTCAGAAAGTGCCGGTAACACTAAACCGAATCACCCTGTATATGCAGCAGAGTCATGGTGGTGCATGAATGTAAATATACAATGTATTTGCTTGCAAGCAAAATATTATTTTTTAAACTCAGATAAACTGTAAGATTACTCAATTATGATTTTTTAAACACAAATATGACAAAAACATTTTAGAGATCAATAATTTTTGTACTGCCAATCATCTGATAAATTAATAACACAACGAGTTTTTGCATATTCAAATTCCATCAATCGAGTCTAATATCCAAATCTTTGTTGAAGACTTCTGTGATCAGTAGACAATCTGATAATGGACATAACAATTACAAATGTTCGAAATCCTATTGGTCATATTATGTCACAAATTTACTATAGAAGAGTACAGACTATTTATGATCTTATTATAACACAGTTGTTCTCAAACTCAACAGCAAACCTCCAAGTTTAAGTAAGGTAGACTTTGTCACACAAATCGTAATTGTATAGTTTTTGATAATTACCACAAGATATTGCATTTGCAACTCAAGAAAAGGTTTGTATTTAAACTTTAATCTTATTACTGAAAGTTCAATGAAACTGTAAGTAAATGACGAAATAGGGCAGTGATCATGAATTAAACTTGCATACGTGTATTTGATAAGCATAAAAATGAAAACATCTCTGTATGAGAGAAGATACTAAAAAAAGTGTGCAGTTTGAGCCTTAACCCTTTAGGTGGCAAGCGCCGTCTGAGACGTATGATTCACGCCGCCGCGAAGTGGCAAGCGCCGTCACAGCCATCGTTTCACATTTACGGCTGTTGCTCCGCAACCGTCCATTATTTTTAGGCCTAGTTTGAACTATCGTATTCTCCATAAAATTTCCTATACATATCATATAGTATAGTGTGTATTCATGTTACTAATGTTTGCTGGCTTAAATGAATCCAACAGTTTTCGTTTGACCTGGCGGCAGACGAGAGAACAGCTGTCTACTTGTCTCGTAACTGTTTTGTTTGGTGACTTTGCGTACTGTTATTGTCAGTATATTATTGTTTATCGCGTTGTTTGTGTTACCGGTAAATATTTAGGTTATTCGTTCGTCATGGAAAATTTTGGTGTACTTGGGATTATACCGACCACACCAGTATGAGGAACACAAACATATAAATTTATAGAAAAAAAAAAACATTATAGAACGAAAAAGCAACTCTTTAATTACAAACTTACAATGATTATCAATTGTTAATGGGTTTCCTGTGACGCCCAGAATGCAGCAATATCAAGAATGAGTGAGTCTAGTGGATTTCCGCCTTCAGCCGCAACTGCCGACCGCCACGCATATTTTAGATGTAGGCAACTAGTCATGATCTTGTAAAAAACGAATGGCCCCCCTCTTCACTCCTGGGTAAATCCCAAATTCTCATAGTGTTACCATCACTAATCTATTATATACACAGTAAAACATGGAAGTACAACAAAGCGACGCACTCGACAGACACTTCGGTACGAAAGTACAAGAATGCAGCGCACCAGCTGAACGGGCGGCGAGATTCTGTAGTCACGATATCTACTAGACCGCTCGACTTTGAACTCTGTCTGAGGATGGGGAGGGGTTTGCGATAAGACAATTCCTGTTTTATATTTACGAAATATACTGTGCTATGACAAACTAAGCCACTATTATAGGCCCTACACTACTGGGAGGAACAGACAAGCCCCTTCTAGTGACTCGGAGTAAAAAAACCAGTTTATACATAGATTTAGTTTTTCCCATCTAACTTTTTTGTTCTTGTAAATAGAAAAAAAAAATGTATAGGAAGTAATTTGTTTAGAATAAAATCGTGTATATTCTGTGAATTTGACATTATTTTTTAGCTCCAGTAGTTTCAAAGTGACAGACAGACAGTAGAACTTAAAAATTATTTTTTCTAAAAAAATTTTTTTTACACATCTACTATGATATTAATCTGAAAATAATGGTAAGGAACTAAATATTATATTTTTTCTTATTCTATAGTTCATAAGGAAAACAAAAATATATAATGTTGCTAGGTTATCACTTAGACAATATTTTCTAAAAATAAGTTTAACGATCACGGCAATTTACACGAAAATGGCCTGCCACTGAGACCAAAAATGACCGCCACTTATAGGGTTAATATCCAAAAGGTATGAGTCTAAATGAATTGAAAAAAATTATTTGCAAAATATCAAGGAAATTAACAGTATAAAAAAAACACATTTCCTAACCTAACCTGTTTTTTTTTTTACAGAACAGCTTTAAATGAACTTTATGCACATATACGTTTACATATTACGTGCTCATTGTGTGAGTCCTACAGATATACACTAGTTTATTGTATGTTTTCATAACTAATCGTGAGAACTATTGGAAAATATCAATCACGTGAACTCAAGACTCGCGTAAATATTGGCTTTTGTGGTTTTAAATATGGATTGAAAACTGAAAACGTTTTCTTACAATGATGAATCCTAATTGTGCTCTATAATATCCATATTTAAAACCACAAGATTACTGGTATGGCTCAGTGAGAATTAGGGTACAAAAATGGTGACGTATTGTAACCACTATCACAGATTCTGGTGATGTTTAGGAACAGGTCGACACAATGCAAAGGTTCCTGCAATCCCACAGTTGGAACCACAACAATCCTTTGGTAATGGTTTATCAACATATTTAAAAGGTACGCAAGTAAATTTGAATGATATTGGAGATAGTGATGAAAACCGTAATCCAAGTTGATAAAAATAATATTACAGAATAGTTTGATTAAACTGCTTAAACTATTTCAATACTCCTTACCAACTTCAGTAGTTTAAGTAGTTAACAATTTAAACTTAAATAACAATTTACTCAATTCTTTTGGTGAAGTAGGTAGGTTTCTTTATCTGTAAATATTAACTCTAGATATTCACATCACAATACACTCTAATATTATAGAAAGAGAACCTGTTTCATATCTATCAGGTCGTTTTAGGATGAATAAAGTTACCTGGTGTGATTACTTGCACCGATTAGGCCTAGTAATTTTTACTGTCGGAAGACTCGGGCTATTCTTTGCCTGTGTAAATGCAGCTAATTAAATCGAGCTTCAGATGTGACCATAATATCTAAACCTAACATCACTCTCTTTGTTTTAACCTACGTAATATGACAACCAATCGTTCATAGACTAAACCGAGGCCTCGGGATACATTTGACAGTGGCCACAACAGAGACGTGAGCAGCAAAATGGTGGCGGTGCCACTAATCCGTTACCAACTCCATTAATTTATTCTGGGGAACTAAAAAACCCGGGTTGCATCTATTATCAAACCACCAAACAGATGATAATATTCACCTGATGAATTGTTACGTGTTTGAGGGCTTGCCATGACAGGGTTAGAACTAACCAAAATAAACTACTTACCTGGATTCAGACATCCAGTTTTTTTAGCTGGCACTTCTTCGTTCATACTTTTTTCTGTAAATTTCACATCTATTTCTTTAACTTCTGCGGTGTCTGTAGCCAATTTTACGGTGTCCTCTTCTGGTGAAGTGACTTCAAAAAACAAAATACTCTTATTTTTGGAATGTTCGAAATATTGTACTATTCCTATCAATTACTGTGTAAACAATATTCAATTACACCTATAATACAAAAATAACATGATTACCACATGCTCAAAAGCAGCTACATAGAATTGTATGTAGTGTACGCAATAGAGTTAGAACTAACCAAAATTAACTACTTACCTGGATTTATAGTTTTTGCATTTATATATTGTGATTTGTTATCTTGATTCAAATTGTCAGATAATTTTGATGCCTCATCTTTCTTTATTTTTTGTCCCGTTGACTTCAGAACTTGTTCTTCAACTGCTCCGGGTTTGGTAGCCAATTTTACAGAATAATTTTCTATAAAAAAAACAAAGTACTCTTATTTTTGGAATGTTCGAAATATTGTACTATTCCTATTAATTACTGTGTAAACGATATTCAATTACACCTATAATACAAAACTAACATTGCAAGATGGAAAATATTAACTTTTAATAAAACCTTCCATATTCTTGTTATGTTCACTAAAACAATGAGGCAGTGGTGTTTCTTTCAACTACATTAGCATTCCAGTAGTGTTGATTGATTGATACTACACTCTACTTAGAAAGTGATAGAAACATGCTCAAAAACAGCTAAAAAGAATTGTATGTAGTGTACATGAAACTGAGGCCTCGTAAATATAAGTGGTGGGAAAGTCAGACCTAGTACACATACATTAGCTTTTGTTGTGGTGCCGTACCATATAAGCATTGGACCTTATTTACTAGTACATGTGTCACACAGGACAGCGTGTCGTCCCGGACTGCAATGGACATCACAGTGGTGTTCAAGCAATGATGTCAAACCTTTCAGTGTTGTTATGGTTTAGGTTAATTTATAATATTGGTTTTAGAACAACGTTTTAAACAAATATTTGATAATATGAATTGTTATAGTGTGAGTCATTACATTTATAAATTGATATACAGTTTACCTTGTGGTGTACAATTCGTTGATTTCATTCAAAGTAACGTTGAGTTATTTGAAAATAAATCTCACGACCTAGAAGATGAAATTGAAAGTTGATGTAGTAAAAAGAGATGATACAGAAAGAGATCTAAATTTAGACTCTGTAAAAAACCTAGGAAAGTATTATACCTTTTGGCAGCACTGCTGTTGAATATAACAACATTGTCAGAGTAAATAATGTACATTAATACGTATTCATTTATTTTTCACATAGTAGTGTTTTTATAGTTATTTATTAAGGTTGCCAAAGTCCTGTGGATGGTACATATCAACGAAGAGCTCCCTTTTCTATTCAATAGCATAAATCACCACACTGCCAGCCCCAGGCATGATGGAAGTGAAGACACAGGTGAGAGTTGCACTGGTACTGATAAAGTAGGCTAGACCCAGACAAATCAATCTGCCGTCGGATTGCCATGGACCAGGTTGGAGGTTGGATGTGAAGTTAAAAACCTGATCTTTGAAAAAATCCCTTATTATAAAAACCAAAAAAGCCTCAGAACCTGATGGAATATTTGGAAAAAGACCAAAGCTTTAAAACAAGAATTTGAGACTTGGTGCAAGGAACATAAGAAACCTTGCGGGGGGAAAATAGAAATTATATCTGAAGAGATTATGGTTTATTAAGTTCAGATGTGCTGGCAATACAAGAATCAAGATGGCCTTTTTGTAGCAAATTGTATTCAAAAGGTTAGGAAATATTTAATAGCTGTGGAAATAGCAAACAGAACGCTGGTGATTGATTTACGTATAAAAACCTTTTAGAGACTGAGATGGAATTTAAGCATTTATTTAGTGAGAAAATATGTTAACGAAATGAAAGTTCAGCTTCTATGCACCAACGGGCAGTGAGGTGAAAGATCTTTTTCGGATGGAGAATATAAATATGACACGATATGACATCCAAATACTTCTGGGAGCTGCAAACACCAAAGTTAGTAAGGTAAATATTTGGAAAATTGTGATGAGGAAGGAAATTCTGCACAAAGTTTCAAATGATAATTTGTAACCTTACATTTCGGATGACCTTCGTAATAAAAGAGAGGAGGGATTGGAGACTTGAGAAGTATAAGAAGAAAGACCAGAGGGAATGAGACCAAGGGGAAAACCAAGAATGAGATGGGAAGATCAGACAAAGTGGACAATCAGATCTGAGGAATATATGTAACGATTTTGGGATAAGCCAAAACAAAAAGGACGAAGGCGCATTGCTGGAGCATATGTGTGTAAAGAACATAATAATACAAGTTTCTTCTGCGATATGTACAAATTAAGCAGATTTGCCACATCTTTACTCCCAATGAAAAAATATATGCAAATATATTGTATGAATATATTTTTGGTTTATTATGTTACATCAAAGTAAAAAGAAATACATTCTTAACACTGGTTTTTTTAGAACTTCACATTGTGAATATAAATGTTTTTAGTGACAATTAGTATGAAAAAAGTAAATGAAATTAAGTTGAAATTCTTGTCTTAAGCAAAAAGGTACCTTAGCTTTTTGAGTGCCACAGCGTCGCTAATTTTGACAGTACGAAAAGTGCATAAAGTGCCAGCGTCGCCAATTTTGACGTTTCGTATTTCCATAATATTTTATATGGTACAAGATTATTTTGGCCAAATAATCAGACGGCTGTATTCAATAGGTTCCAAACGATCAATAAATACGAGTTTTATGTTGTTTCTCTACTATTTTATCTGTAAAACTTATGTTGTTTGGGTACTTATCAAGAAGCCACTATTTTTGGACGAGTTTTCCTTATCGGGGACAAAATAAATTACAGTATTAAAAACAACTAACTTTATGTAACCTATTTTGGAATTTACAAGTTATTACGACAATCAATTAAATAAAAAACTATAAGAACAATGTTTCATTATTCGAAAATGTCAGGTCATTCGTGTGTCTATTTGGAGATAGGAAGTACGACTCATCGAGTATTTTTCGATTCATTATGGAATTATTTTGATCTCTGATAAGGAAAACTCGTCCAAAAATAGTGGGCTGTGATAAGTACCTGTTCGATGATTCTGTCTTCCTTCCAGTCACGCAACGTAGCGGACGAGTACCGTACCGTGTTGCGTAACGGCCTTTCTTGTTGTTTATGTGCCGATAACCAAGCATTTGAGTAAATACAAAATAAAATAGTAACTTATACAGTATTTTACTGTCTTTCTTTACAAAAGTAATGTATAATTTGAGTTGTGTTCAAGCGAAAAACGTGAATTTTCAGTGTAAATATTATTAGGGTTATTGTTTAGTAAATGTAAACATTTATGTAAATATGGTTGCAAGTATTTGTTTCTAAATGTACTAATCATATTTATTTGTGTTGTATTAAATGTTTTATTAGATTTATTGGGAAAACTACATCATTACTAAGTAATTTCTAAACTCTGACAAATGAAGTACAGTTTATAAAATGTCGGTTCCGGGCAGCATTTTGTTAATACATACAATGCCATGTTTTTAAAATTCTAGAATAAGATATTACACATGGGTTTTATTTAGAATCATATGGCCTTATCACGGTATAAAGAAAAAAAAAATCTTTAAAATACCATATACACACAAATTAGGTTGAAACTTAACTTTTTATACAAAAGTAAAAAACTTTTTTTATAAATACTAAAATTTTTATACAGGGTTGCTACAGGAGTCCAATAATGAAATTCCCTGATTTCCAGACCAAATTTTTCATTTTTCCCTGACTTTTTTCGACGCAATCCCCAGGGTTTTTGCTTCATGCACCGCGTCGTTTGCAGGCTTGGACTCGGCGTGGCGGCAGTAAGTTTATTTGTGTAAAGGGATTTTATATTTTCCCCTGACCAACGTCGAAATTCCCTGACTTGAGACCAAATTCCCTGACTTGAGACCGGATTCCCTGACTTTTCCCTGATTTCCAGTCCTGGTTTTTTTCCCTGACCTGTAGCATCCCTGTTATATTTTTGTAAATCAAATTTTATTTTTAACGATATGTATCATATTCTGCATATAATAAGAAAAAAAACAACAAAATGATGGAAATCTGTTTGGTAGTTATTTTACAACAGCCTTTTTCCCAAAAGCTTACAATATGCGAAAAACAGCGTGGCATTTTATGCATATGCCTTCGGAAAATACCCGTGGCACTCAAAGGGTTAAGTACCAAGTTTAGCCATTATTTGTGCATGCTAAAAAAAATGTATTAGTCTTAACACATTTTCAATATATTAACATCTTCAAATTGGACTCTGTATGCAATTCTTTCTACAGTTTACACATATTGCGTTCTACACATATTTAGTAATTTTATTACAAAGAGTTAGTGGTGTGTAAACAAAATTTGTAAAAAAATAAATTATTTTTTCAATGGTTGAAAACCATTTAAACAAGAGTCAAAACTTAAGTAATTCAAATCACTAAGTTCTATTATGATGAAGAAAGTTACCTGATTTATTGTTTCTGTTTACATAACCTTGATTGACATTCTGATTTCCAATTGCTTCATCAATACATTTTTTAATAATACCTCTTCCTCTTCCAATGGTACTTGATTTCATTTTCATATTATTTTTACCATCATATATTCGTCCAGCTGCTGGAAATGAAACAAGTATGTTATTTTTAGAGTTTTCAAAATATTGTACTATTCCTAAAATACAGTGTAAATAAAACTTGATTACACCTACACATCTAAGTTAACCCTTTGCACTCCGACGTCCGAAATATCGGCCGTTGTTTTGGCCAAAACCTCGGACGTCCGACATTTCGGACATTTGCTGTTTAGGCCAAAACCTAGGACGTCCGAAATGTCGAACGTTGGTAAATCCTTAACCCTTTGAGTGCCAAGACCATATATTTGAGTTATGGAACTTTTTGCAACATATGTTATATTCAGGGGTATGTCCTAAAAATGCCAGACCCGGAAATCCCAGTTGTGTAGCAACTTAGTAAAACATTTTTTAACAGGATTATTTCCATAGAAACTTATCATGCTGTAGATCAAAATGCTTGGTTTTAATTGGGCTATACTTTTATTAGTAAATTTTCTTACAGTTTATTTCTTATATATATTATATTTTTTAACACAAAACAAAAAAAGTTTTTCTTTTTTAACATTTTTTTAAAGTTTTATTGCAGTTTTTACAAATAAAAAAAAAAACATTTTTTAGTATGGAAAACACTTTCTTTTCTAAGGGAATATTACTAATAAAAAATGTGCAAAATTTCATAGTGTTATGTTCAAAACCGGGACAAAAAAAATTTTTTTTTTTAGACCAAAACAGTTTTTGGAAAAAATACACACATAGCCTCATCATATACATTTGTGTGTGGTCTAAAAGAAAACTTATAAAATTTACTCACCACATACAGTATTTCTTATGCTCAAGAATGAAAGAATGAAATTTCAGTTCAAAATCTTCACTAAATGTTTATATACAATTATTTATATACACTATTCACAACAGTTTGTCTTCACTTCACTTGCATTTGTGCTTTGGGAAAGCAGGTGCCATGACAGCCTTCCCCACAGTTTGTGCAAACTGTTCTAGACCTCTTTCCTTTCCTGTTTTGAAATCAGGCCCCCTCATTGTACATACAAAACAAGTCTTTTCTTTTTTTCCGGCAATTTTTCTAATCCAATTTTTCTTTTGTCACCCTCTACGTTTACAGTTTTACCTTGCTGTGCTACCCATTCATCAGAAATACTTTCAATGATTTGCACAGTATACTGGTATCTAGAAAGAGGTTTCCTGTTGTTTTGGACACAATTTTCCCTATATATAATGTAGGAATTTATTACCATTCTTGCAAAAAGATTAAAAACAACCTTTTTCCAATACTTAACTGTTTCGTCTTTCGTCAAGGTAAGAATAGAGCATCATGTCGAATGTGTCTATCCCACCCATGTGCTTATTGTAATCTAGTATGATGGATGGTTTGTTTTCAACTGTTTACCCTGCCATGCCTCCTTTTGGTATGTACAATATCTTTTATCTCAGCTTTTGAGGACAGCAAAACAACTGGTTTTTTTTTGTGATGCTTGTTGTCTATAGGCCAGTGTCACTATGTTTCCTTGATGGTAGTACTTCTTCTGGCCAACTTGAAACTTTTTCTTTGATTCCATCAGGCAAGCCTTTTTTATTCTTCCTTACTGTGCCAGTAAAAAAGGTTTTTTCCTCATACAATTTTTTGACCAGCGGAATACTAGAAAAAAAAATTGTCTGTAAAAAACATGAAACCCTTTTCTGTAAATAATTACAAGCACGAAGAAGAGAAGTGACAACCGAATAGCCAAGACCATATTTTTTTACCTCATCAGATGGAGATGTGTTCTTCTTACCCTGATAGCAAAATAAGCTCATGCAGTAATTAGATACAGAGTCACACAACACCCATAACTTTATTCCCCACCTATGGTGGTGCTTATTGGGGAGGTATTGTGTGATTCCGGTTTGACTTTTCGTCCCAATTAGAGATTCGTCGACTGACAAACTGTTCATGGGCTGTATAAAAGAATAGCCTATTACAGTGCTCAATTAAGGGTTTGAACTTTTGAGTGGGGTCGTAACCTGGTTGGTTGGCTTTAGGTAGTTTTTCATTGTCAACAATGTGAAAGAAACTAAGCAAAATTTGAAATCTATTTCGTGTGAACATCTTACTAAAGCATGGAGTTGCTTGTGAGTCACTAGTTGACCAATAAGAGGGATAGTTGGTTTCCTAATCAGGCCCATATTTAAAACAGCAGCAATAAAAGCCTTCATTTCCAAAATGTTCACGGGGATCCAGCTGTGCCTAACGACTACCAGGTGAGTCATTGTCTGCAAAAGACGAAATTGTCTGGTTAGCATACCTGTTGGTTTCAACCACAAACATAGTCAAAAGTGTTTCTGTAAAAAACAGTGTAAAATAGTCAATGGGCTTAGAGTCAACAGGTGGGCAATGTCTAGGGTCCTGGAGATTCAACATAAGAAAAATCATGAGTGAAGTTACTGCGGCTCTCTTCGTTTATACTAAGCCAAATATCATTGTCTGTAGGCCCGTCGGCATCATCACCCGATTCAGAGGAACTGGATAACACACTCCTATCAATGATTCTACTTACGTTAGGTCTAGGCCTAACCTGTGTTCCTGACCGTACAAGGCCTAGGTCTAGAAACATCAAAGTCACTTCTCTGAGGATTGACCTCTATGTACATTTTTTTGTGGCTCATACAATGGATCAGCATCACTATCATCACTAAATAAATCACTAAGATCGTCTTCTGAGGTTAGTAAAATTACCATCAGATACATCACCATCAAGTTCTCTGTCCACCTCACTTGATCTAAGGTTCTCAGGATCCATTATTCAGCCATTTGAAAACTACTTAAGTGTTTTACACACTAATAATAAACACTACACGCACAATTCAAACGATTGTAGCACAAAACGTAATAATTACGCTATTAGAATTCAAGCAACAATGTTTCAAAAGAAACAACACACTAGCACGCGGTTCTGCATTCGTCGTCTGCCACGCTACTCAGCTAGTCAGCTGTCGGCAGCGCTGTGATGGCCATTGTTTTTTTTTTTAGATTCTCTTCTGGATTGGATTTTTTTTTCCAAACACCCACAGAAAATTAAAGGCATAGCCCTATTATTGGAAATACAATTTATTACGTCGAAACATAAAAATACCGAAAAATATAAACAAAGGATCTTAAAATAATTGGTGGCGAAGATTCGTCACCATGGCATTTCTCGCATATACAACTGGTGGCGAAAGTCGTCACCTGTGGCATTTCTCGCATTTATCATTGCTGACAAAAATTTCGTCACCGTGGCACTCAAAGGGTTAATACTGGCTTTCTAAATTATCCAAATGCGGTAAATTTATGATATACGCAATCTGGATAGTTGTTGGATGTAAATACGTAGTAAACCTTTATACTCTATAGCGGTGATTTTGCAGTTTTACAATGAGTTGTAGAGGTTTGTCAACTTCACCATTTTCGTCAGCTGATTTGATCCCAACTTCAACAGCTGATCTCTTCATTGTTTTGTTTAGTCTGATAAGTTATTTCAGTCAATAAGGTTATGTTGACGATCTGAGTGATATTTTTGTCAGTAACATATCAGATTCGGAATCATCTGACGATGCCAAAAGTGAAAGTGAGGGAGGTATTACAGTACTTTGGGATTATACCGACCA
Source organism: Homalodisca vitripennis (assembly GCF_021130785.1). NCBI lineage: Eukaryota > Metazoa > Arthropoda > Insecta > Hemiptera > Cicadellidae > Homalodisca > Homalodisca vitripennis. The sequence continues at coordinate 29,781,918 of NC_060215.1, read as the reverse complement.
CACTTAGACATGAATCGTTATTTGACATTTTGCTTCTACTGATTACTAGATTAGCGTAGAACAATATTTCTTCAATATAAAACAGGAATTGTCTTATCGCAAACCCCTTCCCAACCTCAGACAGAGGTCAAAGTCGAGCGGTCTAGTAGATAACGTGATTGCAGAGTCCCGCTGCGCGGCCTGCCGTAATCAGGATTCTCGAGAAAGATAAGATAACAGCGACAAAAATACCGATCACAATACCTGGAAATGCTTGTTGATTGATGGTATGTTAGTTCTGTTACTCAACTATATCGTTTTATAACGTTCTAAGTTCATTGAAATAGGTTTAAGCGTTGGGGGCATATAACGGAATCTGACCCCATTGATAATCGTTGTAAGTTTGTAATTAAAGAGTTGTTTTTTCGTTCTGTTTCTATAAATATCAGGTCTGTTTCTATAAATTTGTATTTTTGTGTTCTTCATACTGATGCGGTCGGTATAATCCCAAAGTATCGGTATTACGGGCATAAAAAGGTATAAAAAAGTAAATATTCAATCATTTGACAAATAACTCACTATTTGGGGAAATTATCAGAAATTACAAAACTGCCTACAACATTTTTGTTTATAGAGGTAAGTTTATGAAATTTTATGTGAATGTTTACAATTAAGATGTAAGGAACCTAGAAATAATAGTAGTTTATATAATGTCAATGCAATTTTTTTTCAGTTATAACAGCTAAAAGTTAACTTTAGTAAAAAATTTTGCAAAAGAATTTTTTTTTATAAGTGAAAAAAGGTATTAAAAATAATGTTATTACAAATATATATTTTTTTTACAACATAGAATTTTATGACAAATAAAACAAAACCAAAATTATAACTCTAACTGCTAAAATAAAAAAGTTACAACTTTTTAACAAAACCCTTACAAAATTGATAAAAAGGGCTCTGAGGTTTTCGCCAGTACTTGTTCAATAGAGGCCCGAGTTTTTGGTAGTGACCAAAAATTTTACTCTCGAGTGCAAAGGGTTAATATTGCAAGATTGATATATATATTAACTTAGAATAAAACAAAAAAACTTTTTAAAAGTCATTTTATGTTCATTACAACAAACACCTTATTAAAACTTAATTTTACCGACATTTCTAGTCACTGGCTGAATTTTACTGCCAGCTTCATTACCTATATGTAAACAATTTATGAAATAAAATGACCCTTGATCTAATTTTAACAAATATGTCTGGGAGAATTATAAACCTATTAAACAGTGAGACGAAATGTACCCTAAATTTAATTCCATGACCTACTACACTTAATGTTTCCATCGCTAACATAATAAAAATCCTTTATTATAAAAATTTGGAAGCTGGATTCTTAGGATTTTTAAAAAACTATCACTGTTCAAATTGAGGTTTATTCCACAGTGTGACAATGTTTTTACCCAGAATTCCAATGTGAAAGAAATCCCCTGACTGATATACTAACCATTGCCATGACTAAGGAACCCCATACTCACAACTGTTATAAATTCAGTTGAGGTTAAAACGTGGGTGTTAAATCAACACGTAACCTTACTCGATCGATTTAATCTCACAACCAATTAGAATGTTCTTGAGGAGCAATCGTTCACAGGCAGGGTTGCTACAGGACTCCAATAATGAAATTCCCTGACTGTTCCCTGATTTCCAGACCAAATTTTTCATTTTTCCCTGACTTTTTTGACGCAATCCCCAGGGTTTTTGGCAATTAATGGGTGGAAAAAAGCGGTGTTGAGGCTAACAGGGTGCCAAATATAAAAAAGCAAAAAATAAAGTGAACACAGTTTAATACGTACAAAAAGATTGACTTAAATGATCTTTTACAACACAGAAGTAAAATACTTTATAGTCACGGCCACCAAATACGGCGGGGTGGGTGGATTTGCGCTGCTGCCACGTATATGGGACCGGTGAAGCGGAGGAAGGTCGAGAATCGGTCGCTCTCAGGCACAAATTGGCAACGCTGTGTGCACAGTGTTTGCCTAGTCCAAGCGTCGGGGCGCCGCCGGTTGCAGCTTTCACTTTCACTCGCCACCCCGCCAGTGCCAGTGCCAGTCGTATTTATACTGTCTGACTAGTTAGTGAGTGTAGTTACATACTGAAAATGGAGAAAGCTGGTAGTTCATGAGAAAATGAAAAAACACCTGTGAAAAAGGAGACGATTAGAGGGTATTAAAAAAAGTGATTTAAATAGTCAAACTAAATGTGTTGTAGTTAACGTTCTGAATTTTCTGAAAGGTTTAGCTGATCCTGGTGTTCTTGGAAACAATTAACTTCAAGAAAAGTCAAGAACTTACATCAAAAGTGTGTGGATTAAGTCTCGTTCTGTTCAACGATGTGTCCAGGAACAAAAATTGTCACCAACATGTGATTTCTCGTCCCCAAGAAAACGATATTCACGAGAGAAACAACTGACTGTTTTAAGTGACTTTGATTGTGATCTGGTTCGAAGAACAATTTTGGAGTTTTATGACCATGGTAAGTTTCCAACAGCTGAAAAAGTGAGAATAAAACTTCAGGAAAAAAATTGAATACAAGGGAAGTGTACGATCAACTAGGAGGCTATTGCACACTGTTGGGTTTTAAGTTGTAAGAAAGCAAACGTATGGGTCGTAAATTTTTGATGGAAAGACAGGACATTGTGGTTGCACGTGCACAATTTTTAAGGAAAATGAAATCTGTACGGGATGAAAACGTTGATCGCGTGTATCTAGACGAAACATGGGTAAACCAAAGTCACACAAAACATTTTATTTGGCAGCATTCTGATAAAAGTGGTGGTTTGAAAGTGCCAACAGGGAAAGGTGGTAGATTAATAGTGTGTCATGCAGGAAATTCAAAAGGATTTATTCCACAGTGCAAATGGGGTTTTAGATCTAAAACAACCGGTACAGACTATCATGCTGAAATGAATCATATATCATTTAAGAGGTGGTTTTGTGAAGATCTTCTACCAAGTTTGGAAGAACCTACAGTCATCGTTATAGACAATGCACCCTACCACTCCGCACAAATTGACAAAGTTCCCTCATCTAATTGGAAGAAAAAAAGATATACAAGACTGGTTAAATAGAAAAAATATTGATTTTCTTGACAAGGAAACTAAAGCGGAATTACTTGTAAAAGTTATACCTTTTAAACAACACAAAAAAATACGAGCTTGACGAACTAGCGTTGTCATGGGGCCATGAAGTGGTGAGGTTGCCTCCTTACCACTGCCAGTACAACCCGATTGAACTTATCTGGGCACAAGTCAAGCGAGAAGTTGCTACAAGAAATAGTACTTTCAAATTAGCAGATGTTGAAAAACTCACTTCAGAAGCTATAGATAAACGTTACCGCTGTCGATTGGGAAAATTGTGTGAGACACAGTTGAGAATTTGCAGTCTGACGATTGGGCTAAAGAAATTGTTAGAGATGACATAATGGAACCATTTATTATAAACCTTAGAGACGACTCATCAGACAGTGAAAACAGCGACAGTGACTGTGGCATTGACAAAGATTAAAAGCAAGTAACTCGGAACCACCAAGTGATCAAATCAACCACGGACTGACATATAATTTCACTGTGATTATTTAACCGTAAGTACTAACAATGTCACTTGTTTAATATAATTACTTAAAAAATGTTTCTTTATTATTTCTATTATTACACGTGTTTAAAATGTTTATATTTAAAATAATTTTGCTAAGGAAGGCAAAACAGATTGTTTTAAGCATGGTTACTTTTACTAAACTTAAAATATTTATTTAATTTTCGCTATGGTTACAATACATAGTACTATAGTTGAGTAATGATAAAAATAATAGAAAGTAAAGTATTGCTATTAAAAAAAAGTTGAGTAGAAATTGTGTGTATACGCACGGCGCACGCATTGCTCTGCGTGTTTGATTTTAAATAATTTAGGTTTTGCACGCATTTCCCAGCGAATTTAGTAAACTGAGAAAAATTTGTTTGGAACAAAAAATAAAGTTTATACCTTTGTCTAAAACTTTGCCACAAGAAAAAATGTTCCTAACCAAAAAATAAAAAACTTCCTCGCTTACTGAAATGTTTAATACACCATGTTAATGAATTAAAATTGGTTTGTAGGTATTTAGTATTTCAAAATTACATTTTTGTATTTACATTCTAAAATTAATATACTGTTATCATCAGCGGTCTCTCCTGAAGCCAATAATGCGATTTTCATCTTTGTAACTTGTAAGATGTCATCAGAATCTCAGGAGAAAGCAAACAACATCATGCTCTAAAATGGATACAATTCAGGGATTATTCTATTTCACGATGTTTGCACAATCTGGCAACGGCGCAATTCCACCCACCCGCCTAATTTGGTGGCCCGACTGTAGTACACTGCACCATAAGTAATTAGTAGCACATAGAAATTACAGAGCTAAAGAAGGTACATAACTTAAACATCAACTTTTAAAGTCACAAAATTGTCAGGTAATTAAATGCATGTATTTGCTTTACTGCAGGAACTTTTTATTAACTTAACATACTAAAAGCACTTTTCACAGTTGCATAATTGTTAGTACGATTTTAAAACTAGGCGATTTTAGGTAGGCGAGTCTGTCGCACCGGCCGGGCCGGGCCAGCCGAGCCGCCTCGGCTGCCTGCTTCATGCACCGCGTCGTCTGCAGGCTTGGACTTGGCGCGGCGGCAGTAAGTTTATTTGTGTAAAGGGATTTTTATATTTTTCCCTGACCAACGTCGAAATTCCCTGACTTGAGACCGTATTCCCTGATTTTCCCCTGATTTCCAGTCCTGTTTTTTTTTCCCCTGACTTTTCCCTGACTTCCCTGACCTGTAGCATCCCTGACAGGGTGAATCCCGGATTTTTCTTGTTGTGTTAATTCCTAGCTTATTCTAGTTAGTGGTCACTCTGTCATCTCAGTATTACTCCGGTACATTCAGATTTGGACGTCTTCTTTGTCCTCAGGTACAATTCCATGTTTTTTTGTTTTTTATCGCAAGAGTGAGGCCTTGTTAACCCATCTAGTCCTACACTCTCATTACGACTCGATCAAGCAAACAACACGCACTGAGCGATGTGATCAAACGGTGAGTCCGGTATGGTATACCCTATTGCAGGAGACACTGGAGTCCCTGTGGCAATATCGTTGGTGTATACACACTCGATCAAGCAAACAACACGCACTGAGCGATGTGATCAAACGGTGAGTCCGGTATGGTATACCCTATTGCAGGAGACACTGGAGTCCCTGTGGCAATATCGTTGGTGTATACACACTCGATCAAGCAAACAACACGCACTGAGCGAAGCTATCAAACGGTGAGTTCGGTATGGTATACCCTAATGCGGGAGATACTGGAGTCCCTGTAGCAATATTGTTGGTTTATACACAAGCTTCCTTCAGACAGGAAATTCCATCATATGCAATTCCCACGGGTCTAAACGAATCAAGTTCTGGGATTATATAAAGATTTCTCCAGGACCCCATTAATGAATAAACACTAAGTTAAAGGCCTTGAAGTTAACGGGTTTATCCTATTTGTATGGGCAAGATGAAATTAACCATTTGAATGCCAACGTCCGATTTTACCGGACGACAAAAGTTGGCTGAAAAGTGCCGACCTTTAATATTTTTAAATAATATCATATTGAGATGTTTGTGAAGAATCGTTCTATTCAAAATAAATTGTTATAGTACACTTCCGATCAAACTTTAAATTATGAAACTCACATATAAACATTTTTGGTTGCCATAGCTACCAGAAACAATGTGACAATAGTTTCTTAGAAGTTGTATAACTCACTCATTATTTAAGATAATAATATACATTTTTCAAGATTTACAGACAATTGCATACACATTCCAATGATATGGACTAAGAAAAGGATATGAATTTTTTTGGTCATAATAAATTAGTTGAAAAATGAAATTAAAAAATATTTTTTAATTTTTTTTAGGTAAGTCCATTTTTGGTATTCCTAAATTTAGTGTTTTTCAGAGAAAAATAAAAAAAAGAATCATGTTGATAGCTTATTAAATAATTGAACTGTAAATTTGTTACTAAAACCTTGGAAAATGCCTGAAAAAGGGCTGGCACTTTTAGGTACACCCACTAGAAAAATACCTGGCACTTTTCAGTATACCCACTCAAAAAATACTTGGCACTCAAAGGGTTAAAGCATACAAGCGAAATGTCTTAATTAGAAATTTACCTTCAGCAAGTGTTGGTATTAGAAGAGGTGTTGCGCTTACAGCAGGTGTTGCGCTTACAGCAGGTGTTGCGCTTACAGCAGGTGTTGCGCTTACAGGAGTTGGTTTTATAGCAGGTGTAGGTCTAACAACGGGTGTTGGTCTCATGCTACGTTGCCAAGGTCCTGTACCAGTGATACCTCGTCCTCTTCCACGGCCGATTGGTCGCTTTTGCTCCTTTTCTGTTTCAGCCATCTGAAAATGAAAAGTATTGTAGTAAAAGTCTAACTTAACTAATCAAATATAATTTAAGTTACATGAAATCAAAGTGATCAGCCTCTTTTCAACTGCGATTAAAGTATCCAATTAACTTCCTACTTAATTAAATACAAACACAGTTTTTAAACATAGATTACATTACTTAAATTGATGTATTCATAATTCTGTGCATTTTAACTTATAAAATGAGAGCCTTAACATAACAAGAATGTAATTATTTGTAAAAGTATCACTTTTTAATAGACCAATGTTTACAAGTATATGAAAATTAACATAAGTACTGTAAATAAATACGGTATGCTTTTAGTGTGGGTGAGAGTGTGTGCAAAGATACTAGTTAAGCTTAAGAAATTAATATTTATTTATATTAGTATAATTATGGCGGGCAGCTCTCCTAGATCAAAGTAAGAAGGATATAAGACTGATATTAGGGATGTTGGTAGGACATGGCCCCATAAGGAAACATCTTATGAGGGTGGGCCTTAGCCAGACTGACGAATGTAGGCTCTGTGGAAAAAAGGAGGAATCAGCAAAGCATATTTGGTTTAATCTGCCATTTCAAAAATTCGGAAAAGATTCCTGGGAGCATATCTCCTCAGCCCCAAGAATATCAGAGAACAGGAGCCCTCAAATTTGATAGGCTTCTGTAAAATCCTCTGATTTTGAGGAAACAAATCGAAGTAAGGGAGGTGAAAAAGGTCCTTTTTAGGACTAAGAGCGGGGACAAACTCCTTTTCCCTCAGGACAAAAATATATACATATACATGACCTATTAATATTTATTTAGTGACCTGTGTCCATGTGACATGCCCTATATGAAGTAATGGTTCGCAAAAAGTAGGCAGTCCACTATCCCTTAACAAAACCAGTTCCTGTGCCATATTTGCCTGACGTGCTCAATACACGGCCATGATAGGTAGCAAGACTGACAGGTCGCGTGTTGTTTTTAAACCGGGAGACGTTGCGATAGGAAAATTAGAAAAAGTACGTTAGTAAAAAAAGTTTTAAATGTTGCAATTTTAAAAATTATACTTTTTTGTTGCTGCTGCTCAGCTATATCCGCCATCAAACTAATGGTAAGTGTTCTCTGTTAATATCCATCTATATATTTATGTTTTTCATGATTTATTAACTTTTTTCACTTTACATAATTGCCTTTGTATTACATTTCAATTTATATCTCTGATCAGCCCCTCTAGAATTTGATATTTTACTTATATGTACTATCTCGAGGGATGTTTTTCTTTCATTCCACATCAGCGCGGCGCGAAGGTGCTGCCGAAGCCCGCGCTGATGGCCGGAGGCACTCGTCTCATTTCGATAACAAGTAATCAATTTGTAGCTCGAAATTAAGAAAAACATTGTTAATTTGGATCAAAATATTGTTCATTTACGTTTGCAAAGATGGCAGCGCATCCGATGACGTTATCACGAGGTTGAATCATGGTCACAAAAGGTCACATGATGCTCGACGTGGATGTAGAACATGGAAATATTACTCCGCGTGTGAATAGTTGTTTAATTTTTTATGTTCTAGAACTTCCTTATTTCTCATTTCCACCCCATCAAACCTTATACTTTTTTTTGTTCTATAGAACGATTCCAATAATATGATAAAGCAAAACTCGTATTTTTTCCGCTCCGGCCGTTAATATAATAATTACCCAGTAGCCTACTCTCACAGATAGTTTGATTTACACAAAATGACAATATTGTCAACTAAATATAGCCTATGCAATACACTAAACAAACTATACATAATAAAATAAAGGAAAACAATCTCCGTTGATTTGATATCCAGAGAAAATTCATTAGGTTACACATTAATGAATTCTCCTTCGCCACTGAAGAAGGGTTAAATGACATCATACGTGAGTGTTATCTTGCCAATTGATAAATAAGAGTAATTTGTATAGAAATGTTATGTATATATAATTATAAATATTTCAGAACACTAAGATTAATATTAGATATGAAAGAATAGAGATACAAACTAGTAGCCTACAAACTGAAAGCTAACTTACACAAAATGACAGTATTGGCAAATAAATATATGTAATGCATTAAATTAAACCCACATATAAATAATAAAATAAGAGAAAACAATCTCTATTAATTGATACTCAAAAGCTAAACCCTCTTAGACTCTGCTTGACAGCCCAGCCATAAGATGAAAGTTATCAAGGATTTACTAGTAATTTTAAAAAATATATTAATTAGCACATTCCTACATTTAAGATTATTGCAATGAAGTCGACAAAAGTTAACTTTACTCACCTTCACGCCTAAAATCTTCTGAAGGAACTAAACCGCACTACTATACGCGAAAAGTGTTACACGAACAACCATAAAAATAACTCTGTAGTGAGTGAGTGAAGAGGAGAGGAAACGAAGTGGTGGCCAGCAGGGCGCGGGCGGAACTTAAAAAGTGTTGCCATAACACCCACATAAAATTATACCACACCACAAACATCATAAACTACCGTTATGTTTTTGTTATTTTTTACCTGTGTTAATCATTGTGCAGGCGTATATACTATATGTAATATTTAATTGCATTTATTTTCAACGGCAAAGGCTCTTTAATAATATAGTATATTAATAACTTGTCACAATTGATAAGATTAAATACATTGTAGTTGCGAAAACAGCATAATATAATATAAAAAGGGTATATCAAAATATGAAAAAAATCACTCATATACTATGCACTACAAATGTTCATATGAATACTCTAAATTGGATATATTACGTAGTCAAAAAGCATGCAAATTTATTTATTCATTCCATTGGTAACCTATTTACAAAATAAGCTTAAAATACAAAATTTATATGATTCAACTATAGTATAGACATTAGTATTGGCACTAGATATAACTGAATAACGCAATATAGTCCAGATGTAAGTAAGACAAACAAACTAAGATGCAGTTAAGCTACATTGTAATAACTGTAAAGCTAAATAAATAAAGAAACATAAAAAACAATTGTGTGAATAAAAATATATAGTAAGGGAAAAACAAACAACGATAATTAATTGTGTACAACAATTCAATAAAATGAAATATAATGATCTAAATATCAATTTAGATCTCTCTCTAAACGGGAAGAAGGTCAATGTCGAAACCTAGTCTTGCCCTACTCTTACCGCCTACCTGTATGAGGGAACCAGGGGCGGCTTCAGTGCGGGGGCATCAACAATCCCTACTCAATTTCAAATCTGGGAAAGGGATAGCCACATTTTCTTCCAGTCCAGAAAATCTTGGCCATCTCTCAAGAACACAGTCGATTGTATTTTGAAGAGCAGTGGACAGGAAATGTCCAGCTTTTGTAGAATGTACAGAAGAACCTCATGGTTGACCTTGTCAAAGGCTTTTGCAAAGTCAAAGAATACAACAACCACCTGACGGCCCTTAATAAACGTAGCCATAATATACTCCTGAAATACAGTTAGGTTAGTCATAGTATATCAACCCTTGCACAACCCATGCTGCTGCTGTACAATCACATTTTTTGACTGAGGCTTGAGCCTGTCTAGAATTAGGCTTTCAAATACTTTAGCTACGCTAGATAGTATAGCGATTGGACGATAGTTACGTGCATCCCGAAGGTCTCCCGATTTAAAAATGGGTACAACAAAACTAAATTTAAGAATGCTAGAAAAGACTCCAGATGTCATTGATCCGTAAATCATTGCTAGGATATAAGGAGATAGAAGATCACCGCATCCCCTAAGCACAGCAGGTTGAATCCCATCAGGTCCATCTCTTTTACCTGTGTACAAGGTACCCAATTTCAGTGATAGGGAAGGAGCATGTAGACAAATTAACAAGGGTCCTCAGAAAGATTTATGTTGGCCGAAGGTACCGCATCAAAATCTGAGGGGAAGTGCTTGGCCCATATGCTACACATGGCACAAGGACCCTCCACTACGACCTCATTGCTGGTCAGACATATCGGAAACTCGGTATCTTTGGACTGCTTCACATGACTCCAGAAGAAACGTATATTGTCGGAGATAGACGTCTGAACTCTTAGTAGATAGGCATCGTAGTAGCTTTTATATTACACATAAAATATATGCACTAATACTATCTATAACCTATAGTCGAGAGTTGGGTAAAATTAACATTTTCACTTGTTTAAATTCAGAAATAGGACATAATATATTGGTTTTATTTCAAATATATTAGTTCAAATATTTTATGATGGAGCTTGCTAATATTAATATTATTTTTAATTGCTTAATTTTCTTAATAAAGGTGATACATAAATAGTCTGAAAATTTAGCAATCGTTTGAATAATTTAACTTTAATTTCAAATGTAGCCTCCAAAATTTTAGCCATCTTAATGACAGCAGATTCATTACAATGATATAAATAGGATATGAAACGAAGAGATTGTTTTAGTGAATAGTCTTTTATTGTTTTCGTACTTGTTCCAGCTACCCTGGTCCATCAGATACATGCTTGACTTTTTATTCATACAATTTTTTTGTTGCTAATAATGATTTTGTCGAGTTCATCGCCACATATTAATTGGTTTTTAATGTACTTTGTATGTTCAACCTTGTGACAAGCATTTTTTGACTCCCGCAGTAAAGGATAGATTCAAATCTTTAAAATATAGTGTTATAATCTTGAAACATTAACGATGGAAAATATCCGAAAACCTGTTTATATATTAAATGACCAACCGTAAATAATAAACTTTAACCAAAGCAATATTTATGGGTAAAACTTGGTTACATGCAGTCCATAAAAACGTACTGTATTACAATCTCATGTAATGAATATTTCTCTGCTAACAAGACTCATGTAAAATAATGCGTTATTTCTCCTCTCATCAAATCATGTGAATTCACATTCCCTATTTTAAAGGAAAGACATATTCGTTTGCTCAGCCGACAGAGATGATAGAGGCTTCATACAGTTGAGGTTTGTCAGCTTCCTCCTCTCCTTGACCAAAGCTCGTCACTCTGTAATGTTGGCTCCTTGTTTCTGGCTCATATCCGGCTGATGACGTAACAAGTAGGTGACTAGAAGACGAAGATGACAAGATGGCGTCTCCCTTGGCGTCTGCACGTGTTTAAATATTTATCCATTTATTCCTCATCCTCTGGTGACGTTTTCTTCCAATTTTTAACAGAATAAAACTTGAAAAATCTTTTTACATCTTTTTAAATACCGTTATATTTCACAGTTAACAGTGTCCATATGATTTCGACGTCAGGAAATCAATAAAATAATCAATAGAGTAAGATCGTCACAAAGTTGCGTCATCCCACCGCTGCCACCAAATATGTAGTGCGTCCGAAAGGGAATATAATGAATTTCGTACATTGATGTTAATTAATCATCGATATTACTTGATCTACTACTTAGGCGAGGGCGTTACAGCATAATGCATTAACTAAATATTTCCTTAACTTTCAGTAGGTTATGCCATTTGATGCTTATGTATCTGTGCTGGGTAAGATTTACCTGACTGCTAAAATTCTTTTTTGTACATATTTAGTTGATAATCTGAAGAGTGTGCATTTTTAATGGAAATTAATTTTCACTGTATTTTAAGACTATGCAAAAGCCTCTATGGATCAGCCTCCCAGGTACTATTACATCGGTTATCCTATCCAAATGAGACCAAATTATTCATGGCATAATATGCTATATTGTAGGATAAAAATAAACTATCCAACAAAATATAATGGATGCATAGTTTGTTGAGTGTCTAACCAACAAACTTTATCAAATAGGCCTCCTAGTGGTAAATCTTAAGATCAGCGACTACCGCTCCAATCGCCGTAATTTTTTGCATACTAACACAGGTTAACGTAATTTCACCGAAAAAATAGTCCCGATTATCGCTAACAAATAAAAACCAGTTTTTCGACAGTACAATGTTGGCAATACAAAACATAAATGACAAGATTTTCGACTATCAAACTAAAAACAATGACCGACCATGGTCGTTTTGATGAGTTGACAGTAGTCACGTGACAAACAGGAAAGTTTCTACTACTTACTAAACAAAACATTCTTACTACATATGATTACTAAGTCTTACAATTTTACTGTTAATTTGAATGAAGTCCTATTTAAACAGCATTTTAGATTAGACCCAGAATAAGTTAACTGTTTAATACATTAAATGTAAAAATGTATTTTTTAAGGGATAACTTAAAATGTTGAACTTGACATTTTAAAACATTTTGTAATAGAAACAAACATAATGTTTATATTAAACTTACCATGATGATTGTTCATATTTTAGTTACATATGTCCTAAATAAACCATAACAATTTGATAGTGGTGACTCAGTTTTTTTTTTATTTATATGACGGAAATAGTATCCCAAAACACAAGTTTATAAAAATCACTATTCAAGATTTCTACTCAAAAAATAATATTTTGTATTCCTCTTTTTAGTCTGAAAGTTTGGATGAAATTAGATGTAATTTAAATTTAGTTGCAATCATTCAAGGTGCCATTCCTGTAGGTAAAAATATAACAAAATCTTTTTTTAGTAATTTCACAAAGAATTGTAGGCATTTGAAGTTCTCATTTTGAGACAAGTTTACTTATAATCAGGCTCAATGGAAAACGGATGAAGACAACAATGTAAAAGTTTTACAGTGTAGGTAAGTAAAAGATGATGGGAGGGAAGACATTTTTTATTACGAAAAGAACATGAGGTAATTTTTCCGCTATACATGAAATGTTATGGAATAAATATTACCAGATTTTATTATTTAAAATATCACAATCTCTCTGGGAGAATAATATATAAGTTTTGGTGTTTTTTAAACTGTAACACACATTCATATATGGTTGGTGTTGATTTTTATAGACAACTCACACCCACTGAGTGCCCTTCTCCCACCACTGGCAGACCCCTTGCCTGCCCTTACCACTTGTTGCGAGTGCTGTACAGCCTACCTGGAAAGGGTGACATGTTTGACAGCCCAGACTGACTAGACTAACCGACTACCAGGCGATCGCAATGAGCCCTACCCAAGAGTCATTATTTTAGTTTTCATACTATTTAATTTAAATGTTTTTATTCGCTCTTCAATGATTAAAATCAAAGAAAGAAATACATTTATTTCTCACAGAAAATCACACTGAAATTTATTCTACATTTATTAAGTCCAGTAAGTGTTTATTGAGTGTTACAGTGTCCGGGTAAGATGGATATTAAAAGTAATTATTATAGGTATAAATATTAGTGTATACTAGTTTTTCTTTGTATATGATTTAATTTCAATATTATTAGTGATTATGAATTAGGTAAAGTAGAGTTAAATTTAATTGAGATTAAAATGTACTCTCAGAAATTCGGACTAATGTGGTTGAAGGCTGATCCGGAGTTAAAAAAATCTAGATTTACTGAAGGTTGGTATGACTCGTTATTTCCGTTGTTATCACAGAGAAACATGACAATGAGCGACGGAAAATAATGGCATAAAATGTTCGTGGTAATGTGTAAAGACAACAACTACCTTGTTTGAATATTACACGTTTAATAAACATAAGATTATGTACATACAGAATACAGTACACTGTTAACTAAACACATTACAAGTTTAGTTGTCAAAATCCTACATTACATGTAGGAATTTGACAACTAAATTCAGTAAAAATACAGGAGATAAACAATATGTAGTTGAGATTAAATATTCACTGGTCTAACGTTAAAATAAAGGAATGGAACTTATTTCTTGTACAAGTCAGTAATGGATTGTTTTGGCTCGTCTTCTTGGTGCAGTCTCTCAACTTTCTCAAACCCATAATGTTGGCTGTGGATATTCCTTCTAGTTGAGTGATATATTCTAGTGCCTTGCCCATAATGTTGGCTGTGGATAATCCTTCTAGTTGAGTGATATATTCTAGTGCCTTGCCCATAATGTTGGCTGTGGATATTCCTTCTAGTTGAGTGATATATTCTAGTGCCTTGTGTAGCATCTTAAACCCTTTGGAATGTGGGACAGAATTTTCCTGACTCTCAGGCAATTTAATCTTCCACAATTTCGTTATTTGACGCAATTTCAACAATACCATTGTCTGCTATTTCGTCTTCATCATCAGACGAGGCTATGTTTTTAAAAGCTCTAGGTGTTTTGAATTTCCAAAGAATGTGAGTCTAAGCTTATGACTGTCAGTTCCATTGCTATAGGCTAACACCGTAACCCGTTCCATGCCTTTTTGTAGCCTGGGGCTAAACCTTTTTTTTTCAAAGGAAGCGTTTTCGTGTGCAGCATTTTGTAGTTCAAGCCAGTCTCATCACAGCTGTATAACAGGTTACTGGAAATTCCTTCTTCATCAATGAGTTTAATAAGAACTGTTTTAAATTCTGGAACAGCGTCTTTGTTGGCCGATAAGGCCTCTCCACTTATTGAAAGTTGGCGAATACCATATCGCTTTTCCATCGGTCAAGCCAACCGTCACTAGCTGTACATTCACCACCTTTTCCTTCAATTTCCAGTTAAAATTTTAAAGCTTTTGCTTGAAGCATGGAACCATTAACAGGAACACTCTTGATCCTTAAATGTTGAGGCTATACGTCATGTGCTTACCTTTGCAGATTCCCCGCATCAATGCGCTTTGTGGCACGGAACTTTTCTTACACAGATACAAACACCTTCTTACGTTTTTCACTCCTCATTTCAATGCAACACACAAATAACGTAACACGCCGGTGCACCGAACAGACATCAACTGAACTGACACTACTTCAGGCCGCCGCGCACTACAGCCAAAGTTCGATGCACTCCTTCCTCCACAATCTCATGGAAATTTCCACCATCATGTACACTAATGGAACCATTGTACTTAACAGCAAGCACCCGAAAATATGAATTGCGTTACATTTGTGCTATGCGGACTATTTACATTAAAACATATTTTCAAAAATAATTTTTTATTTCATAATCGGTCCGGACTATAGAGAGTTTGGATTAGAGTGATCCAAATTTATGTGAGTGTACTGTAATTACGTTTATTTGTTACACAGGTAATTAGTAAGGAATTTGCGGCTGGGTCCTTTTGAATCATTTTCCAAATTCTTAACGTTAGCCATTCATAATTTGTACTATACCTTTGGAATGTCCACAAATAATATTCAGTATCAGTTTGTTTCTTTTCAACACTTAATTCAAATGTATTATTTTCACAGTGTTTTAATGAACCTGACGGCCCCAGTTGCTTTAAATTGATGGGCGGCTGCAGCAGATATGGTTGTAACTGATTAATTAAAGTAGCAGACTTGTACATCTCAAGTACCCAACCCAGAATTGATTTACCACCTTAAGTAATTTATTTAACTAATAAAGTTCTACGTGATGATGGCTGAAACTTCTTTCCCTGTCCCATAGGTATGCGGCTGCAGTCGTATCGATATATATGTATTATTCACACTTATTACAGATGTTCATATTTTTGAAAATGTTTCTGCAATTCCTCAAGGTCCTATTTACAAATTATGGACATTACTAGATGCCTGAGATGATACCTGAGTTGTACACGCATCAGACCAGCCCTCAACTTCCAAAAGAATAATTTATTAAAGAAATAACCAATAATTACAAACAGTGAATGGAAATAAGGGAAATCCGGATGAATAATAACAAGACATAAATCCAAAACAGATTTATTAAATACAATCTGTAATCTGTACAATAACAAGCAACAGTGATTTCTGAAATGATATTTATGCTTATAATATTTTCAAATAACATATTTGTCATTTATAAACACCACACATTCATTCCAGGATTACAGGTTAATAATAAACCAGTTTTGTTACTTAATTTCCTTTTACCAATAAGAAGGAGGCTCTTCAACATGGGACTGACCCAGGCAAAGACTGCAGAACCAGCCTACTCATCTATAGGCCCAGATGCAGTCTCCACCTTCTCTCACGTTCAGTGTGAACTCACCTTGAGACTGGATTCACAGCTAGAGATTCCACAAAATGGTTGACCAACTCTCTGCATGGTCTCACCCTTACAATTCCACCAATTTATTTTAGAGACATTCACAAACCATTCATGCTCCGCTGGTGGAAGGGGTTTCTTTCCCTCAACTAACTAAGACTCACCCCATTACACCAGTTTACTACCGTGTTCAGAGCTGTATTCGTTAGTTCCATGACTGTGATAACAAACTTGCCTCAAGAATTACAATATAATCTGCATACCCCTGAGCAGACACTGATATTGTTCGATGACAAACAGGTCATCCTCAACTAGATTCCACTGTAATAAGAACCCCACCATGGGGATAACCCCTCTTAGTCCTTGCACTGATACTTCCTCTCATAAGAGTGGTCCTTTGTTTGAAGGTTATTTTTAACGATGGAAGGATTGTGAAGGAAACAGGATTTTTCCGGACATTTGCCATCGTTCAGTGAAACAATAAATCAGTAACACTACGTTTCGAGATCTGCAATCTGATCTCTTCTTCAGGTAAAGAACTAACCTAATACATAATATTACAAACTGGTTAAAATAAACAAATCTTACCAAAGCGTTGTGGCACGCCTAAGTCAGGAATCACAACCTACATGTTGTTTGTCAACTTCACTAACTCTATAAACATGCACTTAATAAAAAACTATACAAAACACCAATCATTAAAACAGAACTACGGAATACAGGTCACAATACGTCTTCATTCGTCTACTAACCACCTACGACTGACTTTTATTGTTTCACTGAACGATGGCAAATGTCCGGAAAAATCCTGTTTCCTTCATAAGAGTGGTAATAACCACTCTAACTTTGAGCAGGGCCTTTATAAAGTAAAAAACCTGACCATCAATGGCACGACTAAATTGACAATTGTTTGATTGCCTGTGTTGTCACAAGCCCCTTTGATGTCTAGAAAACACCTATGGCTACTTCTGCTACCCTCGCCTTCTCAATCCTGCACAACCATTGGTGCAGGCCTGAGTTGCATGATTTCCCTGGAGGTGATTTCCTGAACAAAACTAGCAATCATCTTCTCTATGGTATGGAACAAAGGACAGATATATTGGTCTGAAGTACTTAGGCCGATTGTGATTAGACTCTCTCTACTTTGGAATAAACACCACCCTGGACACTCTCCAGGATAGAAGAATATAACTGAGAAACACAGAAGACGGAATAGCCTGCACCAGTAGGGAAGAAAATCAAACTCCTATTGCGAGCAGACCGGTCTGACCCTGTCCTTTCCAGGAGGTTTATAAGGGCTAAACGAGTTAATTGCCCACTCTATCCTTATGAAGGTTTTACTACATGATATGCAAAACTCACCTTCTTCTTATTGCAAACCGTGTTCTGGGCTGAAATTGTCTGCTTCACTTCAAGTTCTTGAGTGATGTTGAATGCTAAAATTCTATGTATTGTTTTGATTCCAGTGCAATGTACGCCACCCATCTTTCATTGTCTGGAAACAATTTGGCTTAAATAATTATCACCTTCGGCAACATAAGGCTCAAGAAAATCAAGGTGGTGTGCCTAACATTAATTTTCATGCACCTCAGTCAACATCGTTAGTACCCATTGTGAGCACAATTTTCAATAGTTTAATAATCGGTCACATAGAACACTTCTTGAAACTTGAGGAACTCTTCTGGTGGCAGAGAAATCATAAAGCATTTGTTCATTTACACTTTCTGCACCAAATCTTCGCCAGTGATCACTGAGTGTCACCCATTACATTCCTCATCATGAACATTTGTTCGGCCATCTTGAAAGCTCTTACCCGTCTGTGTATCATTCCATCACTCATAATATTTTATCTGTATACACTAAAAATCTGATGGTGAATTTCAATTTCATGCTTTTAGCGCAAAGAAAACGAATACCAGCGCACATTTCACAGACGGTGCGATTCTCAACATACGCAGATCACCGACCGCAGCACTGGAAATTTAAAAATTATATTTATTAAAAACAAAAATTTTATAAAAGGGTGCCCGATTGGGTTGGCAGTTATAACAAGTCTATCAGCCCGAGTCGCTCTCCAAGTATTAGTTGTAAAGTTCTATAGCAGTACTTCTTGATGACTAATTGAATTCAGAGCTTTCGGAACAAGTTCACCAACATCGGACACAGCTGCAGTGACTGCTGGTTCAGATTAGTGCACCAAATACATGCCAGAGTAAACAAAGACGACCTTGTACAGCAGCCCAAGGACAAGGATTCACAATGCTTTATAGCACCATTTCAGAATTTTTTGAAAGGAATACTGCAGTAAATGATTTTGGATTCGCATAACCACGCGTTCACCAAACACTCGGTGTACACAATTTGGTATTCATCAATTGCTATCAACTAAGGCAATTATTTACGTTATTGAGGTGAAGATCAATCTCATCTTCATAAATGGGACAACTATAATGGCAAGCAGCAATATTGTCAAGTGGAAAAGCAACAGCACCTTTATTGTTGAAGTGACGGAGTTATCTCAATCAACAGCATTATAAACGGCTCTGTCCCTTCATAGTAAGCAGTAAAGATGACATGGTTCCTAACAATAACGTACAAATAATTACAGTATTGCCTCCATCACGGCAATAAAATTCAGTGACTGATGAAAAGGCGTCTTTGACCTACCCGTGGTTATGCAAAATCTTGGCTCAATTATTAATGGCCAGTTCTCTTCCTAATACAGTAGTATCTGAAGTTGATGAATGGGTTCTAAAAGCATTAACCCATTAGCCACTGAATATTCCTACACATAACCTCCTTGTACAAATCCAATTAAATATTCAAAAAATGCAAGGGTTTAGCAAAACTCTAAAAAAAATGCAATTTTATTGCTATTTGGTTGTCTGAGCTAATGAAACAAGCTACAACATAATGTAATTTATAAACATGTTAAGTGTATAAAAATGTTTTTTTATTTCCATAATAATGTTTTTTAATTAGAAATTTTTGTAAGTTTTGAAAGTATGAAAATTTTTTAGTACAAAACAGTTATAATCCATAATATTTGATGTAGCTTTATAGAGAATTTATTTTTTTATGTAGAAAACTTCATCTAATTCAATTATCTTTATTTATTATTTTAATTTTACGTAGATTTTTGTAAAACGTGACATTTGTTTACACAAATCTAAGCAAAAAGCACAAGGGTTTGGTCAAACAAATAAATAAATTTTATTGTTGACTGAGCAACTGTTTTTACCTAATGAAAACATAGAATATCTCATTTTTAAGGAGACACGATCAAACTCATTAGAAGGCTCTGTCATGTTCGCAAAATTAAAACTTCACCATTGTAATAACAATAAAACAGAAAGGACGTCAACTAATACGTTGTTTGTTTACTCAAACCATTGATTATACTGCAGAAACATGTGTCACGTCCAAAAATAAAAAACAAAGTTTAAAAAAAATAAGACACCAATTTATCGTTTTACCGAAATACAACATTACCATCTATTCAATTACACAACTGGTTAGAAAAAGTCCAAAAATATGGTATTATACTTTGATTCACATTATTTTTTTGGGTTAATGCTTATTTTTATGTACTGTACACGTTCTTTTAATTTTAATACATAAATATTATTATTTGAGCACATAATAATGTTTAAAAAATATATTTAATTACGTGTGTCTGCACCACGGTACTGTTTCGTAATACGTGTTTTTGGTACTGTATTGGCTATTACGAGATGGTACCATGATAAGTGGTTAATGGGTTGAATCCTATTAGATGCATGGTAACACGGTACACTTAGACGTTTATTGGACCTGTAAAAACACCCAAACCGATTTGATGCCAAGAAAACCTAGAAAATAATCGACTTACTGACACTTGCAGAGAGCCTGCGCCTGATGAACCTTTAAAAACAACTTTTAGGTGCAGTTACTTTTCTACTCAATATTATTACTTTCCATACCACTGTCATATCAAGAAATCATCAATATTTCTTTCAAACATGTAATGATATTTTAACTTGATACTTTTAACAAAATTAATGAGCTGCAATTCAATTAAATCGATGATCTTAATAACTAATTACTTAAAATTACAACTAAAATACAATTAATCTTTAACACTAAAAATTATTACATCCATCAAAATCATTCTTAAATACGATAAATACAGTATTGATTATTAACATTTAAAACATGTGTAACAAAAATAAACATAAACTGATATCATACACCATGCATTAAAATTAGTAATAGGAAAGTTAAACATAAATAAATAATAACAGCATGCATTATTAGTCTTCAATACTATTACTACGATTCATTGTATATGTAACAAGCGATATTGCAATAGAGTATTTTATATAGTTATTTTCCTAACCCGTCATTTACATTACCATATTTGGAAGTCTTATCATTAACAACTAATTGTGAGTATTTCAATATATACATAGAATAAAAATGATAAAGTCTATAGATTGCTTTTGGTTACAACACCAGACTTGACAATATACACAAGGCTCGGTTCACCATACTGAGGGTTACTACTAAAGAGAAATAGGAGGAAACTCCAGATTTTTTATCAAAAATTATATCCCTCATTATATCTGTACATACTGCAGAGGATTGAGAGAAACTCACCTGAAACCTGTGTCTGTGTCAAACACGAGTTGATAAAAGTAGGAAATTAAAGTAGTATACAGATTTTAAAATATGTACTGCGATAGAATTTGACACAAACTATAATTTGCTGTTAATACTGTGCGAATTAATTCTACAAGGAATTTTTGCAATCAGTCTTAAGTACTCAAGAAAATCATCAATAGGGTCAAAACTCTTAACACTTTCACTGCCAACGTCTTTTGACGACGCCGACTTTTACAGTGATTTAAACGTATTTTGGCTTCGGTACTGATAATCATTCGCTATTTCCATATGTTTTTATTTCTTACTCTATTGATTGTGATCTATGAAATGTTGTTGGCAGTCATCTGGAATATCGGAAAAAAGTGGTTTGTTTACGAACTCGTCACGTCCCGTCGGCCGTTTGCTGTCGTTCTGCTAATTCGCCGTTTGCATTGTTATTGTTTTGCTTGCTATCACTTTAGTTTACAACGATTGTTTTGTGAGTAAATACAATGGATCGTGACTATTGTGATTATTGAAGACAATTAAGTGCTAGAAAGTGACGATTTATTCCAAGATGACACGGATAATGATCCTGATTTTACTACCGATAGACTTGTGGACATTGTTTTTTTTCACTCAAATAACAAATGTAACCAAAATAGTAATAAAAACTTGTATTCTTGTTTTATAAATAATTGGCTTATTACAGAATTTTACAATTTATTGTTTATTTTCAGTTTCTGATGAAGATTTTGATGATGGTTAGGCCTCCACACTAAAAAACTTTTTTTTTAATGTTTGAAACATAAGTGGATTTTAATTGTACATATGTGTAGTTATAGTGACAGTAATGACATTGCTGAACGCAGAAAACAATGAGAAATATATTTATGTCATAGAATAGGTAGCCTACATGGTGATGTTTTTTGCTCAACTTTTTATTTTTTTTTACAAAAAACATTATATTTTTAAGTTAAAAAATAAGACTTTCTGTTTGATAATATTTATGCATGAGCATTTTTGTGGAAAGAGGAAGAACTCAGCTTTAAAGTCCAGTGGTCTTCTTATAATTGATTAAAACATATTTATTTAAAAATCATTAAAACGGACGGCAGTGCAAGAAAGTTGTCACAATTATGAGACGGCAGTGAAAGTGTTAAAATTAAGTAAGATTCAAAGACATCTGAGATTCTGTATATATCAGGGCAATACAAGATTTGGGTTGCGGTTTCAGGTGATCATCATTTGTGAAGCAAAATATCTTAATTTTAGCCTGAAATTTAGATATGTTCTAATTCTGAACATGATTTTAAATAGAGATCCAGAGCTTATACACAAGCAATGAACAAATTCGTAATGTCCAACAATTCACTTAAGTTTGTTCATTTCTGATTTGAAATTCCAATTGTTTTTTCCCATTATTTCTCAATGAAAGTCTCCTTGTCGGCACAAAACCTGACGTTGCAGAGGCAGATGATAGCTAGGAGTGATACATCCTCAGAAGACATTTTGTCACAACATTCATGAATCGTTCCCATGCCAACTTTACTTCTGCTTCCCTGGAACAGAATCAATTTTCAATTTCATATTTTGCCTGGATTGTGTATCAATAATTTCAGTTAAAGTAGGGATGAGCAGATCAAATAATTCTATTCCCATTCCGACATCGATACCAAAGTTGTGGTCTTGATTCCTGTTATATGCAAATAAAAATATAATACGTTAAATAATTTTGTTTGATTGCGATTAAAACAAATCTGGCCAGTAGAGAGACACAGCTAGTCAAAAACTTCGAACCACTCTTGGCCGTGGTAAACGATTTAAAGCCATAAATGACATATATTCTTGTAGAAGACATTTATGCAACTGCTCCGATTACAAGATAAACCAAAATTAGTGAACATCTGATTGCTTATCGCCTAACAGACGACGGTCACGTAGATACGCTGCGATGTACGGTCATGGATAGACATAGGAAACAGGAACTGCATGCTACTAATCATTTACGACATTATGATATTTTTAAAATTTAGCTATCTATCTATGTGTTTTCATACCCAATATAAGACAAAAACGTGTTTTGGTAATCTGTAATTTGCATACTGCTGATCAGTAGATGTTGTGAATAGATGCATCAGACTCACGGCGATGTGTGAAAATAAATATGGAAAACAAAATGTGAAAAAATATTATTATTAAACTTTATAATTATTTGATCCATCTATCTTCTTTCATACACAAAGTACGACAAATCATTACCATCGATTTAGCGATTGATATTGCCAATCAGCTTTCATCCGCAAGTTCAATCCAGCTTATTTGAAGATTCGAAGAATTCAAGATTCAGCTTCGACATATCATTAGTCGTGATATTGTGAGATCGTGACTTTCTAAGCATATTTCAAGCACTTCTATTAACTTTAGTTATTTTCAATAAAATATATACATCGGAATCCAGTGAGAGCCATGGTATCGAGAATCATCGATGCCTCAATACAGTAGTTACTTTTCAGATACGTTTTGTAACAGGAGGGCAGATTTTAGTACTTCAAAAACTATTTCATAGACAGTAAACCGCTGCCTGGTCCTAAAAAGGTTAAAGTTATACACATACTTGGAATAAAATATCAAACCTTAAAATGTCCATTTCCAGAGCACACTGGTAGTAAGCAGTGAGGAAGTTCCGCAGATCTGTCTGCGACCATGAAACCTGACGCCAAGGCTCAACACATCTCTCCAGTAAGTCTATGAACAAACCCCTGGAACAACAATCACATCACAAACACATTGAATGTTGACTGTTGATACTCGTACTTCATACACATAATCTTAAAATCTGTTTAACCCAAACGAGTCAAATATTACAAATGACTAATAAAATTGTCATATGACTTACTAGCCATATGATTTTAAATCTTGATTTCAGTAACGATATCCATTAACCCTAGAACTGGCACGTCATTTTTCTCTAACCGACAGGCTGTTTTTGGGTGACTTGCTTAGTGTTCTTTTATCAGAATTATTTGTTAACCCACTTATATATGGTATATTTTGTTCATAATGGACTAGAGAACACTGATATATAGTAGTTAACAAAATATATAAATTTTACGGTAAGTCAAAATTGAAAATTCTTGTAAACAAAATATAAGGGATGGAGAAAAGATAGTCTGAAAATCCCTCACAGTTAAGAAGATGGGAACTAGCATACCAATGGGTAACAAAATCAAGAAATCCTCCAAACCTTAAACCTGATAAGTCCCTCCCTCATTTCCCTTCAGCAGAATAACAGTTTTCATGGATATTTAATACAGTACTCAATACAGTGTCAACAGTTATAAAGTGATAACAGTGTCTATAAAAAGTGAATTTGCAACAATGCTTCCCACATTGACTCTGCAACCCCAAGGTGAATTAAAAACTAGAATATTCTCTACTAGTTGTGAAAGATTGAAATGAAATAAAAAATTTCTAATTATGTGTAAAATATGTGTACCTGTTTTTTATTCAATCAGTGGATCCTAAGATATAGTTTTCAAGTTAAGCCTGCTGATTTTCAAAGGAAAGAAATTCACAAAGGTGTAAAATATATTATTGACAATGGATAATTTTAAAAGATATCAGGTTTTCAGAAATCCTTAATATTGCAAAAAGTAAAAACACTACATTTCTAGGGTTGGAATCCTCTTCGTTGGATGTCAAATAAAACCTTAAGGCTTAACCATACAGGTTAGGTTAACCATGTGTAAGGTTAACCGTACACAAAAAATTATAAACAGTCAACATGTGGCAATAAACTTCCACTATCACAACAGCTGATGATAGCGAACCTGCTGGTAGTTTCTTTAATTATGCTGTGTTTATTTGTCAGATTTTGAAATGTCACATATAGAGTGTTGTGCAAATATCTACAGTTTTCGTTTTGCATGCAAAATCTCCATCTAAGACCATCTTCAGTTACTGAAGAAAGCAAACAGTGAAGATTCAATGTAAAAACCGCAGTATTCGAGTGAGAAGTATTTTCATCATGGTTCACACAAACATCGAATAGGGTGCCCCTCCACTTCCACCACAGATGTGAAAGTTGATCATGTTCAAGATATTGTGCTCACTGACAAATGATCAACGATCAGTGCTATTGCCTATGAACGGAATTTCACAAACGTGTGTTCTCACCATTATTCACAAGGTTTTGAACACTCATTGTATTGACTTGTGTATTTCCACAAAAATGTTATCACCTGAATGAAAAATAATGAGATTGAATACGTCGAAAGACTTAACTGACATCATTAATGAAGAAAATTGAAGAAACTGAACCAAAGAAGGAATACTCCACTTGGACAAAAACTGGTGAAAGTGATGTTAGAGGCGTTTTTATTTCTTTAATGTAAAAAGGCAAGCAGCCTATGGTAGTGTTATTGCAAGTTAATTATAAGAAATATTACAGTATTTTCAACACAGTACTTGTGTTGTTTCAAGACAACCTTCCAGTCTCAAGAGAAGTTTGTAACTGGTAAATAAATGACTAAGTGTGAAAACTAAGAGTACTTAAAGTCAGCTTTAAAAACAGAAATAATTACAGGGTATAAGTAAACTTTTTTTATTTGTAAGATCTGTGATAAGATCTACAAATATAGTTTAATTGTAATGATTTTTTAAATGGCTGCACCGATGTTTACGTCAAGGATGTAGTGGTCAGCCTGTCATAGAATTACATTACAATAGTTCCCACACTGTACTTGTGTTGTACATAATCCTCTCGGTCTCAAAAGAGAACTGAGATATCTATGAGTGATGTGGTCCTAATTTAACATGCACAAATAAGAAATTTCTAATTTCATTTCATAATTTTTAAAAAGGTTTTTAAGAAACAAACTGGCATATATTTTGTGTGAATGGCGACCACAGTACCTCAGTTCCCGAGATCTGTGAAGGTTGCACGCAAGGCCAATGAGAGCTCGGGAGTAAGATCGGAAGTTTCCTTCAAGTTCCTGATACGAACGCTCCAGCAGCTGAGGTTTCAGCCGGATGCACACCAAACTGTCAAAAGATTTAGACTATTGTTATTATTGCCTAAATATGTAGTACGTTTATCCCAAATAATTGGTTAGGGCGATAAACAACTAAAAAAGGAACACTCACCATCTCCTTAACTCTAAAAGCGGTAACAATAAGTTTCACGGTTGGAAATTCAAGGCAAACTTTTATGAACACTGTTTGCCCAAGCTCAACTGTACCTTGTTTAAAAAGTGTGTCATATGATGAACATTCACAGACAGATACTCAGTCAGTTTTGCCACATTCCACTGGAATTGATTACCACCAAAATTATGTGGAACCTATATTCCTCATCAAGCCGGAAGGTGATATATTCTCTTGATCACTGCCATTA
The DNA here is from genome assembly GCF_021130785.1 of Homalodisca vitripennis. Taxonomy (NCBI): domain Eukaryota; kingdom Metazoa; phylum Arthropoda; class Insecta; order Hemiptera; family Cicadellidae; genus Homalodisca; species Homalodisca vitripennis. The sequence continues at coordinate 29,755,484 of NC_060215.1, read as the reverse complement.
TAACAGTCCACTATCACAATCTGACCACTGGTTCTCTGAACCAAATTCTTTGACTAGAGTGACATCCGGAATGGAATCAGCAAATCTCAGTTGTTTCCAGGATAATGAACCCAAATCTGACAGACATCTACAATAGTAGCTGTCCCCAGGTGTCTGTTTGAGGCATTCCCCACTCATTGGCTCCAGCATTGAAATGACCAGTGATGACAAATGCCCCAGACATTACTCAATACATTGTGACGGTATCATCTGGGAACTAATAGCATCTCACAAGGGTAATAGTAAATCCTTCACTGTCTTTTAGAGCACTGTCGAATAAGTTAACCTTTCTGGTATCCTGTTTGGATCTCCTCTATCCCTGTACTGCTCGCTTACGAAGACCGCAGAAGCGTGTTCTCAGGCAAAAGCTGGTCCAGGAGGCAATCGGCAGTCCTACTAGTCAAAGATTCTCTTGAAGAAATCTCACAGTGGGACTTACCCTTGAGAAATTAGGTCTGGTATTAACCTTTTTAACACTGACGTCCGTATTAATACAGACGTCGTAAAAATGGCGTCAACTCCTGACATCCGTATAGTGCAGACGTACACGTTTTATTATTTTACTGGTCACATATTTTACCAAATGCTTTGAAATTCCACACACTTGTGCACAAAGATGTGTTGCATCGAAATATATTAGTTTGTAAAGCTTTGACTTCATTTTTTGTCAATCTGCGACTGAGCAATTCAGCTCGACTAACTGCTCACACTTGTTGCAGACAGCTGTATTTCACGAGGTTGTGAATATTCCGTTTTGTTCACAGTTAAACAATGTAATGTAGAGCAGTTAAAGTTTAGTTTATTTGTTTGATTTGAAAATGAGTAAAAGAAATCAATCCAAGTCTCACGTAATGTTTATTTTAAGTACTGTGAATTTCAAAGCTCATATTACATTGACTTAGCCAGAAATGGCAAAAAAATGACAGGTCTTTACACAAATGGAAGTTCCTCCACTTTTAAATAAGGTAGGTCTATAATTTTTGTTTCCTTAGATCAAGGATTAAATTTAACATAAAATAAATTGGTATTTTTGTGTCAAATATTTTTTGGCTATATGTTTTCCATCCTCAAACTTAAATTTTTTATTAATATATATATATATGTATTTAAAAAATACGAGGGCTATTCGGAAAGTAGATTACGTTTTGGAATTAAAAATTAACAAAGTATAGGACAAAATTTTTATTATATACATTTGAAAGCCACACTTAAATACTACTTTTAAATATAGTCGCCATTGAAATTTAGGCACTTATCATATCGATGGATGAGCTTGACAATGCCTTCCTCATAAAATTCTGCCGCCTGTGTCTTCAAGCAGTTTGTCACTTCTTGCTGCAGCTCTGCATCGTCGTCAAAGCGCTGCGTTGCCAGCCACTTCTTCATTGTTGGGAACAAGTGGTAGTCACTTGGTGCAAGATCCGGGCTGTATGGTGGATGGAGATATGGAGGAAACAACTCCCACTGGAATGATTCGAGAACTTCACATGTGCGATTTGCCGTGTGAGGTCGAGCGTTATCGTGAATCAACAGAATTTTCGAGCTCAACTTCCCCCTACGCTTGTTTTGGATCGCTCTTCTGAGGTTGTTTAACGTTTGGCAATACCTTTCTGAGTTGATTGTAGTGCCTTGTTCCAGGAGATCAACAAGAATTACACCTTTCTTGTCCCAAAAAACGGTCGCCATAACCTTTCTTGCCGACATCGTTTGCAAACATTTTCTTGGTTTGTGAGGGGAACTTGTGTGTCCCCACTCCATTGACTGCAATTTGGTCTCGCAGTTAACATGTTTCACCCATGTTTCATCGCCAGTAACGATGCGATCGAGTAGTGATTCACCCTCTTTGTTGTAAGCATCCAAAATTGTTAACGCTGCAGCCATGCGCTGGTTTTTGTGGATGTCGGTCAGGATTTTCGGTACCCATCTTGCACAAAACTTGTGGAAGCCAAGCTTATCATTGACGATTTTGTATAACAAAGTTCGTGAAATTTGAGGGAAACTAAGTGAGAGTTTCGTTATGGTTAGCCGTCGATTTTCTCGGACCTTTGTGTCCACTTTCTCAACAAGTTCGTCAGTCACTATGCTGGGTCTTCCACTTCGCTCTTCGTCATGAACATTTGTTCGGCCATTTTTAAACTTAATGACCCATTGTCGCACTCCACCTTCAATGATAATGTTGTTCCCATAAACTTCACACAACTGCCGATAGATTTCTATAGGCTTACAGTTTTTGGCAGTCAAAAACCTAATTACTGCGCGCATCTCACAGTTGGCGGGATTTTCAATTGCGGCAGACATTTCAAACAGACACTGTGACTAGATGCGTTACAACACGAACTTCCCGCTAGCACGGCTGGATAGCCACTGAGCGGTGGGACGTCCTGAAACCAAGATGGCCGCGCTAGTCCCGCCCCTAGCGGCCACAGCGCAAAACGTAATCAACTTTCCGAATAGCCCTCGTATAATTTTCAAAATATTTCTTGTATTTGTATATTTCTGTAAACTACATTTATTAAGTAAAAAAAAAAGAGTTAGCTTGCTATCTTAAAAAATAGCTGAGTTATGAATTTTTACAAAACCCTTACATTTTGTCTAATAATGGCTTGGGATTTCTGGCACATCACTTGATATAATGGCTGGGGTTAAAAGGGTTAATGTAAACAGACTGAAATATATCGTTCTGTTCTTGCAACTTAGATCAGTTTGGCCAACTGCTTAGTTGAACTAATCTAGCCTTAAAGTTTATTTCAAATATCATTTTACATATGCAAGCCTGAATGAGACTACTCCCATGATTCCACGACCAAAAATAAGGGCATAAGTAATTTGAGGTTTAACATTGTTCTTATGGGCTAAAATTAAGAAGGCCTTCACTATAGCAGAAGCAATCAATTTAACCCTTCAACGCGTTATTTTTTTTCATGGTCATACTCCCTCCTGTGTTGATTTTTCTGGCGGTTTTTTAGAGATTTTGTGTTTTATAAATAATATAAGCAAATTACCCAAGTTTATAATTATTTTATTATACTTCTATGTTGTTAGTGTTTAAAATTAGCCAAATTAACCTACTTTAGGTTAATTTCCCTAAAAGCTAGCTAACCTACAAACCATCCCCAACTCATGTTTATAAAACACAACAAATTGTTCCTGTCAAAACGGGATTTCCTTCTTCAAAACAATATAGTTAGCTTGTAAAACTAATAATAATAACTAAACAAAGGAACGTAAAACACACAAAAATATGTCAGTTGAACATAACCATCACACTAACAATGACTGTAAACAACAACAAAGGAACAAACGTAAGCTGACAAACGATCGGCTGCACGGCAATGACGTCGTCTTGAATGCAGCTGATTTCTCAGATATTTTTTCTAAAGATCGATTTTTTCGAGATATCGATTCAATTAATCGAAAGTTTGAATCTTCTCCTTTCGATTGGTATACATTTTTCATTGAAAACATTCGATAGTCGTCTGTTACAGCTACAAAAATAACCGACTACTCCATGACGTACTCAGTACGGCAAAACGCGATCTCAAGTAAAAGTGTCATGACGTACCTAGTACGGCAAAACGCGTTGAAGGGTTAAAGAAGGCTTCTTATGCTACTGCTACATGTTTCGATTTCCTAACCTTTGTAATAGCTGAAAGAAAAGACAATCTCAATCAACATTCTCAATTCACTATCTTTAAATTTATTACTAAGAAGAATTAGCTGCTTGTTGATCAATCGTAAGAATTTTTGGTACCATTTTTGCACACACTTTTCGCATATTCAAATTGTCATGTAAAATTTGCCGTACACATTCTTTATCAATGCCTACAGATTCAGCAACTGCACGAATGCTTAATCGTCGGTCAGACCGAATCAAATTAGCAACTTTTTCGACATTGTCTTCCGTTTTTGATGTTGAAGGACGACCTGGCCGCGAATCATCTTCCACGTCTTGTCGACCATCTTGAAAACGCTTAAACCATTCAAAAACACGAGTCCGCGATAAAAATTCACTGACATACACTTCTTTTAGTAAATTATAGGTTTCGGTAGCGGTTTTTCCAAGTTTAACGTGAAATTTAATAACAATTCGTTGCTCTATTATTACGCTAACCATTTTTCCGGCAAAACAAAATAACAACACTTACATAAATGAAGGTTATGACACAATGATGTTGTTTACAGAAACGAGACTAACTGCATTCTGAAGAGGAAGTCTCAAACTACACAGCTGTTGGTCATTGTTGGTTGGCGCATGCGCACTCGTTCCACTGCAGCGTCAGTCCCGTTATTTAATAGCCATACCTCGTATGCATTTTCAACATTTTCTGAGATTTAACATTTAATTTTAGATTTAATTAAGTCTCTACAAGTCTGAAAACTTTTAAATATAAAGTTTTAGAGCTAAGTGAAAAAGAGTGTAACAGAAAAAGAGCACTTTCTCAAAATGACTCACTTCTGGGGACACAGTTTGAAAAGAAAAACAGGAGTTTTAAAATTAAAACTAGGCTACTCTGTGTTGAAAATATCACCTACTGTTTGTGCTCCTTTTCCTTATCAAGGAGAACTCTGAGTTCTCTGAGGTCCAGCAGGAACTCACGGTCCAGATCCGTGTCATCGAAGTCGGGGCTGCTCTCTGCGTATGTCCAGTGTGTCATTATGGCCAGTGCGCAGTAGTAGAAATCAGGGAATGACAGATACTGTAATTTCCGCTTACCAGTTTCAAAGCGCATGCAAGCAATGAACACGACTGCACCGTATCGCCTGAAATTATAAATGTGTAGAATATTACCAACATTATTCTAACCTTATATGTTGTTGGTGAAATTATTTGGTGAGTTATTCAAAATATATTGTTAAAAATGAAAAAGAACAATGATTACAATTTCTTAATGAATTTTAGCCATTAAAGTGTTGAAATTGGTCAAACAATAACTACCACACAAAACTTAAAAAAAGTTAAGGCATATTAATTTTAAAGATTCATAAATAAACTAAGTTTTCAATGTGGTCTAAGTGGATAAAAGTATTATTGTAGAATTTTTTTGGGAAAACATTATTTTATAAATATTATGAGTAAAGATTGACTTTTGAAGATTTGTATAAGGAAGAGTAATAAAAAATATAAATCAAAATGAGTAAAGCAATTAATTTTCGGTTAATTATCTTGGTAGTAAATTTGCCACTTGTAAAATGTTGGATCTTTCCAAGAAAGAAATTAAATCGAATACAGTATACAATAATAATTACAATTTAAATATAATGCAAAACTAATGTCAATACAGAACACTTTAAAATGCCCTTTCTTATGTTTTTTGTAAAGAAATAAGTGGTATTAAATTTGGTAGTGATAACATTTTAAATACTGATTTAAAGCAGTTTGTAATAAAAGAAATACATGTAACATCAAATATGATTTTTTTTAATTTTTGTTCCTATTTTTTAGATAAGTATTTGCAACAATGATTTAATATATAAAATACAATATAAGTTACAGAAACTTTACTCATGGTAATTTATACCACTAAACTAAAACAATAATAATTAAATTCCTTTATTAAAAGTGTCAGTTAGAGGATTTACTTTAAACATTTTCAATTTGGATTTTTTGGAATTTTTGATTGAAATCACTTGTAAAACAATACTGGACATTAGCATAGTATACTGAAATAGTAAACTAAATAGTTCAATTCAAAAAGCGAAAAACTACCCAATTTGTACCTACAGTATGAATTTGTCAAAACTACGCTATACTAAAAGAGACCTTTCAAATACTCAGTATTGATATATTTTAATATATTATTGTGTTTCTTTCAAAGTCTTTAGTTGTTAAAAGGCCAAAACAATTTAAACTGAAAATCTTTTTAACATTCTGTTGTTATCGACAGCTTGAGCGTGAAGCGTTTTTAGTCTGTATTCTTTGCATTAATTTTAATACAACCATTACCACACTTAACTCACAAATATTAAGCCCATGAATGGAAGTAATTTAAATGAAATATAAAAATATGTGCACAAGTAAAAACTTAAAAGTAATCTCTTTAACCATTTTAAATTTTTATATCCTTGCAATCTGAGGGCACATGCTTTTTAATAGTGTGAAATTCCATTTTATAACTGTAAAATATTCATACCTCTCACTCGAGTCCTTGTTTGTCTACAATTTTGGCATACCAACAAAGAGACAAAATTTACTGTTTTGATCCAATGATACCTAAAAAAAGTATAACATGGATAGATAAAAAAAGACAAATTAGTAAATGTTAATAAAATAAAAAATAATGAATGAACAAAATATAAATAACGAACAAAATATAATTAATGTATAAATAAAATACAAATAAAGAAGTTTATAAATAAAATATAAATAGAGAATAGTTTATAAATAAAGAATAGTTCATAAATAAAAAATTATGAACACTACAACAAGGTGTTCATAGAACTTCTAAATAGAACAAAATGTTGTGAAAATAATTCTATAGGGATACAAATTTAACTAAAACACATAATTTTTCAAAATGCATTAAACTTTATGACTATGCAGCTTAAATTGTCTCTATTGAGGATCACTACATGGACTGGTTAATTAAGATCAGATTTGATCAGATGAATCATAGCTGAGAATGGATAGACAGTTGCTGAATACTGGGATGGTTCCTTTCCAAATTGTTCAAAAAAATCATGATCAATTTATGTTTTCAGCAACATGAAAACGAAATCCGACCAATTGTATTGGTGGAGGAAACCATAATAGAAGAAGAAGAATCCACCAAGTTTCTTGGAATGCACCTTGATCGAGGGCTGACATGGAATGATCACATTGATAGTGTCTGTAGGTTGCTTCAGGCATTTATGTCTTATACAATTTGGAAAAATTCTGTTCATTGGACATTCTGAAGACATTTAGCTTATGGTCTGAGATTGTGGGGTGGCTGTTCTAGATACAAATTTAATAGTGTTTCAAATGCAAAAGAAAGCTGTCAGAATCATTTACAAATTAAATCAAAGAGAGTCGTGTAAAGTGGCCTTTGTGGAGCTTGGATTACTGACTTTGCCTAGCCTCTATATTCTGGACGTCGTGCTATACTGCCGATTCAAGTGTGTCTCACCTCAGAGTAGCGACATACACCAATACGGAACTAGAGGCCGGGACAACTTTCGTATGGCACAGCATAGAACTACTATTTTTGAATACTTGCCATCTCAAGTTGGTGTAAGATTAATCAATAGACTCCCTGAAGATATCAAACGCGTCAATAACCACAAACAATTTAAATCTCGATTAAAACACTTCCTGTCTCTAGGGCATTTTACTCTGTTGACCAGTTTGCGATGGGCCGCTGGGATAGTCTTCAGTAACATTTAAAAAATCATTTTTCTAATTCCCCTTGTGATATCCAAGAAAATTCGGCCACAATCGAGGAACCGGCGACAGGTGTCATGTACCCAAAGTGTATAATTTTATATTTATCTATTATTTTTCCTTATAATTGAAATTGTGTTAGTTATTAGATTAGGACTTGTATTTTTATATGACAATTGCAATACAATTATTGTTAATTACTTCCTGCAATAAAGAACATTATTATTATTGTACAAAGAACTGTAAAAACAACAAAAACAATATGTCAGTAAAGCAGTAGCGGCAAGAAGTTGGAAGGAATTTTGATAAAAAACGGCTAAATCAATGTCAATGATGAGATCGACAAAACGTTTCACATAGCTTATTACTCCTAGATAGCAGCACTAGACATAAAATTATGCAAATTGATACCTAGTTCATTAAGAGTTAAATTATGTTACATTCAAGAATCAGGTTCAAACTGTCCCTTGACAACCATCTCACATGGAAATCCACAAAATTCACAACATTTTATGGACACTGTTCACGAGTGTTACTGATTTCTTGTATCACTGAAAGATGGCAAATATTCAGAAAAATCCTGTTTCCTCTACAATCCTTCCATCATCAAAAGCAAACTCTAAACTAAGAATCTCAAAATGTAACAATGACATTAAATAGGTTCCAAGGATTACCTATATATTTATTTCCTATTTAATATTACAGTATTAAATCTTAGAAAAACAATACCATCTTTGATAGAAAACAGTAAGTTCCAATTTCTATTGTACGGTATCAAATGACTATTGTCACCCATGAAGATATTCTAAAGGAAGTTTTAACATATACATTGTTTAGTAACTAAAAATTATTTTGATTGATATATTTTGCATTTTCTTGTACAGTAATACAAGCAGAATAGAAACAAGCTGAGTTACTTAAATTATTTAACTACAAAAAGCAACTAAAAATATTTCATATATGTGTGTGTATAATTACAAATATGTGTTTGCTAATCTGCAGATACAAATTTATGTAAATATTTGATTTGAATTAATAAATTAATATGGAACTGTTCTATAAAATATGGTCAGTTATTGAAATGTTTCTGAAATCCAGCTTTATGGCTTTGGAGATTTTCTTGAAATTTGTCTTCCTCAATGATAACTGCCAAGAAACCAAGAGAGGATGAAACTGTTGTACATAGCTTTTAAGAAATGAAGCCTTACACTACTAATGAGTTCACTATGACAAGAAAATGTTGGCTTATTTCAATTCAAACACATTTAGACTCTTTTTGTATTGAAGGACTCAGTGCCCCCTCTAGACTTGAGGCATTGGCAATAACAGTGCTTTAGATATGCTATTAGGTTTCCATACTATTAAGCATTACCTTGCAAGTTCATCAGGTAAGAGAAAGAGGTTTTTAATGTTGGTGACAACAGAGCCCTGCAACTCTTCCACAGTCTTAAATACTCTCTTCACATTGTCAAACTGTCTCCTGCAAACAAATTACTGCTTTAAAATATTTAAATAGGTGTGTTTTACATTTTTAAAGTGCCTTATACTACATAATTAGATAAGATAATAATTATAGAATACGACTATCTACAAACCTCTCATGCTCTGTTGATCTTCAGGTCAGAAACACTTGCCACTTCCAACGCTATTTACTCTAGTCAACTAGTCAAGTGTTTCTTGTAAGATCACTTCACCTTCCTGAAGCTTACAATAAGCTTTATGGGGATGTGTTGTAATAAGGATAAAACAAATTTTTTTCTTGATTTCCTATCATGACAATCTGTTGATGAGGAAACTAAATTTAGTGTATCAATGAATCAGTTGAAGCAGCTGTATAGGTCTTGCTATAGGCCCTCTCCTAACTGTCCACCACAGTCAAATGAATATCAGAATAAAATCGTTTCAAATATGTTTACATTCTCAGACTCAAAAGGTCATCACCATCCTGGAAGGGAAGTGACAAATTTTTAAGACTAAATATAGTCATGAACACAAATATATCCTCAGATACCAAATTTTTTAATGCTTCAATAATCAGTTCATGGTCTTACTGACCGTAGCCAGCAAGAGGGTCCAAGGGGTCCGGACAACCCCCAAAATTTTCAATTTTTTCTCAATTACTTTTTTAGTAAATGATTATTATTTTTTAAATAATTCAGTATTACTGACATGTACTGCTGAAAGATTGTTCTCAACAAAGAAACGGGTCAACAACTTTTTAAGGAACAAAATGGGGCCTTACTCTCTGTCCACTAAGGAAAAATATCAGTTGTCTGGAGCTCCCCAAATTTATTTCCTCGCTATGTTAGTATTAATTCAATTTTAAACAATAATATTAGTATTACATTATTAAATATTAAATCCTACATTAAATGTATGCAGTTAGGGACGTTATTGCGCTTTGCGTGTTATTTTCGCTTTAGCTTTGTTTATATGATGCAACAATTTGTAGTTAGGTTTTCACAATTGATAAGCAAACAAATAAATAAAATTGAATTTATGTTTTCTCCTCCTGTTTTCTTGAGTACTGAGTAACAGTACAATACTTCTGGACTAATAGTGTAAATACCAAAACCAACCAGGAAGTGAGATAGAGAGAGAAACTTAAGTAACTTTCACAGTATTATAATTTGAAATGCAATTACCTGCAAGATTTAAGCGAAACACCAGTTTTTTCGCTGACTTCATCAAGATCCTTTCTATGTCTCGATGTTAGCTTTTTCCCCAACAACTCTCGTATAACTGTGTTGTCAAATTCATAGTACCTGTGAGCACCACACAGCTTTATAAGTGAAATATACTCTAAAACATCATTAGTTTTCAAATATATAAATAATTATTAAGAAACGAAAATCAAACCTATGGTGAGTAATGATCTACAGCAGATATGATCACTTACGGTAAGTTGATGTTTTTACGGAATATCCAAGGAATAATAGTGAAAAGCTCAAAGAAACTGACAACACACAAACTGTTATGTTTGATTCACTGAAGAAGTAATTTCTTTATTGAGGAAAGTCTAGAGCTTTAAAAAAAATAAATAAAAGCTCAAACCAAGGACATAACTGCCACTCATGTGAAAAATATCAAGTTTTTACCAAGTTACAAAGTAACAAAACTGCAATAAGTGTGGCAAAACATTTAATCAAATATTAAACCCATCACCTAATCTTAATGAGTGAGTTATTTACAATATATACACAATAACCTAGATAATATTTTTAATTTAAATATGCGTTTCTTTAATATTTGTACACCTTATGGCTAAAATATTCCGTTATAATTTTATTTAGTGCTCTTTACATTTGAACCTTTTGTGTGAAAATGGTTGTGCTGTACAATAGTGATTTAGTTGCCGTATCATCTAATCTTGGTGTTAGGTTACCGCCGTTACCGGGTGATAAGTTGGACACAAACCTCTCCCACTGGACATTGGTTTCCAGCACAACTTATCTTGAATTATAACTTTTCCATATATTTAACTTTATTATAAGTTTATGGAACGTGAAGAAAAGAACAAATCCCAGATTCTATAAATCATGTCTATTTATGTTGTTAAAATAAACAGTGTAAAATCTCTATAAACTTACTCTGCATAAATATCTTGGTAATAGTTTATAGATGTATTATGTGTAGTCTATACAATGTGAGTTAAAATTATGGATACACTCTGTTAGTTTTTGATGATAAAGATGGAGGTATGGAACTCGGGACACTTTTCTAGGAAATAGAAAAAAGCTTTCTAGTCACTATTACAAGTTTGCCCATTTCCCCTAAATGAGAATGGGGGGGGGAGGTTAACAAATTTTAAATGTAAAGACCCATTAAGTGACACCTCATTTGAAAGGTTTTGGTAAAAGAAAAACAGTGGAAACTAGAGCTTTCTATCTCAGCCCAGTACAAAATGGCAGCTTATTGAAATTAATTAAGTTAAAAACTTGGATGGATCCTGCTCAACCTTCAATGGACACAGATAGAAAAATGAAATTCTGGATACCCCTCTATTCCTAGAGTTTCCCAAGTTTGATTACCGTTAGACTCAAATGTGGTTTACTGTGAGTTTCTTACAGACGTGAGAGTGTAAGGGTTACGTAAAAATGTATCACTAGCTGTAACAGACTCCATATTCTGTCTAAATGTTAAACTTAGAGGTGTGTTTGGAATCTGTCTACTTCCAGCCAGAGAAGTATAATAAAACAATACATTTTTATTTAAGTACTTTGGTACTTAACTATTGACAGATTATTTTAATTTCATCAAAAGGTAAAATCGAATCTGAGCTTCAATTTTGTATAGTGACATTTTATTGTAAAAATGTGAAGGAAAAAATTGTGTTAGGTTATCTATTAGCATACTAGATAGATATGCTCAAGTTTAACAAATTCAGTCTGTGTTCCAACACTACACTACATTAAATCCACCCGTGTTACATAATAATTGAATTTTACAAGAGAAACCACAACTTGCCTTAAGATGTTTTGGCAACAAAACAATACTGTATAAACATAGCTTTATTTATGAAGATAGTAAACTTAAGCCCTTTCACGACGACAACAATTTTTGTAATTTTTTCTGGTACATACTTTTACAGTGACTACTTTATTCTGAAGGGTTTATTGAAGAAGGTGATGAAAATAGGGAAAATCCAAACATTTAGTAAATTTATTATAAGTAAAGTATTATAAAATATATACATTTAATTTTTGTTTATTCTATTATTCATAATATAAAATTGTCTACAATATAAGATTATTAAATAATAATTTGTTGGACAAAAGAAAATTGTACTTTGCTTTCTTTGTTTGAATACTTTTTGGTTCACCGTTAGTTTACTATGAGAAAAAAAATAATTTCGCAATGGAAAGTACCATATTTTAGTTTCTTATTTTATTTTAAATAACAGTACAAAATTTGATGTCAATTGGCTGAAAAATAAGGACAAAAACACAAAACAATCGCTTGTATGATGACACAGCTGGAGTGATATGATGCAACAGCTGTTACGTGACGTGTAAAATATGTAGATGACTTATGTTGCCAACATGACTGCATAAAATATTTGAAGAAATGTAATAGGAGATACCTTAGCTAGCATAGAGAATAATGATTCTACAGTGTTTTGTGACTCATTAACAAAAATACAAAAAATGGGCCACAGATAGCCTGCTGTCCTTTTTTGCAAGGCTACTGCGGAATACACATAGTCTTCTTGGACAACGTACTTTGCCGGCTATAAATAGTTTGCTTCTCCTAAAAGAGTTCAAGTTAGGCTGTATTTTACTATGATTCAATTAGAACAAACTTCTCAATTAAAAGCTGTCTGGTCTGAGGTTCAATCTGGAAAGCGAGCTGCTCTGCGAGTTTTGGAGGGTTGTGAAGCAGTCTCTCCAACAAGCTGTAGGTTCTGTAGTGATCCAGCACGTCTGACGCTATCAACTCTACTGCCGTAGTCGACTTCTCTCTCACACTCTGTTGCTGCAGAGCGGTTACAGCCTCCAGTGCTGAAATATAAATCAGTTAACTGTCAGTGACCTTGAAAACTTGTAGTTCGATCAATATTTTCACAATTATATCTATGAATCCCTAAAAGGATTCAACTTTCTTAAATCTCCTTACTATCGAGTAGGAAACAAGTGTAACTAAAAACTCAAAACTTTAACGTTTTTTCTTGAAATTTCAAATTTAAAAGATACAGTAGTAGATCTAAAAGCCACCATGTACACTGTTTTAAGTTTCATATTTTACTAAAGACAACAACGGTTATCTACAAATTAATTTTTGACTAATATATAGGGTATCCCATACAAACAACATAACACTACAAGTTATACACTTCATTTTCCCATTGTTCCGGTTATGTAATACCTAGGTTGGGTGCTTCTGTCACTCCCTGGACAAAGGCATGCATGTTATTGCTCCGGTCAAGACAAAACACATTTCACCATATGAACATTAGTCTCCAATGCTTAACAATCACATTGCATTGCATTGTTCCTGAACTGGAAAAGAGAAGAGCAATACTCTCAATAAAAACTAACCATATAATATTTGACGCCATTGCATTTCTTCATCATTTGTAAACAAAGAATTTGTCTATTGTCTATTGTTCATTGCTTAGTTTCCCATCTGTCGGTCTGTGTTTTTTATACAAAAATATGATAAAAACTAATAAATTAAATTATACCAAATTTTGCTTGAATGTTAATGATAACAAGGCCAATTACTGAAAAAATATATGAAATTATCGTTAGTATTTTCAAAATGGCGGCTATTAAAACTTTTAAACTTTGAATATCTTAAAAACCAGCAATCTTCCTCAATAATTACAAGACAAACAGTTTTTAGAGGATTTTATCACAAATCTAATGACACCAAAATTATTTAAATTGATTAACAAATAACTGATTTAGAGCAGATTTACTGTGACAAGACATGACCCACATTGAGAGCTGCCGTTTATTCAGTTTTAGTATTGTTGGCTATTCGCTGAGAACTTCAATGTGTGCTGTCTTTAGGCACTTAAGAGATGCCATCAGGAGGAAACACCCTAAAAACGAGCAGAAAACAATTGGTCTTTGCTTCATGACAATGTTCCTGCACACCTGTCTTTGATAGTACGTAATTATATAGCCAGGAACAATGTTACCATGCTAGAACATCCACCCTACTCGCCTCAACAGACACCAGCTGATTTCTTCCTGTTCTCGTGGTTGTAAATATCGTTGGAGGGAAACAATTTGCTAATGCTGAGGCTTATTTACACCACTCAGTTCATATATATACAGTACAACATTGATAAGATAGAGATTTTAAAACATGTGATATGGTTTGTTTATCAACCAATTTATCATTTATGAAACAGTAGAGCCAAGGAGATAGCACTGATGCACAATACATCAGTACTATACATTTCATGTATTTTCAGTTTTCAAAACTCAAAATACTAACAAAACTATCAATGAAGTGATGAATCTGCAATAGCTACTTCCACGTAACTCTAAGACCAGAACGAACATGACTAATATACTTCTAAACGGTTTAGTAGCAAGCTTGCCATGACACGCAGACTCATTTGTAAAACTGTGATACTTGGAAGTTATATCCAAATTGTATTTACATTCACACATTCAGTAGTTCAGTGAGAACCCTCTTTCTTTTTATTGTCATAATCTTAGTATAAATATAACAAAAGCTGGAAAATACGATTAGATTGTTATTTAAATCTGGCACCACGCGTTGCCTGCTTGCTTAATATACCTTGCATGTGTCAAATTTACATCGCAACGGAAACCTGATCTGAGGTATTCCTAAAAAAGACTACCACTCACATCAAGTGAAAAGTAAATATAATTAAGCTTATGTCACACCCAGCAGGGATCACTTCTGGCTGGTTTATACCTACCAGTTGAACCTAAAACACCAAAAACCGATGTGCCACTTCAATCTGGGCAACCTTATGGATGTCCAGTAGCGGCACATTACTAACCGCAAATGTTGAGATTCTGGGGTTCATGGGCAATTCGACAGGTCTAGTCTACTGTGGAAGATGACTGTTGGAGTTGGTGGGGTTTGTTCCCTTACCTCAGAGGTTCTTGTTAACCTCAACAAGGGTATGCCACCCCCTGCCTACTTTGACTGGAGAGGCTGGTTCAGAGCTGGCCTCCCCTTCTTCCGGGATGACTTTGAGATGTAGTGCCCTAATTCTTCCTCATGGATCTCGATAGGAGGTGGCCCCTACTCCCTAACCTTACCCATCCTGAATATCCTATCACTCCAGAAGCAGCGCAAAGGTTCTTAAAAAAAAAAGCTTATGTCACTGTATTCGTGGTAACAAGTTAGTGCAGATGGGAACATACTTTATTGTGCGTTGCTAAGTAAACGGCAATGAAGACATATCATCATACAATAATTTTGTTTATTGATTAAATCTACTTAAACATTTTTTGAACATTTGATTGTTCCATATTTAACTTTAATATAAATTATTCAGAATATACTAGATTAATTTACTTCCACCTATAACAGTACATAAAATGTGTTGGGCTATCAACCAAAGAATGCCATGGACTGGCAGTCTTGACTTGGGTTGAAATATGAGTGATGGGGGACGTTAAGTAACTCTCTACAGAGTATACAGAGCACTTTGGTTGCTTATTAGTGCCACGATTAGCCTCTCGCTGCAGTTGCATGAAATATTGTGTCTATACAATAACATATTGTGTTTGTATATAGTTGCAGCCATTTTTTTTCCCTTGGGGCGGCCTACTGCCATGCACTTAAGCCTCAAGGGCTTTTTGCAAACCCTGGAAACACACCATGAGGCCTACCAGTTCTACAAACAGCCGAAAGCAACCTATCAGGTCCTCCTGGGGAAATTCACCACCCTTGTCCAAACTACCAAAGATGGCATACCGCTCCCTTGCTATTGAAGGGCAGTCAAAGAGCAGGTGCTCAGCAGTTTCAATCTGCTCATCAGACATTCTACCTGAAGGATGCCGATTCTGTAAAGATGCTTCCTCAGGTGACCATGCCCCGTGATAAGACCAATAACCCAAGAAGACATTGATCTATTTAATGAGAGAAGAAGGGTCCGACGCCACTCTGGAGGAACGCCACTGTAATACCATTCTGGCCATTTTCAATCCCGGATGCAACCTTCACCTTCTCTCATGCTCTGCACGAACGTATTTCGAGACAGCCCTAAAGGATTCACACCTTGGAACACCGCAAAACGGTTGAGGGCCCGTCATAATTGATGCTGAGCCCCGGTTGGCCAGGGCATCAGCTCTTTCGTTCCCAGGGATCCCCCCAGCCACAGTTGCAGCCATACAGCCCAAAATACAAAAATAAAATAATTGTAATTATAAAAATTGAAAAACTAGTAAAAAAGAGATACAGCTATCATACCTATTTTTCTGTAATCATAACCAATCGCTCTCTCGTGCTATTTGTGTCAAGACCATGTATTGTATACTTAGTAGTTTGTTTGTATGTAAAATAGTGACATACATACAGTAAAGAACTATTAAATAAAAGTGTATGTATATTTGCTGTCGCAAAGAGAGAATTGTCTAAATGGAGTACTCTATATTCTACCCATTTCAAAGAAGCTGATACTGACTGGACCTTGGTGTTTTTTATCCTTATTTTCCAACAAATCAACATCAAACTTTGTACTCTTATAGAAAATAAGGTAAGAAACTGAAAAATATTGTTTCTGAAAGTAGAATTATTTTTGTTCATATAGTAAACTAATGGTAAACAACAACAAAAATCAAACCAAGAAAGTAAAGTGAATTTTGTAGCCAATCAAAATTGATTAAATAATGTTATATTCAAGACAATTGTATTGAGAACGTTATGATAAAAACATTATATGTATACATATTTAAATCGTACTTATAATGTATTTACAATACGTTTGTATTTTCCCAATTTTTACCTTCATGTTCTTCAGTATACCCTTCAAAAAAATTAATACTTCAAAAGTCAAACAAAAAACTACAAAAATGTTTGTTGTTCTGAAGGGTTAAAAACATCCAATTCAAGTAAAAATTCCACATGATGAAAAACTGGAGGCATTTGCCATAACACTCCTCATTTTTACCTATAGGGCATATATTTTTGTTAAAACAAATTTTTAAATGGAGTTACCACCATTTGGAATATATCCAGGTGTATCAGGACATTATATACACCCTTTAGATGTAAGGGGTTGTTTGCCCATACATTTTGCTAGGATCGTCATAGAGATGTTTTGTTTATGTCATTGTGTTTCTTTTTAATTTACCTTTCAAATTACACGTCACAAGATAGGGGTTGCAATTTAAAAATTTAGAGTGACTCCCCTATACCCCTATTTGAAAAAGGGGGAGGGAAATATATTTACTCTCCAAAAAAGTTTAAAAAAGTATTTCAATAGGTATAGTGAAGATTTACATAGATTTTAATTCATTTGGAATATATCCAGGCGTATCAGGACTTCATTTACACCCTATATATACCTTTCTACTTATATACATAAAAAATCCTGAATAAATGCTGTATCAATTCTATTCAAATAACCCCCTATCTCTATCTTAAGTACCATCTAAAACACAATAAATCTAAATATGATTGGTGAATCTTTGAAGAGTCTGCTTGGAATCAATGTAAAATCTGCTTAGGATCAATGTAAAATCCATTGGAACTGTTAGCAAATCTTCGAATCAATGATTCATTAATACGAATATTGTTTTCTTGAATATTTTTTTGTGAAACACTTTAATTTTTTACCAGCAATTATTTTTATTAAAAACTGAAAAAATCTTTGGAAATGTTGTCAAATCAGCTTCTAAGCAATGTAAAATCTATTGCAATTATTGGGAAATCTGCTTTGAATCAACGACAAATCTATTGGAACTGTCAAATGTTCTTCAGGAGACTTCAAATCAATGTTGAATGAGTTGGAAAATTAGTCAAATATGATTCAAATTAATGTTAAATATATTGGAAACATCAAATCTGCTTTGAATCAATGTAAAATATATTGGGGTAATTCTAAGCAATATATGGGTCAACCTCGATTTTTCTCATATTACAATATAATGTTCCAATAGTCAATTAGAAAAGGAAATGACTAGAATTTCTTGCCGGAAAGCGGTTATAGGGAGCAGGCAACCGCCAGACGGTCATATATTGCTTAGAGTTACCTATTAGTGATCAGGGGCACTGACGTGATCTGGGCTTCAAATTTGGAACTACTCGAGTTAATTATTTTTCTAAAAGAGCAAGCAGCGCGAAGCGCTGCGCAGCGGGCAGGCATCGTGCGTGATCCTTTTTTTATTAAAAAATTTCTGATAAATTGTTATTACATATTACAATATAATGTAGGTAATGCATGTAAAACAATTTTAAACACATAATTACATGCTGGAAAGCAAAGTAAACCAATATAATCCGCCCAATACAAAATCTCCGTAAAAATCTGGTAAAGGAATCTGTGTCATTCCTTTGGCCTGAATCAATTCAGTATATACGAAGATCACGCACGATGCTTGCCCGCTGCGCAGCGCTTCGCGCTGCTTGCTCTTTTAGAAAAAAATTAACTCGAGTAGTTCCAAATTTGAAGCCCAGATCACGTCAGTGCCCCTGATCACTAATAGGTAATTCTCGCGGTTGCCTGCTCCCTATAACTGCTTTCCAGCAAGAAATTCTAGTCATTTACTTTTCTAATTGACTATTGGAACATTATATTGTAATATGAGTTGTCTGCTCCCTATAACTGCTTTCCGGCAAGAAATTCTAGTCATTTCCTTTTCTAATTGACTATTGGAACATTATATTGTAATATGAGAAAAATCGAGGTTGACCCATATATTGCTTAGAATTACCTATATTGGAAAAGTTGTCAAATCTGCCTCTAAATGATGTAAATTCTATTGGAAATAATTTTTTTCATTAAATTCCTCATTTTCCTGGTTTTTAACATTTCCACCTTTATGGTATCAACCTAACAGTTTTTTATTTATACATTTTTTACAAGGTCAAGACTGTCAATTTATTATAAAAAAAATGGACAACATAAACGTAAGGTTTGACAACAGAAACGTAAAACGTGACAACAAAACACACACAAATGATGTTTTTTCCGACAGCAGTTGAAAATGTTTATAACATAAAATAATAAAAACAACAGGAAGTAACCAAGGTGCGAAAAGCCCTACAGATATTTTAAAAAATTCTTGAAAAAGAAATAAACCAGTGGTCGACTGCCATTTTTCAACCCTCACAGTGTCGTTGATTTTCTAAGGTTTAATTCTTTAACAATACAGTAATACTAGCCATGAAACATGTGGAATGACAGACAGACAACAGAAAAATAGAAAATAAAATCTTTGTTTCCACAGTATAAATCAATCTATCAGTACCTTCCTTAAAAAGAATTAAATATTTTGTTAGGATACATTTATTTACCTGTTAGTTTTTACTTGCATGTGATAAGAATATTTTGAAAAGCTTTTAGATATAGGTATAGCTATTCTAGGTTAAACCTTAAATATCGCACAAAATCTTGAGTGAAGTGGTAGTCTAAGTTAGATTCTACATTTAGAACCTTAAAATTATATTTGGGCATAGCACAAGCCTATCGGTTTGTATATTTAGATGTTACAGCAGCATTTCAAATCAATCTTTTATTGGATATTAAAACTGTAATATTTCATTATTACTGACAAATCTATCACCTAGGGTCCTTTAACCCTTTGAGTGCCAGGGATCTAGCAACGAGACGATGAGTAGTGGAGCGTTTTTTGGGTTAATAATTGTGTGTTTTTATTAATTTAAAATGTTTCTGATTTATATTAGATATTAAAATTAATAAAAAAAAGCGATGGCAGTCATTTCCGAGTGTCCATGAAGACAGTGTTGAAGAGTTTGTTTGAAAATTACCTGAATAAGGTTAGGCTATGTTTATATTTTGGGTTTCGTTTTAGTACTGTTATATTACACATGGTTTTGCATTGTTTTAAATGGATTTTGTCATTAAAGTATTGAAGTTTAAAAAAGAATTAAAAAATGTATGGTGAAAAATAAACTTTAATTGAATATTTTCCAAAAACCCTGTAATTATTAACAAAACAAACCTCTAGCGCTTGAATAATTTTCATAATTATGTTTATTGTACAATATTAGGTTATTACATACACATGGTTTTAGGGTGTTTTTAAATGCTCTTTATCATACAAATATTAAAATTAAAAAATAAATATTTCTTATATTAGTTATTTTACCTTAAACTGAATTTTAATTTTGTTTCTATAGAAAAGTCACTGTCTAAATTTTTAATTTTACATTTTTTTTTTTTCAAATTATATGATGGACAATTCATTTACCTTTCAAACGAATTAAAAAGGAGCTTTTAATGATGAAAAATAAATGTTAAGTGAATTCTTTTCTGAAATCTTGCGTTTTATTAAAAATAATCTCTAGCAATTAAACTATTTATAAAAATTGTATGGTACAATATAAGGTTAGGTTACACATGATTTTGGGTTGTTCTTAAATTCTATTGATCATGAAAGTACTGAAATTTCAAAATTATTTTTTTTTATTATAGTTATTTCGCCTCAAACTTGATTTTTGTTTTGTTTCCATGGAAATGTTGCTGTTTAAAGTGATTCATTTAGGCTACCTTTAAAAAGAAGTAAAAAGGAGCTTTTTATGATAAAAAAATGTTATGTAATTTTTTCCAAAAACTTGCGTTTTCGTCCAAAACCCTCTGGCACTTTTTGCATAGTCACACAAAAAATAACTTGGCACTTTTCAACATGGATTTGATTTTATTTCTTTCACTAAAAGGGTTAGTTAACTCGTGATGTCTATACTGATGAATTATACTCACATGAACATCCATCCACCCATAACTGGTAAACTTCTGGATCTACAAGAGTATAATTACTTATAAAAACGTCCACTTCAGCAATCATTTCAACAGTATATGAGCTAAATTTAAAATACTGCACTAAACTGACGCTACAAAGCGTTTAGATGAATTCAAATACTTGAAAACTTTTATGTTCCTTTCACCTAACCTAGCCATTCACAACACAGCTCAAAAACAAACCCCAACAAGGCGGTACATCAATCAGTATTGTAATGCAATCGCACAGGATCAAAAGAAACTCAAAAAACAGCTTAGCTTTAGTTTACTCATACAAAGAGGGATTTGATGATGTCATAAAGCTCCGAGGTTCATTGCATGTAATTGCTTTAATAGATGTGAGCTTAAAGTTACTCGCAATTTCCAACAACAAACCAAAATAAACACAGATTTCCATACTAAGCTATAAACAACGACAAAATACAAACATGTCACTGCTATGCGTTTGTTGTATAACTACAAACGCATAGTACTATATAAACAAAAAAAAACGTTATATGGTGGTTAATTTTGAATTTCATTCAGAAAATAGTTGTACTGTATGGTGCTTTAGACACAAAGTAGGTCTAAGTCATACGAGGGCTGAAAAGATTTTTAAGTAACAGATAAAGCTACTATGTATTTAGTTCCACATTGTCATTCCCTTTCTATACTTCTTCACCAGTATTGTACACATGGTAAAGTAAATTATATGTCTCTGTAGTGTTATATTATTTATTTTTCTTGTTTCTCTAATGGGCAATTCCTATGATTTGTTATTGTTGGAACATTGTTATTATCATCATCAACATTTGTATTACTGTGATACTTTTATTAATATTATTATTACTTGCTATATCTTTAAATTATTATAATTGTTAGTCACTTACTGTTATTTTTGTTAGTTAAAGATGCACACAAGTAGCATAGATTACATATTTGGTTCTATATAAAACTGTTGACATCGTTGGGAGAATAAATAAATAAATAGGTTGCCGTGGCAAAAGTGGTTATTGGTTACAATGAGTAAATCGATATAGAATTATCTTTAATCGCCTGATGTATTGAACATCGCACTTTTATTCTCAACGGTAGGCCTATAACTTAATTTAGTTAAGTTTGTAAACACAGTGGTATTACTACTTAATCTCCGTCAGAGTAGTTGGGGAGTACACATAATTGGACTACAATATTTCTTTACCCTCACTGTTGGTATGACGTCCGGCAGCAGCTGCGCAGTTAAGTCACAGTAAACCCGCAGGAATGTGCTGAATATGCTGGGACAGAGGCTGGGACACGCTATTCTGAGGGGAATGCTCCCAGAGCGAGAGATTTATTTATTTATTTATTTATTTATTTATTTATTTTATTTATTTATACACGGTTGTCACCATTTTTACAAGTAATATAATAATAGATCATGTTCCACAAGATGGCAATATATACAATCAAAACAAAAACAAAACTTCATCTTAAGTGAAACATACTCATGCAACAGGAGAGAAGCCAAGAAAATTATGTAGGCTACATGCAAACAATTACAATATGCCAAATACAATATGCTAAACACAATAAGCTTACTAGGCATAAATAAACAACTGACAGACATGCAATACATTTGGATTCATTATGACTAGTTCATACACGAGCAGTCTGTATAGATTCATTTACCATAAAACAAATTAATACAAACAACCAACAACATGCAACCAGTACATGCCATTAATATCTAAAATATACAGTTTATATACAAAATAAATATATTAAGTAATAAATAACAATAATATCTACATAGAAAAAACACATTTTGAAAATAACTGCAATATCGGCAAGGTGCAATAACTATTTACGAAAGTATAGTAGGGCAATAATCAACAAATACAGTAACTAGTACAATTCAACAATAAAAATTACACTAAAGAGCTATAAAAACGAACTGGTATAACAATGCTACTAACTATCCAGTATCAGATAATGCTTACGTAGTGTAGCCCAATAATAAAAATATCCTTTTCAGCGATGACACTATTGCAAAAAAAGTCGTGGTGATGGCAGATTAGGTTACTACCAAGCCGGTGTAATCTGGGGATGACACTGTGAAATTCATAGTTGGTGGAGCAATGCTGTACACAGAAGATGTCCAGAGACCGAGTTCTACCAGGTATACTGAGATTAATGAGGTGGAGTAACTCCGAGCAATCGGACATCGCCAGTGAGGATCTTCTGTAGAAACACCAGGTCATGCAGTCTCCTTCTCGCATATAATGGAGCCAGCCCCAATTGATCCGCTACCTAACTCCAAGGAACTTCACTGTAGTTTGTATCCCAGCTTGGTACCAATTATCCTAACAAAGCGATCTTGTATGCTCTGGAGTCGCTGAATATGTCCAAGTTGGTAGGGACACCACACAACACAGCCGTACTCCAACACAGATCTAACTAGCGCTGTAATATGCTATCTTCATCGCCTCAACACTAAGACCGCCTCCTAGAAGTCCTTATGATAAACCCCAACATCTTAGCAGCCTTCCTGGTGATTATGTCTATGTGTAATTCAGGGCTTAGGTCCCGAAGACAACCCAATTCCAAGGTCTCTAATGTAAGACTTACGGCAAAGTATAGTGTTGCTTAGACAGTAATCAAATATCAAAGGCTTGGAGTTCCTGTGAAATGTTACAATAGCACACTTCTCGGCATTCAGTCATTCAGTCATTCCGTTGAGTAGGCACCACTCTTCGATTCTCTTAAAGTTACGTTGTAACAGATGGCAATCCTCAATGGATGAAATAGGACAAAAACCTTAAATATCATCAGCGGAAAAGCAAGCATCTTACGTTGATAACATCCACCAAGTCATTGAGAAATACAGTAAACAAGAATGGGCCCAAATGAGATCCCTGAGGCACCCCCGATGTAGCATAAAAAGGCCGAGAAGTGGCACCCAAAAACTTCACAGAAAGACTACGGTCTGCCAGGTATGATTGAAACCATTGTAGAAGATTGCCAGTGATACCATATGCGTCAAGTTTGGCGAGAAGATGCGGATGGGGACTCACAGTGTCGAACGCTTTGGAGAAGTCAATATAACCGGTGTCAACCTGCATTCCCATCTCCAAAAGCTGCGATGATAAAGCTTTCATTACAATGCAAGGTTAGTAGTAGTTGATCTATCCGGCTGCAAAACCATGCTGCGCAGATGTAAGAATGTGGCGAAAGGAAAATCCCAATGCGATCCAGTACAAGTGATTCAAACAGCTTCCCAAGTGCAGGCTGTATGACAAACTGGGCGGTAGTTTCGGACATCCTCAATATTTGAGGACTTGTGTATAGGAACCGACAAAGCTGGACTTGAGTCTATCCGGAAAAGCACCTTCGAGTAGAAACTTATTAAAGATAACGGTTAGCTGGGGAGCAAGAATATCACTGCATCTCTTGAGAATTAGAGGAGGTATATCATCAGGGCCAGTACCCTTGTAGGGATCCAGTAAATCAAGCTTTCGTTTAACTTCATCAACTTCAAACACACAAGAAGATAAATTTGTATGTAGATCAAAACTATATGGTGGCACAGTCACATTTGAAGCAGAGTATACGGAAGAAAAATGGTCGGCAAAAAGATCACAAACTGTAATTGGAGTTGAAGCCATACGATTCTCCAAGGGTATATGGAGTCAGATGATGTCCGATGACTTCCCAAAGTTCCATTGACAAAAGCTCCAAAAAGGACTTAATGTTCCTGGGAATAGAACCATTTACAGAGTGCAATATAACCCCTATAACATTCAGAGCTGAGGTCCCTGCAGAGAGCGCGGACATGCCTAAATTCCTCGTAATCTGAAAGTCGATTAGTGACCTTGTATCGCTTGTGAGCAGTCTTCTTAAGAATTGTCATCCTCTTCAAACTCGGCCGTGAACCAAATGGGAAACCTTGATTTGCCAACCTTCCTAGTAGGTGTGTTTTCGATCACAATACTCCGAATCTTGTCCAACAGATCATTGAAGAAATCAGAAAACATCAGGCAGGTCATATTGAACAGTTCCAAGTAAATAATGCAATCTTCGAGCAATTTCACTCCACATTACATTTAATAAAATTGTAGAACTACACGTTGGGTCATCGACAGTCCATTTGGGGAGAAGGTATTTCACAACAAATAGCCGGGAGTGAGCAGGTTCAATAGGCAATAGATGATCCAGGGCAGCAGTAACCAAAACAGAGGGGTCAGAGCCAAATATGAGATCCAACAACACCCCGCGCAGATTGAGCACAGCATTTATCTGGGTTAAACTATAAGTGGCTGCCATTTCAATAATATAGGAAGCAGCTCCATTAGAAGCGAGAGGATTCAATTCGATTCCAATCCACATCCGGCAAGTTGAAGTCCCCCAGCAACAAACTGTGGCAAAAAGTAGTACCATTTGAGAAAACTTCATCGACTGCACTGCAGTAGCGGGTGTAGGTGACAGCGGGCTGTTGTGGTGGAATATAGACTCCTCCAATCAGTATAGGTAAATCTAACTTATTGGCCTTAACAGACAAAAAGATGCATTCAATATCTTCTACAGAAGTATGTATAACATTAGATCCCAGATATGTCCTAGTGGCCACTAGAACCCCACCTCCACTTTCTTTATAACTAGTATGAGAAGATCTGTCGTGGCGATACACATTAAAAATCATCAAGACCCAATTCGGAGCTATGAATATCAGAATTTAAGTTTGTCTCTGTGAAAACCAGTATATCATAGATGCATGTAGCTGCTGCTTTACAGAGGTCATTTAATTTGGTACGGAGACCATTAACATTTTGGTAATATACCGTGAGATGAGATATCGAGAGTTAGCTAGTTTTTTGGACTCTGTTTGACTATCTTAGGAATGCCGAGAGTATACTTGATTGTGAGACCAATCTCACCAGCGTCCTCCTCTTCTCCTCAACTCAGCCCTAAGATTAGAGAGATGCTTTCTTTCCTGAGGGGTTCTGTCCCGGGAGAAACTAATTCCAGAGAGACGAGAATCCAGGCCGTCTAATGAAGATTGATCAAAGTGTTTCGCAAAGTCGGTGACATCATTGCAACTATTTAATGCTACCTTTCAAAGGTCTGGGCTTTTACAGCAGATGTTTTCCTATACGGAAAGACTTAAAAGTCATATCCTTGCTAGCACAAAATTGCTTATCAAAGACGGCGATAAGCTGATTGTCGTGCTCAACTCTTACAGCCAACGTTTTACTACTACTGCTTTCAGGTAAATCATGTATGATAAGGTTTCTAGTAACCGACGAGATCTATCAGAACATCTCCTCCAACACAGACTCAATCCCGATTCCGGGACTCATTGCCAGTCTGTAAATCCCCCATTCAAATGGGTCCTCAAGTGTCTCCACCCTCCACCCGTTTCTCAATTATCAGCAATGCGGGGGCTCGAATTGTTTAACTTTTCGTTAACTGAAGCAAGTTCATCCTTAATGGCGCCAATGTTCGCAGGAACATCCATTAAGTTATCCAATATTTGGTCAAAACAAGTGCCATTTGCGAAGCGACCACATCAAACCGAGAAAACATTTGGTTGAGCGGATGCTGGTTTGGCTTAGTACAGTCCACCCTATTACAAAAACCATTTACTTTATTATCAGTGGCCAACTTGCGATACTCCGTATCAGTCACAATCATTCATGCAATGGGAGTGAAACCATCTACCACATTCCTTCTCACACTGAATCCCTTTCTCAGTGTCTAATACTAAACCTTCATACAAACCAAACAGACAGCCACATCGGGCAATAAAGACATGTTGGAGTATAGTTAATTGAACAGAAGAATATGCGCTAAAGGCCTTCAGAAATGAATCTTTGACAGGGATGAGCAAAATACACAAAGCATCGATAGCTACCTCGATCCCACCAACGATGAAAGTGCATTTTGCTATAGTATAGGTGAAGAAAAGAAGAGATATGCGATGTATATCGAGAAGGCTGTGGCGCTTGTGCAAACTGACCGTGGAGACTTTACACGATGACAGTTGTTTGCTTTGACAATCGTTAGTGACAATACAGGGATATAGAGCAGAGTTATTCGTAAAAATATTTATTCTCAGATGAGTTTAATGAAACATTCCAGACTTCTACAGACACAAATCACTTAGCTGATAAAAATTAATTATTAAGTTGAGATCACAAAATCAGCAGGACACACGTAATTGAAGCATAAATTGAAGAGTAAATCACAAGTAATCCAAGCTAAGCAAACATGCAGGCATCATCACGGTGATAAAGTAGCTTACATGCACAGTTCATACGAATTGCAAACTGTAGGCATCATGCATAAAAGACGTTGCTGGGCTAATATACACTCTCTATATTTCACAGTCTATGACTATAAAAGAAGAAGACAATTTAAGCCACAATTTGTAAATCGTCTGCTATCCAGCACATTCAATGTTAATGAGATAGGCCTAGGTTGTTTTTAATTTAATTAATAGTGAAATATTTAGCAAAGCATACTTAAAGATTACAATATTGTTGCACTCACTCGATTAAAATGAAGAGATTAAATCCAACATTATAGCACCTGAACACCAATGAAACTAAGAAAATCAGCTTAATTATTAGAGAGATGCAGTCTATTGTTCTCAAAGCCGTCGTGTCGTGGTTTTATTTATTTATTCATTCATTCGCGAAATCACCATAATAAATTACAATATAGATCAATACAATGCAATGATGGCTATTGGCCAATAATTTAAAGCTAATATTGAGTTAAGCTAATACTAAAATTAATGCTAAGTAAACAATAACATTATTAGATTAATGAATATAACATGCAAAGCAATAATAACAAATACATAATAACGGATAATAATATTCTAACAACAACTCAATACAACAACAAATAATAAATAAACATAATATAACAGACATGTAATTGTGCTGTATGAGTAGAATATCAGATGGTTACAAGCAATAAATTAAATAGAACAAATTAATTAAGAGTATCAAATTATTGACACAACAAACAGACGAAGAGTAACAAATTGAAATATATAACATCAGCCAAATATAGTTGATTAGAGGCATTCATAAGGAAAAGAAGCAACAGTAAGTCATATAATCAATAAATATTAAATATAATAATGATTTATAATGAGATTTATAAATCATTTTGGGTGGAGTCATAGTTGAGTTTTTCCTAGAGTTACAGATGAAGACACAAAGGAAAAGATTAGGTCAAGGCATACCCCATCTATGTTGGTTATTGAGTTTGTTTGAGACAAGTTGGATGTAGTTGCAAAATCAGCAAGTAGGCAGGACGACTGTGTTCCCCTCGTAGCAATACAGCTCTCCCAATGATCTCCCGGAATATTAAAATCTCATTAGGAATATGTTTTCATACAGCCACATATTACATTTTACAGCCACTTACAACCTCTTCAACAGCATAGCTGGTTTGCTATAAGCTCGCTTGATATCGCTCTCTCACTCTCTCTCCCGTTCTAAATTTATAACCTTTAAAATTCTACTAAATTATATGTAAATTTCAAATTGTTCATAAAATAAAGTTCATTATTTAATTTGGCCAATCAATGGAGAGTTTCTATTTATTATAAATGCCTACATGATGACCTAGGGTCCATCATCGCGTTTTGAAAGTATTACTTTGTCACTTAATAGTTAACTCACTACTCACAATTTTAAGGCTAACATCTCTGGCTACGACCCTAAAACAACGGCCGCAACAAAGGAAATCATTATATATATATATATATATATATATATATATATATATATATATATATATATATATATATATATATATATATATATATATAGAGAGAGAGAGAGAGAGAGAGAGAGAGAGAGAGAGAGAGAGAGAGAGAGAGAGAGAGAGAGAGAGAGAGAGCAAAATGTTGCCCTGCATTACTTCACGGCCCACACATCTTTCGCTTGCCATTTAACGTCAAACTCACCTTACCGAAGCTCTTTACGTACTCTTTCAAGATTCAAGATCTTTATTGGCCATTGAATAACATTTTCAGTTTCAATAGACTTCGTCATACAAAAAACATTTGACATAAAAACTAATGTATACGCCTAATTAGTTATATATATATATTAGTTTGCTTATTTAAACGCATATGTGACAGATACGGCCAAATACAAAATAATTGAATCGGAAAAAGTAAGCGCTCTGTGGTGTAATGGTAGCACACTCACCCGGCAAGTGAGAGATCCGGGTTCGACTCCCGGCGGAGCAAGTACTTTTTTGTGATTCAATGTTTATTGAAATTAAATAAGGCTATTGCCATTTATACAATTTAATGTAAATAAAAGTCGTTTGACAGGTATTTGGTCTTCCGATCATATGTTTAGTTTGCTTATTTAAACGCATATGTGACAGATACGGCCAAATACAAAATAATTGAATCGGAAAAAAAGTAAGCGCTCTGTGGTGTAATGGTAGCACATTCACCCGGCAAGTGAGAGATCCGGGTTCGACTCCCGGCGGAGCAAGTCAAGTACTTTTTGTGATTCAATGTTTATTGAAATAAATAAGGCTATTGCCATTTATACAATTTAATGTAAATAAAAGTCGTTTGACAGGTATTTGGTCTTCCGATCATATGTTTAGTTTGCTTATTTAAACGCATATGTGACAGATACGGCCAAATACAAAATAATTTGAATCGGAAAAAGTAAGCGCTCTGTGGTGTAATGGTAGCACATTCACCCGGCAAGTGAGAGATCCGGGTTCGACTCCCGGCGGAGCAAGTACTTTTGTGATTCAAATGTTTATTGAAATTAAATAAGGCTATTGCCATTTATACAATTTAATGTAAATAAAAGTCGTTTGACAGGTATTTGGTCTTCCGATCATATGTTTAGTTTGCTTATTTAAACGCATATGTGACAGATACGGCCAAATACAAAATAATTGAATCGGAAAAAAGTAAGCGCTCTGTGGTGTAATGGTAGCACATTCACCCGGCAAGTGAGAGATCCGGGTTCGAACTCCCGGCGGAGCAAGTACTTTTTGTGATTCAATGTTTATTGAAATTAAATAAGGCTATTGCCATTTTATACAATTTAATGTAAATAAAAGTCGTTTGACAGGTATTTGGCCTTCCGATCATATGTTTAGTTTGCTTATTTAAACGCATATGTGACAGATACGGCCAAATACAAAATAATTGAATCGGAAAAAAGTAAGCGCTCTGTGGTGTAATGGTAGCACATTCACCCGGCAAGTGAGAGATCCGGGTTCGACTCCCGGCGGAGCAAGTACTTTTTGTGATTCAATGTTTATTGAAATTAAATAAGGCTATTGCCATTTATACAATTTAATGTAAATAAAAGTCGTTTGACAGGTATTTGGTCTTCCGATCATATGTTTAGTTTGCTTATTTAAACGCATATGTGACAGATACGGCCAAATACAAATAATTGAATCGGAAAAAGTAAGTAAGCGCTCTGTGGTGTAATGGTAGCACATTCACCCGGCAAGTGAGAGATCCGGGTTCGACTCCCGGCGGAGCAAGTACTTTTTGTGATTCAATGTTTATTGAAATTAAATAAGGCTATTGCCATTTATACAATTTAATGTAAATAAAAGTCGTTTGACAGGTATTTGGTCTTCCGATCATATGTTTAGTTTGCTTATTTAAACGCATATGTGACAGATACGGCCAAATACAAAATAATTGAATCGGAAAAAGTAAGCGCTCTGTGGTGTAATGGTAGCACATTCACCCGGCAAGTGAGAGATCCGGGTTCGACTCCCGGCGGAGCAAGTACTTTTTGTGATTCAATGTTTATTGAAATTAAATAAGGCTATTGCCATTTATACAATTTAATGTAAATTAAAAGTCGTTTGACAGGTATTTTGGTCTTCCGATCATATGTTTAGTTTGCTTATTTTTAAACGCATATGTGACAGATACGGCCAAATACAAAATAATTGAATCGGAAAAAAGTAAGCGCTCTGTGGTGTAATGGTAGCACATTCACCCGGCAAGTGAGAGATCCGGGTTCGACTCCCGGCGGAGCAAGTACTTTTTGTGATTCAATGTTTATTGAAATTAAATAAGGCTATTGCCATTTTATACAATTTAATGTAAATAAAAGTCGTTTGACAGGTATTTGGTCTTCCGATCATATGTTTAGTTTGCTTATTTAAACGCATATGTGACAGATACGGCCAAATACAAAATAATTGAATCGGAAAAAAGTAAGCGCTCTGTGGTGTAATGGTAGCACATTCACCCGGCAAGTGAGAGATCCGGGTTCGACTCCCGGCGGAGCAAGTACTTTTTGTGATTCAATGTTTATTGAAATTAAATAAGGCTATTGCCATTTATACAATTTAATGTAAATAAAAGTCGTTTGACAGGTATTTGGCCTTCCGATCATATGTTTAGTTTGCTTATTTAAACGCATATGTGACAGATACGGCCAAATACAAAATAATTGAATCGGAAAAAGTAAGCGCTCTGTGGTGTAATGGTAGCACATTCACCCGGCAAGTGAGAGATCCCGGGTTCGACTCCCCGGCGGAGCAAGTACTTTTTGTGATTCAATGTTTATTGAAATTAAATAAGGCTATTGCCATTTATACAATTTAATGTAAATAAAAGTCGTTTGACAGGTATTTGGTCTTCCGATCATATGTTTAGTTTGCTTATTTAAACGCATATGTGACAGATACGGCCAAATACAAAATAATTGAATCGGAAAAAGTAAGCGCTCTGTGGTGTAATGTTAGCACATTCACCCGGCAAATGAGAGATCCGGGTTCGACTCCCGGCGGAGCAAGTACTTTTTGTGATTCAATGTTTATTGAAAATTAAATAAGGCTATTGCCATTTATACAATTTAATGTAAATAAAAGTCGTTTGACAGGTATTTGGTCTTCCGATCATATGTTTAGTTTGCTTATTTAAACGCATATGTGACAGATACGGCCAAATACAAAATAATTTGAATCGGAAAAAAAGTAAGCGCTCTGTGGTGTAATGGTAGCAACATTCACCCGGCAAGTGAGAGATCCGGGTTCGACTCCGGCGGAGCAAGTACTTTTTGTGATTCAATGTTTATTGAAATTAAATAAGGCTATTGCCATTTATACAATTTAATGTATATATATATATATATTATATATATATATATATATATATATATATATATATATATAATATATATAAAAAAAAAACAGTTGTACATTAACCATATGTATTGTTTTACAGATCAAACATGTTGCACTTCATGTACTCGTCAACAGAGTAAAACGCTTTGGTCTTAAGCCAAGTTGTAATCCTTAGTTTAAAATTATTAATTGGTAGTTCTCATAAAGCTAATAGTAGTTTGTTGAATAATCTAGTTTGTTGGGAATTGTAACTGTTATAGGTCCGAGTTAGTATTACAAGGCGAGTTGCTACAAGATTATATCGAAACCTAGTGTTGTAATAATGTAGTAACTAATGAGAGATACAGGTGTTGATATTTTCTCTAGCATACATTAATTTCTGATATACGTAAATACAAGCAAGTCATTATTTTAAAGTTACAAAAAGCCTTAACCTGATTCCCTTTTTATTCACACAAAAACTTTCTGGAGGCACTAGAGTTGCCCCATAGACGGGTACAATAACAAAGGTGTATATGGAACAGTCCAAAGTAGGTCATTATAAGTACTTCAAAATTAACACAGTACTTAAGTTTACGTAGGAGAAAGATTACACTAGAAAGTTTTTACAGACACCTTCCACATTTGGCATCTAACTATGTTTACTGTCAAGTACAATCCCCAAGACCCCCAAGGCTCATACATTTTGAGAATGCCTCAGCACAGGACTGCAGTGTTTGATGTCATTCCATGTAATGGCTTGTAGGTTGTGGAATGCCCTTCCCCAAACAATTACTTCCATCGATAGCCGTTCCCAGTTTGTGGCGAAACTGAAAGATATGTATCTTGAGCGGTTAGCCGAGGCAGTTCCGGTCTGAGATGCTGTGGGCGTGACACTGGCAGAGGGATGAATGTGAGATTGTGTGTGATAAAAGTTCATTTAGCAATAAATACTTTAACTTATTTCTATATTAAAAATATAATTTTATATTATATGTTTTAAGAATAGTAGAGATGGTTAATTTATTAATGAATTAATGTGTTAAATTTTAATTATAACACGTTAAAATATTACATTAATTTCACCACTTTGTGTAAATGTAATTATTTCTTTATTTTATTATCTTTATTATTTTTTGTTTTATTCTTAGATAATATTAATTTAATGTATTAAAATTTACATTGCAACAGGTTAAGTGTAAGAAAGGGCCATGCGGCCCTAACTTTGCCTGTAAAAATAAAGAGTTTTTCATTTAATTTCATTTCATTTCAAGACCTTAACAGGTTTAATGTAGTTATTGTCTAAATATAAATTATTATTGCATGTAAAAATTATGTTATGATTCTTATTTTAATTTATAATACTTGATACACAAACGACATTCCCATATTCTATTCTCCAAAGCAACAGCGATGCCAAAGTGGTTCACACTAATAAATGCCTTAACGAAATATAACAAAGGACTGTGAAGCTAAAATATATTCAATTGCGCTTTAGAAGACAGCACTTTAAAACTGTAACATTCTTATGTTAAAGTACTTCATTCTCAGTCCGGGTTGAGTCCCAAGCAGATAACAGCTCTCTGTTATCGCTCCGCATCGCTGTAGGCAACGACCGACTCTGGCCTGACATGTTTTGAAATTTGTATTCTGTTTTGTTTTGAAAGTAATTTAAATTTAAAGCATGACCTCTTGTGGCGTTTGTAAAAATTCAGTCACTGGAAATAATGATGTGGTGTAGTGGAAGTTGTGATGGAGTGTTTCATCTGGAGTGTTACTTAGAGGGTAGGAAGACCCGCTCGACCAAGGATTGGAAGTGCAGAAGTTGCAGAGAAAATGGACACTGGTAACGCACGGCATAGTGTTACAGAAGACCTAAATACTTTAAAAGATTGGTATTATAAAATCAAAATGCAAGTGAATGTCAGCAAAACTAAATTTGTAAATTTCAGTCATGTAAACTTTGATTTCCCTTCTGACATAGTATACCACGTGGATAAATGTATTCAAAATCACGTAAATTGTCAAACTACAGAAATTATACAATATTTAAAATACCTGGGAGTTGTATTGGATGATCGGTTGAATTGAAAAAAAAACACTATGTAACTTTGCATAGTAAAACTAAATCATTTATAAAAAACTTGTACTATATAAGACATTTTGCAATGAATTAACTTTAAAAACTCTTTATTTTTCCCTTCAGTACGCAATGTAGTGTTGGGGAGGTGCTTACAAGACTAACATTTTGAAAATAAGGACAAACAAAAATCACCTTATTAGAATAATTATTTATAAGATAATCAGATATAGTTCTTTTTATTCTACAAATTAACAATTCTTCCAATTGAAACACCTTTTTATATATAAAGTGTTAGGAATATTTTACGTCGAAAGTGGCAATCAATCCTGGCACTGCACATCTGTTACACAATACGAGAAGTGGATCAAATAGAAAATTAAACTTCCAAAACTTTCCATAAGTATTTTTTTAATTCCTTCGAATACATTGCACTTAAGTATTTTAATATATTGCCACACGACGTGAAGGGTTCTAGGAACCTAAAGAGATTTTCATCTAAATTAAAATATTGGCTATTCACTCAACTAGATGTAAATTTTATGAACGTTTCCTTAGTTTAAATACGATACACTTAATGTCAGTATTTTTCTGATGTTTTTTTAAATGTTGTATTCCAAATGTGAATTTCATTGTTCAAGAATGTATATATTAAATTAGGAATCCTAATATAAACTGCAAACTCATATTTTAAACTTACTAATTTATAAGTCATCCAAACGCCACAGAGAGTGTTTTCTCTTTCTTTGTATAGAATATGGACTTGTTTACTTTATTTATAACCTGTTTTTTGTTAAATTAATTATTTTGTTGTTAACCTGTTTTAATAAATACATTTTATATTGACTAAAAATATTTGTAAATGTGGTAAGTTATTTCCGAAGTTAATGCAGGGTTAGGAAACGACACCTCCACAATTTTTGTATGCTGCCATATGATAAATGCTGCAACGCTGAATCATCTGCTTTATTACCTTAAGTGAACTGTGCAGTTTTAGTAAACATGACATTTAGGAGTCGCTAACACTTTGCTTTTGGTGTAGAAATGTATTTTAAGCACAGTGGTTCTTATCTAAAAACTGACAGATCCTGTACAACTCATTTTAATATTGGTTGACATGGCTCTGTTCCAGATTGAAAAAAAAAAAAATTAAAAACTAGGTAAGTGTATTTATAAATACGGCCTTTACCCAAAAGAAAATTGGGAAAAGTCTAAAACTGTTCGCACACCAAACAATGTGGTAAGAGTTAGAGTTGCAATTACTTGCAGGAAGTAAGTGTTGGCACTTGGGCTTTCAAACACATCCCTGCTGAGGATTTTGCACCAGGAACTTAATTTGTATCATTAAAAATTCTAACTATGTTCTAATTCTTAATACAAATATAAATTATTAATAGCCAGACTATAGTAGAAGAGTTGTATTCTGCGATGAATTATTGACATTAAAAATCAGTTATATAATTTGTATGACTTGTTGGTTATGCTTGATGAAGCAAATTTGTATATTTCTGGCAATGGTAACAAACATAAAATGTGTTACTGTGATGCTTATAACCCCAGAGAGCTTCAACCCAAGCCTTTCCATAGCTCCAAAATGACACAGTACGGTGTGCAATTACAACAGAGCGAATGTTTGGACCTTACTGCTTTGAAGATAATGGGGGAAACACGGTATGTTACAATGTAGAATAACCTTAATAATATATTACTAGAGGAGCTGGATATTGATACTGATGCTCTGCACACTCATCAAGACGGTGTACTTTGCACACTGCAGACATAAAAAACGTTGAAATGGCGGAACTGTGAAGAATACGTTTTAAAATCGCTACCAAGTTGTTTCTCATGTTTCGTGCTAGAACAGTGATTATTTTGCCTATAAACTGTATTAATTATTATCTGCTAATGACTGTAAGTCTCTGTGTCTCTGATAAATGTAAATAATCTTGGGATTTTAAAAGGGGATTTCACCTATTCTGTCCTTCACTAACCCTCTGAACATTTGAGCCAAGATAGGCCTTATCCAGCGATCTTTTTCATTGCTCCATGTCCATCATTCCTACTGTCCGATTGTCTATGCTGTCTGCTGTCACCATAGAGTCTCAACCTCAACCAAAGACATAGAGGATACTTCGACCTGTTTGAGTCTACAGGGAGGAATAAGGCTTTGCGTTGGATTGACTCCTGCACTATATAAACTGTCCTATATCGTGACTTATTATACTAATTATGTTATTTATGTTCTATGTCTGTAGTGTTGTAATGTATCTGTAATATATACATATATCTGTAAATATCCTAGTTAAATTTTTAAGTATTATCCTGTTGTCTTTATCTTACTTGTTTATTGTTGTATTACATACAGCATTTTGATCGGTACATTACACTTTACCATACACTCCATCACAACAACATGTCTTGCCCAGAGGTATGCCCAGTTTGCGTTATCCTTGTGACTGATGCTGACAAAGGTATACAATGTGATGGACCTTGCAATAGATGGTTTCATGCGTCTTGCGCAGGTATATCTCAAACTGAGTACAATAAATATAGCTAAAAATGATAATCAGAAGTGGTCCTGTGGGCGTGATGATTGCATCAATGGTTCTAAACAGCCTCTAAACATTCTACTACGCCAACTATCGCTGTTTGAATGAAAATGATCACGAGCTTGGCAGGCAAAATTGATACACTTACACCTTTGCCCAGCTAAGATCGATCAAATAATTGAGCAAGTTGATAGTCTAAAATAAAAATCTTGCCTCACTTGATAAACGTGTCTCGGATAATGAGGAAAAAATTGTTATTCTTGAGAAATCAATCAAAGATATTCCTAGGACTAACACTAACGATATTAAAAGGTGTCGTTGCTGAGGTCAATGAGCGCGCCCGCCGCCGTGCATCAAATGTGATGATATATGGTCTTCCTGAATCTAATAGCCCTGATGTCAAGTTTAGAATTACCCATGACCTTGAGATCGTCACTGAGCTACTCAAGTCACTTCACACTCTACTTTCAGCAGCGAGGGGGTTAAAACTTACCGCATTCGCAAAAAGACAAATGATAAACATGAGACCCCTCAAAGTAATCTTGAAGAGTGAGCATGATGCTCGCCTTGTGTTGACTAACTTCTCATCTGAAGCTGCGGCAAAGGTTGACCAGATTTTCTCAGCTGTTAAAATTGCTAGGGATCGCACTCCACAGGAACAAAAGTATCTGAAATCTGTGATAGCTGAGCTTGAGGAGAGAGAATCCCGCGGCGACGAAAAACCTGACTATAAAGTACATAAATAATGTCCCACAAATTGTTAAGAATTTAAAAAACTAGTAAGGCACAACGGTTCCCCATTGTTTATTTCCTGTTATTTTCAAAAATGTCAACGGTCTGAGGAGTAAAATGAACTCATTAACGCAAGGAATAAATACTTCAACCTATGATATTATAATCGCTGGTCGAAACCAATCTATCACCTGATATACACGATGCTGAGCTTAATCTTACGGGGGTTCCATATCTTCAGGTGTGATAGGTCATCACTTACTAGTGACAAGTCGGTGGTGGTGGTGGAGTTCTCATAGCCGTACGAAAATGTATTTCTTGCACCAGATTCCCACCAATGTCAATGACATTGAATGTTATATTTTATCTTGTGTAAGTTTCCCACCTCCTCAGTACTTCTGGGAAATGTCTATATACCTCCTAATCAGCCAACCATTAAGTATATTCGGATTTTAGAGATGCTATGGATGAGGTCTATAATTCCCTGGGTGAACCTGCAGATGTCATAATAATGGGAGACTTTAATCAGCCTGACACAAAATGGACGCGGCCCGACATTACTTCTGTGTCAAACTCTTCCCGTTGTCTGCTTGAACTTATTGGGTGCATATAGCCTGAGACAGTTAAATTATATAACCAACTACCGAGATGTATGTCTTGATCTGATACTCTCTTCAATTGAGACATCTGAAGTTGTGCATGCGCCTGATGTACTGTTTGGAGGAAGATAGACACCATCCTGCTTTGTCTTTTGAATTTGAAGTGTTGCAGCCTTCCACGACTGAAAGCCAGAAACGGGTGCTTAACTTTCGAAGGTGTGTGATGTCGATGCTGTTTTTCAATGGGCTGCAGGTTCTAAGCTACCCTGCATCAAGTGAGTTTGGCGATCCTTGAGCGGGCTTTCACAAACTTCAGCGACTACCTGGCCTCTTTAGTTAGGGTCAATACTCCACTCAAAAAGAGTTGGTGGAGCTAGATTCCCCTCCTGTTCTCTAAAAAATTGAAACTGCTGGTTATCAGGAAGAAACAGTTTACATAAAGTCTACAAGCATACAAGGGCGCACATTGATTATGATAATTTTTCGGAGAACTAGAAGGGGAGTGCAGAGACCTCACCCACGCGTGCTATTCAGAATACATCGGTAAGGTTGAAAATGGTATTCCTAGAGATATTAAGTCCTTTTGGTCTCATGTTGGTAGCCTTAAAAGTTCTCCTAACGTTCCGACACACATGACTTTAGACAAAAAGGAAGCTACTGATCTTACTAGCAAGTGTGATTTGTTTGCTCGGTATTTTTTCTTCAGTATTTAGTGATACTACAGTTCCTATTATTCCTAGATTTGATTATGGTTGGAACCAAACATTATCCAGCTGTTCAATAACAACCTTGGATGTCCAACAGACCCTCGAATCACTGGATGCCAGGAAGAGTGCTGGGCCGGATGATATACCACCACGAGTTCTAAAACAGTGTGCTCCAATACTTGCAGTTCATTTAACAATTCTCTTCAGGCCTCTACTTGCTTCTGGAGTCTTTCCATCAAACTTGAAGCAGAGCTATGTAAATCCCAATATTTAAGTCTGGAGATAGAGGGAACATAAGAGACTATAGACCCATTGTGATACAGTCTGCTCTCGCTAAGTGTTTGAAAGTATCATCTTGAACAATATATATTCTCAACTCAAGAGTCGCATCTGTTTGGAGCAACATGGTTTCTGAAGGGCCCGCTCTACCACAACCAATCTACTGATGTTTCAGGAATATATAATGTCCGCTTTTGCAAATTCCTCACAGGTAGATTGCATATATCTAGATTTTAGCAAAGCATTTGATAAGATTAATCACAGTCTACTTATATCAAAGCTTGAAGGTTATGGCATTTGGGGACCTCTGCTTCGTTGGATGAGTAGCTATTTGCGGGAACGTACTCTTATAGTCAAGTACGATGGAGGTACGTCCCTTGCCATTCTCTGTCCCCTCAGGTGTACCACAGGGATCTCATCTGGGCCCACTGCTTTTTAACCTGTTTATCAATGATATTTCTAGTGCAATATCATCGAAGTTTCTTCTTCTGTTTGCTGATGATATTAAGGTTTTCAGCAGGGTTACATCTCCTCATGACCAAGAGGAACTCCAACATTTCCCTTGACAGGATAAGTAACTGGTGCAGAGTAAATGCTATGGAGGCTTAATATAAGCCAAGTGTCTTGTCATCAGCTACACTCGAAGCAACACAGCCAGGCCCTTTGACTATTCTCTAAATGGATCCCCTCTTAAGATAGTAGACAGAGTCAGGGACCTCGGAGTTATTATGACACCCTCCCTAAGCCCTTACGAACACATAATGCATGTTACAAATAAGGCCTCTTCTATGCTTGGGTTTATTGCCCGAACTTGCAAAGACTTCAAATCCCCCTCTACATTGGCTATCCTCTATAAGACTCTTGTGCGTCCTTTGTTGGAGTACTGTTCCTTTGTTTGGTCTCCATATCAAGCAGGCCACATTGTGCTGCTGAACAGAGTACAGGTGCGTTGCTTAAGACTTCTTGGAGTCAAACTGGGATTTAATTATCTTGCAACCCCCGTCGCTGAGATTGAGATGCTATAATGGACTGCAACCTCTCCAGGAAAGAAGAAGAAAATATATTGATATTTTATTCCTGTACAGGCTGGTGAACGGCTTCCTCGACTGCCCTCATCTAGTGTCGGATATAGACTTCTCTATACCAAGAGGTACCCGCTCTAAGACACTTTTCTGCAGAAGATTTAGGCCCACATATTATGCATCAAACCATTGGAATATGCAGACTTCTAAAACTGGGTAGCGAGGCAGCGCACATCGACTTTTTTCACGATTCAAAATACACCCTGAAAAACCAAATTATTAAATGTAAAACACCTAACACATGCTTTAAACAGATCCACTTACAGTAACTAACAGCTACGATTGTATTAATTATTTGATAGTATATTGTTGAGTTTCTAAAATTTTATTAATGTTATAGCATTGGTCAACTATTTATTTATCGTTGCTGTTACTGTATTGTTATTATTCCTTGTTATTTATTGTTGTTTTTGTTATTTATATTTTATAGTATATCACTCTGTTATTGCCTATGTTGTTCAAGTTAGAGCTTACATAAGACTGTGTTATATTGATTATGATTTGTCATCTTGATTGCTAAGTACTTGATTTGTTGAATTACTTTTGTAAAAATGGTGGAACCGTTTGAAATAAATAAATATCAATGATAGCTATCAGAAATGATTTTAATGGTTGTTTGATCTTAAGATTTGGTGTCATACACTGGCTAGCGCGATCACCAGATTTAACTGTTTGTAATTTTTTCTACGGGGCTACTTAAAGTTCAAGGGTTTTTAAACTCGATCGAGAGTTTGCTTAAACTGAAGAAAATTATCACATAGGAAGTTAAGGTAATTCCTCTCTGTAACTAGTATTCGGCGGCTTTTTAGCCGTCTTGCGGAATGTCAGCGGGGTCAAGGTTGTCATTATAGGTTATGGTTTTCAAAAAACGACTTTGAAGAAGTAAAATTCCATAGTATTATCCATGTATTTATGTGTTTTTAGCAGTAATCATTAAATTTGTGAAAACAAATGTGGAGTTCTCATTGTCTCACTCTGAATTTTGTTTATATTTATTAAATCAAGGAATGGAAAGAAATCATTATTTCATTAGTTAGCTGACCGTAATTCATTACGTCAATTAACCGAAGACGCCGTACCGAAATCCAATAGAGATGTCAATCTGCCACTAACGCGATGCGAATTGATTGAATGTTGGTTGGGTGGACAGAATCGTATTTTTAGCAGTACAACGTTTGTAATCTTTGTACAATCACAGGTTTGCAAGAGTTTTCAGAACCAAGAACGAGGCCAAATTAAGATCTTACAATAGATGCTGTAAAAACATTTTGGTAATATTAAAGCCTAAACAAAGACGAGACAGGGATCTCAGCAGTATAAAATTTCACACATCTTACGTGAATCTTAGAGTGACAATTAAACCGTATTCCAAGGAATGTTGTACGCCACCAGAACTAGGTATGATAGGGTAACCTAATATTATACTATCACAGTTATGAGAGGAATTTACATTTCTCTGGAGACACTATACAGTACCTTTCTTTCAGCTGTGTTGTCATCCTTTCTATAACACTTTAAAACTCATCCTTATTTTTTTTTCAATTGAACATCTAGTTTGAAAGAATTGCGAATAAATAATGCAACGTGATACTCTCTGAAAACTTCATTAAATTTACTCCCACACGATTATTTCCACAAAACAGCCATTAAAAAAAAATTCACCTAGATTGCACTAGAAATCATTATTCCGACTTCACGTAGATCTAATTGCTGTTAACAAATAAATTATATTACATTAAGGAGGAATATTACAATTAACGTTGCCTTCATATCGTCTGTTGTTTCTTCACATTTTAATTTGATATTTGTTACATATTAAAAACAGTGACTTTTTTACCGAGGCTGATCATATCGGTGCTTAGTCTATAGAAGTGTTGCTGGAAACATGGATGTGATTGAAGCGTAAGAACTCTGTTATACCTACATAACCCTATATCAAGTAGCCACTAGCAGGTACATAACCTATATCAAGTAGCCACTTAGCAGTAGCCGAGCCAGTCAACAGACTAAACGTGCACACGCTGTATCGTGTTCTGCCCGACGCACGGCTTATCAACAAGCGTTCAACCCATCTACGCCAGGCTTCTGCGGTCTAGTGGTCAAGGCACTCGCTATCGGAACCCAAGATTCAGAGATCAATTCCAGACTGGAGACCATAACTTTTTGCAAGTCAGCAACCTATTAAAATAATAATATTTTAATATATAAAGGCCATTTCTACCTCTGTACGTTATTATTATTTATTTTTATTTTATTTCTTATTTAAATCTGCATCTGTATATAAAACAAGGAATCTTATTTCCAGTGCTCTCATAACTACGAGTTTACAGTGCTTTATCCTACCTGTCAATATTATCCTATTTATCTATTCTAAATCTGAACACTGTACTGTAAACAAATACCATCATCAGCCCCAGCTGCTGTTGGTGGATCGAGTAGCTAACAGTGACTGGTGTGGAGATTTACGGGAGATTATTTTTTGTATCCTCATTTAATTGTGGAACGATCTGCTTACAAATACAAGCTAGAATATGTCTAATCCTTGTCCAATATGTGTCAGGCTTGTCTTGGATGCCGACGATGGGGTCTCTTATGATGGAAAGTGTCTGCGGTGGTTTCACAGAACATGTTTAAACATGTCAAAATCTGAGTACCAGCGCCTAAGTGGTAATAACAATCAAAAATGGCACTGTAATAGAACAGACTGCACAGATACCGCTAGTCAACCCCTTCAAAAACTCGCATCACAAATGTCTGAGGTATTGGGAAAGCTTGACAGTCTTCTTGGAAAGGTGGGCAAGATCGATGAGATCTCTAATGATGTCAACAGAAATAAAAGCGGAGATCTTCCATGAAGGCTGGTTTGTCTGCCCTGGAACCTAGAGTAGCGCGTGTGGAGGACAGAATTACATCCGTTGAAGCTGCGATCGAAGATACCCAATCTGGAGCAAATTCAATGTCTCTCCGAATCCACCTTTGCTGAATTCCATGACCGTGCTCGCCGCTCCAAGAATATTATGGTCTAACAATTTGAAGGAATCCGAAAAACTGATGTAAATAAAAAGATACAGCACGACTTTGGACCTCTTAAACAAATTGTTCCCTGCAATTAACACTAATGTCTCCCTCACAGGAATTAAAGCTTATCGTGTTGGGCAAAAACAGCAGAATAAATCACGCCCCCCTTAAAGTAATATTGACCAGTGTGCTGCGGATGTTGTGGCTCTTATTGGCAAATTTAAACCGAATCAGTGGATCCCCTGTTTTCATCTGTCAAGTTGTCAAGAGACCCGTACCCCACGTGAAATCAAGCACTTACAGACTCTCAATGCTAAACTGATTGAAGCGTACATCACATGGTGAAAACAGGACTCACTATCAAATATATCCACAGCGTTCCTCAAATTGTTAAGCAGCAAAAAAAACGCATAAAGTTCAACGGTGCCCCACACAATCTAAATATTTATTTTCAAAATGTAAATGGTATAAGAAGTAAACTTTCCCAATTTTCACTCAGCGTTGCTACTTCTTCCTATGATGTTATTGCCTTAGTGGAAACCAATCTCTCTCCGGAAATCAGTAACTCTGAAACTTGGACTTTATGATTTTAATGTCTACAGATGTGACAGGTCCCAAACCACCAGTGCTAAGGCCAGCGGAGGTGGCGTGCTTGTTGCTGTACGTAACACTGTCCCCCTGTAAATTACTGAAGAATTCTCATGACTCAACTGAATGTCTGTTTGTGTCTTGCACACTATCATCATGCAGTTTTTCTTCTTGGTTGTGTTTATATCCCTCCAAATCGGCCGAATTTAGTCTACAATAGATTCTGCGACTCTGTTGATGAAGTCATCGCTTGTGCTGATTATCCTGAGAGAGTTTTACTAATGGGTGATTTCAACATTCCCGTTAAGAGTTGGCCCTCCAATGACACATTACCAAGTTTCAGGATCGACTCGCCATCTGATTGAACTGGCAGCAACCCACAATCTGCAACAGATAAACAATACTCCAAATATCAGAGGTGTTTATCTTGACCTTATTTTCTCATCCAT
Organism: Homalodisca vitripennis; assembly: GCF_021130785.1. NCBI lineage: Eukaryota > Metazoa > Arthropoda > Insecta > Hemiptera > Cicadellidae > Homalodisca > Homalodisca vitripennis. The sequence goes on along the minus strand of NC_060215.1, from coordinate 29,711,485 downwards.
CCCTGGCTCTGCAGTTGCTCCTTCTCGGGATGTATTGGTTGTTGAGGATGTACACCCACCCTGCACTCTCTATTTCTTTTAACATTCGTATGATATCCTCTTCTAATAATGTAAAATATATACTTGATTTCCGTCGTTGTAACTTGGAAGCCATTTTCCATGAACTGCAGAGCTTGGACTATCCTATAATACTAAGACCTGTGGAGTCTGAAGATTGTTTCAACTTGTTTTGTCAGAGTCTGCAGCAAATCATTCTTAAGCATACTCCTAATGAAGAAATGCTGTAGGACAAGCTTTCCCAAATGGTTTACTAAAGAGCTTCAAAGGTTTGTGATCGAAAAGAATATGGCACACAAGGTGTATAAGAAGACTGCCGACGCTGTTTCATCTGGAGAATTTCCGTAGGCTTAGGGATATTTGTGGTGAACCTGGCCAGGACCTGCTATAACGGATACACCAGAAACGTTGAAAACAGCATTCCGGGAAACATTAAATCTTTCTGGTCCCATATTAATAACATGAAAAGTGACTCAACCATTCCGAACACTCTTACCTTAGATTCAAGAGTGGCTCAAACGCCAAAGGAGAAATGTGATCTTTTCGCTGAGTACTTTTCTTTCCGTCTTTCAAGTTGCAAATGGTGCCAGCTCCAGACTTTGATTTTGGATGGAATTCTACAGTCCCTCAGTGTATCATTACACCAACTGATATTGAACGTAGACTAAATGCGCTTGATGCTGGTAAGAGTGCTGGACCTGATAACATACCGCCATTGGTGTTAAATTTTTTTGTTTCATCCGTCTTGGCCCCTCATCTTGCCTCCTTGTTCTCCCGCATTGCTTCAGTCCGGCATCTTTCCCTCTGCTCTTAAGCATGGATTTGTTGTCCCTATATTTAAGTCTGGTCACAACAACAATGTTAAGAATTATAGGCCGATTGTGATCCAGTCTGCTCTGGCTAAAGTGTTTGAGAGTATCATCATGGATCATCTGTATTTTCATCTCAGCAAATTCATTTCTCTGGAACAACATGGGTTTTCTACGCTCTCGCTCAACAGTGTCTAACTTGCTTGAATTCCAAGAGTATGTCATGACAGCTTTCAATGATTCTTGTCAGGTGGACTGCATCTATTTGGATTTATCTAAGGCCTTTGACAGAGTTGATTTTTGCTTGCTCATTTGCTAAAACTGAAGGATACGGTGTTTCAGGGTCACTCCTAAATTGGTTGAGTAGCTACCTTAGAGACAGAATTCTTACAGTTAAGTTTGATGGAAGTACTTCAATACCTATAATTGTTTTATCTGGAGTTCCCCAAGGGTCCCACTTGGGTCCCTTACTCTTCTTGATTTTTATGAATGACATCCATGGGATTATACTTACAAACTACCTCATATATATGCTGATGACATAAAGATTTTTGATAAGGTTCATTCTGATGGTAAAGCCCTGGCAATGGTCACTAAATAACATCGTTAACTGGTGCAGTTCTAATGGTATGGAGCTGAATGCTAGCAAATGTGTTGTACTACCTTTTAAACGTGGTTCTAAACATCAATCTTAATAGACTATTTGCTGGATAATGTTCCACTGAAAAGAGTTGTTAAATTCAAGGACTTGGGTGTGTTTCATTCATCTTCTCTCAGTCCCTACGATCACATACAGCATATATAGTTTCTAGAGCCAACTCGTTGCTTGGATTTCATCTTCAGATCAACTAAACACTTCGTCTCGCCATACTCTATGGTAATCTTGTACAAAAGCCTTAGTCCGCCCTATTCTTGAGTATGGGTCTATTATTTGGTCGCCTTATCAACTCAACCATGTACACAGTCTAAACAACGTACAGAAACGCTTTGTCAGGATGCTTGGCTGCCGGCTTGGCTGGACCTATTTTGGCACTCCCATTGCTGAGATTGAAAACCAATTTGCTCTCCGTCCACTGGGATTCGAGGCGTCAAATCAGTGACTTGGTTACGTTATACAAGCTAGTAAATGGATTGATTGACTGCCCGGTTCTACTCAGCAGTGTTGATCTCTTTGTCTCAAGAGGAACCCGTTCCAGAACGATATTTCAAAGACGCCATCGTTCGACTTATTACTCCTACCACAGCGGCCTCTCTAGACTCCTGAGAACTGGAAGTGATATTGCTACTCATGTAGACTTTTCCATATGAATCTGTTGTGTCTTTTTAAAAGTAAGGTAGCTTCCATTATTTGAAATGTAATTTAGCTCACCACTGGCCTATAGGTACCAATGTCAGTCTTGTTATTTATTTTCCTAGTTTAATTCAATATTGTTTTGTTACCATTTGTTAAGTAATGTATCTATTTGTTTTCATATTTTGTTATTGTTGTGTAGTATTTATTAATCCTAGTCATATTCTTGTTACTGTTGTACTTATATATGAATTTAAAACACCAAGTTACTCTGTACTATTCTATTTGTATAAATGGTGGTGCACCGTTGAAATAAATAAATAAATAAAAAAAAAATAAATAAAAAATGGACATGGAACTCTACTCTGTTGACGTAGCTTGAGATAGAGTGAGCAGGCCGGTTGCAATAGTTTTGATCCAAGGGAGGACTTTGAAAGTCATATCGAAGGGGATTGATTTCAACAAACTTCATATAATGAACTGTTGCCCCAGAAAAGGCTTCATACCGGGAGATACATCAGACATTCGTGGTTTCACCTAGAGAAGCGTTCACTGTTCATTCATCCTAGTTAGCGATAAATAGCTGGCATGTGAATAAGTTTTTCTTGTGTTGAAAGTATATTTAATATTATTTTTTCCACACTTTCAAATAAAATAAAACATTATTATTTTTTTATATGCTTGTATACGTACATTGAAAACTAATGTATTTAGTATGTAACCGGACCAATAATTATATTCTGTTGGTGAAATGAATCATTTAAAGACAACAGCTGTTAACCAGATGTTCTGTGTGTTGGCACCACTGCATTCCTGGAATTGCAGTCACAACTCGCCCTTTAGTTGTTTTGTGTCTGAGTGCACCCGAATTACAAGGGAAATAGGAACGATGAGTGAACGTAATATTTTGTGTAGAACTAGTGTTTATTTTAGACCGAAGTAATGCATGAATTCGTAGAATACTATTTTTTACCATCGGCAAACGTAGCAAATTTATTTATAGTTAAAAGCAACTTATTATGAGTAACCGAAATTACAGTATTATTTCTCGCAGCCAGAACCCTAAGTTAATTTTTTAGGTAATTATTGTCTATTACATTTTACAATAAAGCAATTTTATGGACGTTGGAAAGAATAGGCCCAGCAGGGCCAGATCACGTCTATATTCATTGTCAGTGAGGTCAGGATTAACGTTAACAATGGAAGAAAGTTTATTTAATAAGTCAGTGGATGAAACTGGACATAGGAGGTATTCTGATTCAGAAGATATGCCTAGACCTGCCAAGCCAATTAGCAGAACAGGTTTGTAATAAATATATCTATTATTTAACTGTAAGTGTGTTTTAAGTATTAGAAATGTTTAGTTGGAATCAGTGTTTTAGTATTATATCTGTAGGTTTGGCATTTTGATATCATCTATTTGAAAAAACAGTGTTTGGCCCTTGGCTATCAATATTATTGTTACCAGGTTTACTTATTATATACAACAGTAAAGGCATCATCGTTGTTAATTTCATTAAAATTCATTGCCTATGTCTTTAGTCAAGTTGGGTAAGTGATATGCCTGCAATGAAGCATCCCGCTAACTGCCTATAATGTTAATGACAGAATAGGTCATTGATTTATGGGATATGTCTAAGTTAGCTCATTTTTTAATATCAAGATATTGTAAGATTAGGCCTATAGATTTATTTAAACATGTTTAAATAAAGATAGGTAAGTCCAGACCTACCACTAATTCGAATTTAGCAGTTAGAACAGTTCTAGCATAGGGATTTATATATTTTATGATTCTCTAGTACCGATAATGTGATTTGATATTTAAAATATATAGAAGGCTGCAAATACCTTCAAAACCTCACTTGATCATTTTTAATTCTTTCAGTTAGGCATGCAATAAAAGTAACAGGAATATGTAGCCTAAATACAATAAGTGAATCTATTATTCTGACAATAGCCTTTTTAAATAAAATAATTTAGGATTTAGGCCTAACTAATTCTATTCAAAAACGAACTAACAAAATTTAACTATTGTAGGCCTCTAGCTTTAATAATGGAGCATATTTAGTTTTGTATTTATGATGTTATTGTAATCACAAAACTGGGTCCTGGCAGTAATCAGATGAGAATAATGCTTAGGTAGGCTACATGGGTGTAATCTGGAGGCCACTCTGTCCCCATCTACTACTCATTATTATGCGATATAGGCCTAAGCTGGTTTAGATTAGGTTATTATAAATATGTTATTAGTAGTAGTAGGAAACACACAACCGTCTATGTAGCCTAATTCAAGCTCAGAACACGTGAGCACTATTAAATGTTAACTTTTTATTTTCTAATACTATCTATTTACCTAGTTGTAGTAGTGGGAAAAAATAGCGTCTGGATAATACCAAAGTACCCATGCTTATTACAACAGTAGCCTGTATATATTTGCCAATAATTGCATCTTGTCTGATACATAAAATGCAATAAAATGCACATCAATTGCTTTTGCCCAGTAGTCCAAATTATAATCACATCATAATTCCAATAATGTGTTAGCTTAATTTCTTATAGCTGAACCTTTCTATTCAGGTTTACTGTTAGGTTGATAGAATATTTTTCACCAAAATGAACAACTGAAAGTACGGGAATGTTTGCTTATACTGTAATACGATTGACATTCCACAGTGAATCTTTTAAGATTTTAATTTACAGTCAATAAGCCGATCCTTAGTAACTTATTTATTTTATTGAAATAGAAGTGTATCAATATATTTTCAAAATTTAAGTTAGACTTGCAATATAAGAAACTAAAACATTAATTTAGAAGCTAGTTACCAATATTAGAAAATAGATTTACACACTTTAGTGTCCTGGGACTAATACTGGATTCAAAATAAAGACAAATCTTCTTGTAAACTGTAATTTTGAGTCTTCACATTAAAGATGCCGATCTGAAACTTTCAAAATCTGTAGTCAATGGCTCGATCTTTAACATAAAACTATTAACAGTAAAATATTTAAAACTGCAAGAAAATTAACGTGTGCTATTGTACGAATGCTGCTATGGCACCTAAGCATAGGCTACTTGAAGTGAGTGGTCAATATTGGGAGGAATAGTCATGTCCTCTCTTGACCCATTATACAAACACTACTGAATTCATGGGTTCCAACAGTAAAATTATTGGGCACTATTATAAAGATGCTGAGATGATTGCTAGCTTATCAATGTCAGTGATGAAATGCTTAAAACAAATTAAAAAACAATTAAGTTTTGGAAAGGGTAAAATTATTTTAACGTAAAAGATACTATTAGTTGAACTGTCAGTAATGTCTCTGGCTATCAGCTGGGTTGTGGTGCTGCCCGCACTATGGTGATGAACTATAAACATCTCTCAAGAAGTACCAATCAATAAAATATAAAATTAAAAAAAAAAAATGATCACTACAGTAATGTTTGAAAGCTAAAAATATTACAAACTCACCTAATCATATTATTATATGTAGCAGGGCAGTGGAAGCTATAGTGCAACTAGTTAACCCTCCGAGCGTCCATCATATTTCCCTAAACATCCACCTGTTTTTATAGGTTTTGCAGTCTGTTTTTGCATAATTCATAAAAAATCTTAAGAATAGTTTAAATATAGAGTATTGTACATCATTTTTCTTGGAAAGAATCACAGAGTATGATTGTATAAAAATAAAAATAAAAAAAAATTTCTTTTTGAAACAGCCTGTGAAAGGGAAAAAATATTTTAGAAAATATTTTTTTAATACAAAAGTATCCACATGTTATTATTATATTACTTCTAGAACAATTTCATAATAGGCAAATTATAGCAAATTTAGTCATGAACACATAAATATACAGGGTTATAGGGTTCTGTAAATATATTCATAATGTTATACAAGCGTACATGGATATGCACAAATTTGAGTTTTTGCCTATTTGGTATTGCTAAGTAACACAACAATAAAATGTTCTACTGATGTTGGAGCAGGCTTAGGGGCTACTTCTTCTGGTGCTGTTCTTGTGAGTTCATCAATTAGAACCATCACAAATTTTCTTCTGGGCATAGGCTAGTCTGTGTTTTTTTTTAATATAAGATGAAGGAGTCAAAAATTGCCATGTCAAGGAGATTATAAAAGATTTTTTTCCAATAGCGATTGGTGGTCCGCGAGCATGATATGTGATAGATGGATTTATCTTTCATGTCCACTCCACCCATGTATAAATTGTACTGCTGTATCATGTATGGCTTTACAGCCTCACGGTGACTTTTGAACCAGTAGGTCTTGGGCATGACAAGCTGTTGACAAAAGGTATACTGGTTTTCGGGCTTTTTGTTTGTTTGTACCCTACTGCTAACACAGGCCCTCTTCTAAAATAAACACTCTGTTGTTATATTATTTTAATATTATATGTATATTAATATAATATTACGTCAATAATAGTGCGGGTTGAATTAATTTGATCGGCAAGTGCCCGCCATCTTAAAATAAGACGGTGACGTTTAGAGAAAGGTACTGTCAACTTAAAACAAATCGGCCGACGCTCGGATGGTTAAGTTGGACCCCAGATAACCCGGATCGGTTTAGGAACATTTTAAATTAGCTTTTGACATCCGCCCAGCATGGGATGGATTTTTTAAAACTGTTGACTCAATAATTTCATGTATTGCGACTTGTTGCGATAAAGATGCCAATAACAGGGAAGATACTGACAAAGAAAAGACTGAAAATATCACAGTTATAAGCCATGCAGAGGCAGCATCTCATTTGGGCGAGTTAATGGTTTATTTTGAGCAACAAGAGAATACAGCACCGGCCTAACTTCTTAAAATGTTGAAAAGAATGCATGACTGCACGGCACGGAAACAGTATTCATAGCTGACGCATAATACTAAAGTTTCGAAATTCCCATCTTCTCCTGACCCTCTGTATCAAGGTAGGGAATTCGTGAGATCCAACTGGAAAATCTATACACCCCAAAGAAAAATATGGTAAAGAATAGTCATGTTACTAACCAATAATTGCAAACTAGGAATTATTTGGAGAATGCACCATTCTTTAATAAGTGGGCTATAACGAATCTTGATACGTGATCATCTATCGTTATTTATAATATGGAACTATGTACACAATTTGCTACTCAGCATTTACAAACTTAAGTAGAATGCATACATACATTATTTCTTCATTGATTCTAGCAAAAATAAATCATAAAGCTTATATAAACTAAACATATATAAAGTATACTAAGTTATATAATTGTAATAACAGACTGAAATAATTGCCGTTTTTAAACATGTTTTAAGTTAATTTACAAAAATATTATCAATGTTTTAATTATTTTTTTCTGCCTTGTACGTGTATGTACTAATCTGAGTTTAATTTTGCAGATGTATCTAATCTAGTTTTGATGAGGAACTCCACTCTGGGTCAGTCAGCTCCTAGTCTCTCCAATTGCATGGTATGTTTTCCAGATTCATTTCCAAGATAATTAGTCTAATTACTTTAGTAATGTAACAGTTATTTATGAGACAGTTTTTGTATTATATTTGCCTGGTATAAAATTTTATGAAAGAATACTGAAAATATTTCTTTCTTAAGGCGCGTTTCCACTGAGGCAACAATATGCGTCATGTAGCATGCTACAAGTGTCGTTCTGTTGCTATATGTGTACCGTGCGTCTTCATACTTTGTTGCAAGTAGTTTGTTGCCCAATAATATGTCGCCAGTTGTCACTTGCTACTTGTCGCCGTTACTTGTAGCAAGACCCAGAACATTTCAAGTCGTGCAACATTTCTCTGTCAGTAGTGTGCTAAAGGTCTTCAGAAGCAGTGATAGCTGCTGCTTATTTGATCCTCGCAAATGGCAGAAGAAGAAATAGGAAGAAGCCTAGGTGGTGGATCAGAGATTTATTTGTTAAAAGCGGTGACAATCGCAAGGAATTTTTTGAAAAACTCCTTTCAAACGATGATGTTTGTTTAAAAATTTCACACGTATGAATAGGCAGGATTTTGACTACTTAATCTAAAAAGTCACTCCTTTGGTGAAAAAAGCAGACACCAACTGTCGGGATGCGATGCCGGTTCAAATGCGAGTATTGTTGACTTTACGGTACCTAGCTACTGGTGATAGTTATGCATCTCTTATGTATCTCTTCAGAATTTCAATCCCAAGTATTTGTCGCATAAATTATTAAGATAATACAATTTTATTATATATAAACATTATTATGTAACAAATAATTAGTTGATGATATCGGGAACATAGTGACGTAAATTCAATCAAAGTTTATAGAAATTAAATGTCACATAATGTATAAAAAATAACAAGGTGTAAAAAAATTAGGTTTAAATATTTAAAGGTGGAATATGAACTCTATTGTTATGAAAAATACCCAAATAATTTAAAAAATATATACTTGTTAAATCACTATTGACCTACAAATGTACGTGTATGTAAAGACACTCTGTTCCTAATCCTAAATTTAATTAACTTACCTCAGAGTCTCTGCTGTTGAAAATGTTTCTCTTGGGATGTCAACATCTAACAAAAATTTCAGGAGATTGTACCCAAACCATTTCTCTTTTTTCGGAGATGAGCCACTCTTCGGTTTAGTGATTCTTTTATGTTCCCGATGAAAAGCAGATCTCAATTTTTTTACTTTCTTTTTTAAATCAGTAACTGAACAGTTGTAGTTGATAGCTAGTTGTTTTAATTTGTCACATTTAATATTTCTATCTTTATAAAACACACTTCTGTTGTCCCATAGCTCTGGTGTATTATGGTAGTCTTCAATAAATAATGTAGTTTTTTGATTACTCCACTCCATGTCGCCCGTCTACTGCCACACTCATCCACCTCTGCCTGGATAATGGCAACAGCGTGCGACACACTGTATTTTTGTAGCACAGTGTGGCATTCGTCTAGCGACACGTCGCAACAAGTAGTATGCGTCAGTGCCGCATGCTACATGTCGCAGCATGTTGCCTGACTTGAAATACACCGTGCTACATGCGACAGTGCCGCATGCCACATGTCGCCTACAAGTTGCCTCAGTGGAAACGCGCCTTTAGATATAAGACTAAGTGGATTTAAGCTAGAGTTTCCATATGAAAATGTTAGAAACGTACTCAGTTCTGTGTGTTTCGTACTAATGTATTTACAAAATTTAGTAGGTTTGAAGTCTAAAAAGTTATATGTAATGAGTAACTTAAATGTTTGTTTGCACTCGATAAATGAAGTAAGGAAGTATACGGGAATGTTCATGTTAATGAGCCTGTACCTCGAGGGTACCATGTAGAACTTTTTAAAAGGCTACAGATATTAAAAATACCGTCACTTTATATTTTTGAGATTGTAATTTGTCCATTTAGAGGCAAAATTTTATCATTAGAAGCAGTCATTCTCCGCAGTTATGATACTAAACGTAAAGCTCTGCTTTCAATTCCAATGTATAGGGAAATAAATACTATTTTGTGTAGGAATAGTAATATTAGGAATAGAACTACTGTGGAGGTCGCTGGTGACCGTGCCGAACACAATGTGCCACATTTTAAACTACAGTAGAGTCCCGTTAATCCGACCTAATTGGGACCGAGCCCTATTCGGATTATGTGATTGTTCGGATTAGCCAGAATTACAGAAAAATACGGTTTTAAACTTGAGAATGGGTCTATTTTCTTATAGATCAACATTGTTTATTAAAACATGTTTTCTGACTGTTGCATTGTATTTCTTGACAAATAAACGTGTTTGCGAATACTAAGCACATTTACCGTATTTAGTGTGAGAGTTCTATTGTTACGCAATGTGAGCTTACTGGATATTGTACGGATCCACGCGTTCAATAGTTGTACGAAACTACGCGTCATCCAATAGACTCTCTTTAATGCGACAGAAGACAATAACTGAATTTATGTCTTTTAACAATTAATATTGTACTCAATAATAATATCAGTACTGTACGTCCAATTTTTGTTTGATTTCACTTCTTAATACAGTAATTTAACTCATACTTAACCTATAAGTTTCAATTTGGTACTGTATTTAACTTCATTATTTATGTACTGTACCGTACACAATTTGTCTTAATAAAATACTGTATGTCTATTTAATTAAAGTTTTCTTTGTTTATGTACGAAATGATGCACCCATTTTCATTTTTTATGTAATTAGTTCCTATAACTGTTCATTATCGTTATAAATAATTCCTCCTGGACCTGTTCGGATTAACCGACGTTCGGATTACACGTGTTCGGATTAGCGGGACTCCACTGTATAAGTAAAAAAGATTTTCTGTGATTAAACATAGGAGCCCATCAGTTTAAATAATGGCATGAATGAAAGTTAAATGTTGTAATGGATCTCCCACACTACCTATCTTTCACTGATCCTCCCACTAGCAAACAATTCCTCTAAAGATAACAAGTCCAGAATAGTACTGAGAGTGTAGTTCGCACACTCTTGAATAAATGTGATCATAAAAAAGCTGGTTGTAACAGTAAAATTTGTATAGACCTGTCTTCTGCTTAAAAAGCATGCTGCATTGTAAAGCGTGAAGAGAAATCGTGCATTTGATGAGGTAAAACAGAGTAAAGTTTGGCATCTAATCCAGTAAGCTCTGCCAGTCTTCAGTTGTTTCACAAGATTATCACAGATATTAATCAAGATTATAATAATCATGATTCTTATACTGTCAATAGTGGAATATTCACAGTGATTTCTAACCTAAACCCTGTAAAATATCTGACAGATAGTAATGGTTGTTTAAAAACATCACAAAATCCATATGACCTAGCTGTAGAGATAGCACTGTTTATATATTCAGAGATCAACTTAGAAACCATCAAAACACCCAAGGCCTTGCTTGATAAGGTTTCTCTTGATCATCCAATTGTATAAAAAGAAACAGAAATATTTTTGGTCTATTATCGAAGATAACCACCTTGATGTTTTGTGTGATTTAAATTACAACAGATTTATTGTATAGTACGTCTATTTAACTCAAAAAATCGTAGATCGATTTTAACATCATTAAATAAAGGTTCATATCATAACTCAGGATAGTTGTTTATACAATTGATCAGGAAAATGAAAACAGTTCATGAATTGAAATCTGTTGAGGCATACCTGTAGAAGGAATAAAAGTCTTCGATTAACTAAACCTTCTTTTATTAACTCTTCTACAAATTGGTTGGATTTTACTCAAGAATCAACTATATGATATGTACTAGAGCAGAATGTTCTTCCATGTTTGTGGATTATGTGTTGATTATAATTTGAATTGTTATTGATTTGCCGATTATGATTTGTTTGGGTAAAAATAAACAAGTATACTAAAAAAATACTTAAAAGTGAGTCGTAATTCAATCATCATAAATAAATTGTAATAGTGTAACAGGTATTATAACTACTCATGTTTACCGTTGGATCAGACACTGACATAATAATAATATAACTTTATTGTCACAAAAATTACATATTTTATAGAGAGAGCCTAGATTCTAGGCTATACAAAGACAGGTGACATTGTCAGATAGAGAATATACATAAATAATTTACAAATGTTCACGACGATGTGTACCCGTTTAGGTATACACCATGCTTCGTAAAGTGCTGTTAGTGGTCTGTTAAATTTAATACCTCGTTTAAATAAATATTTCAGAGTATTGTGTACCCCGTTGGGCGTACAATTGCTTAATTTTTAAGGTAAATTAATCTTTTTTGGTACCCCTTGGGGTATACAGTAAAAAATTGAAAAAATGTAATGAAATATTTGTTTTTGTGCAACATTGGAAAGCCTACATACCTTTCTCATTATACTTAAATGTCTGATGCAAAAAAAACAAATCATGGTGTTTTGCCACTACTATTGAAAAAATTAACGGCAAATAAAAATGTCCGGAAAGACGCTGACTTTTTGAACATGTTAATGTAGATTTGAATTTGACATTATCCTAAATAAACTTTAACTCTTGTGAAAGCTATGCTCTCTCAATGTTAACCTTAGCTGACCATGTAATAGTTAGCATTGCCTAATATAACAACATATTATATGTAAATTATTACTCGATCAATGAGTATGTATCTGAACAATAGACTGAAGAAAATTGTCATAATTCCCAATGTTGCTTATTATTGTGACTTGCCTTATACATTTGTAATGAGATGTCTCTTTGGCCAATAAATATTATATTCTATTCTAAATCATGCAAGCACGTAAAATAATACTTGATATATCTGTATCATGCAATGGAAATTCAGCAGAGCTGAGCGCTCGCACTTTATGGATGATTCAAATGTTCGTGTACTATCCTCCAAACGGTGCTCTGGCTAACATTTGACTCTTGTGCTACAGCTCATCCCAGGCTTGATAATCTCGTCCATGATAAGTGCCACCAAACGCCCCCTTGTCCCTTAGGTGCTGATCGATGGCAGGGAAAGTACGCGCATTGGGAACAACTCTGCCTGGGTATTTTTCTTGATAAAGTTGGCGTGCATCTCGTGCCGAGCCAGCTGTGCCCAGTGCCAGTTGCATATCGGACTGTTCTGCCCAAGTGTAATAGTTCATCGGGTTTAGTGGGACCTCTGTCTCTGTATTTGAAACTAAGCTCAATCTCGTTCTCCACCTAAATGCAATGTTTGAACGGGACAAGCGAATAATACAGGAATAGACGTAACCAGAAAATTACAGCAACTGAAAAGAGAACACAACAGAACAACATTAAACAGAATGGAGATTTACTGTGCGGAAGCCGGCTAGGATGCAGACGTGCAAACCAAAACATGTTGTGTTATGATAAGTCAAGTGGATAAGAGCGGTGATAAGATAAGTCTACCTTCTGGTGTATCAGTACTTTTAATGGTTTTCATATCGATATGTTTGCGAACATAGTGTACTAAAAAAACATTACATCTCTACAACTTAATGTACATAAAAAATTAATATTATTTTACATTTTTGTTTCTATGAAGTAGTCTTTTATTTGTATATAAGAAGAAAATCACATTTATTTTCAGTAGCGTTGCATTTTTGTGGCTGAATCTCAAAAGAAACACTACGTGTTTCCTATAAGGAGGCGTTTCACAAATTCTCAATTTTCTCGGAAACGGAAAATTAGTGACTCAGTTTGTACTGGATAAAAATGTTTGCATTTACATCCTCTATCAACCCTGAAAAATGCGCACTTTTATCAGAATACATAATGTTATATAGCACAAAGCCAAAAATGAAAATTTTGAAAAATGAAACAGAGGAATATATTTGTGTGTCACACAACACAGAACTAAATAAGCCAATCCGGATAACCTTCAGTAAACAAAAATTCGAATTGAGTGATAAAACTAAGAAGAAAAGTTTCAAATTAATCAAAATTTACAAAGATCTAAATTCTAAACACCAATTGGACAAATTTCTAAAACCATAAAAGATTCATTATTGAATAACCAGAAAAGATCCTTAATCTTATTGAATACTATGCAACTTAATAATATAAAAACCCTGAAAAAATATGTTAATTAAAAGAAAAGTTTTCATTGTTATCTGTTTATTTTTTTGTTATACTTAGAGGTTAATTTACTATTACTGTATGATCATGGGCTTTATCTTGAAACATGACAGTGAAATATTAAAACACTAAAATGTTTAAAGCTGGTGTATTTGATAAAACATATGTTTATAGTATGCTTATTGATTGAATTTACAATAATTCTAGTACACCCAAAATTACATGATCACAATAAGCACAAAAACAAGAAAACAAGTCGGATGACATCCTTGCAACAAACCCAGATGTTTAGTATACAACATGTGCTCCACTTCAAAAACATTTACAAGCAGTTGTACAAATAAATCTCACAGAATATTTGATGACTTACCCTGTGAATTCAAAAATATTATTTATCAAATTCAATGCAAGATATATCATAAAGATTCCATTGGCTCCACAATAAATTCTCTGAGAACACAAATGACAGGGCATAGGAATGTTTATGAACATAAAAATACAGAGTAACCTGTAGTGGTGCAGGGCTTGATACATAATTTAAATTTTGAAGAAAACTATTTAGTCAAACCTAACAGGAAAATTTCACAGAATTTAAGTACAAACAACCGAAGAACATGGGACAAGCCAGCCCATCACCTTGTCTCATAATAAAAAATTCCAAATGGATCGAATTTAAGATGAATTATTCAACAAAGATAATTTACAAAATCAGTTAATATGTTAAAAAAATTCTAACCCATTTACCTCATTAATGATTTATTTCGATTTTCTGTGTTAATTTTTATGTTTATTATGTTCTTACAGCCCTATTTATAATATTTTGTTTAATATCCTGAAAACAGTTTAGTTGTCCATTTTTTCTGAAGATTATTTATATGTATATATACATAATCTTCAGAAAAAAAGATGATAATAATGGACAATTTATATATATATATATATATATATATACCTATATATATATAAATATATATATATATATATATATAAATTGTCCATATATATATATATATATATATATATATATATATATATATATATATAAAAACAATACTAATAAATACAGTTTGTTACTTATAGAAAAAACTATTGAAAAGATGCCTTACCTATTTAATTTGTTTAGATATCTTGCACTACTGTCAAATCTAGATTGTATTTTTTAAGGAAGTTTTAGGGCTTCATATTTTAAATCATTTAATTGGAATTGTAATGTTCTCTAAGCCTAAATATTTTAAACATGGTGGTTAAAATAGTGTTTTAATGCTGAACACTTTAAAAATATCCTAGGAAGGAGTTCCTCCTATAATAAATTAGTTAAGGCTAAAAGACACTCAACCGCAATTTTGAGTCCCAATTATTCTCAAAATGCCTGGTGGAACAGTGTAGGATGTGTATATCTTTTAATCCAAATTATTTTTAAAGTGAGGACGAAACTATGTTACTAAATACTAAGAAATGTTTAGAGAAGTAACATGGGATTTGTATTTTCACTTGAATTGAAAATCACTTGTATTTCACTTAATAACTACCTACAAACTGTGTTTTAGGGTGCTACATTTTCAAAATTTTCTTGGGGAGTACCCCTGAACCTCCCTTCCTCTTCCGTTGCTCAATTCTAGCCTATGCCTTGTTGAATGTTGTGACATTGCCAGGTGCAGTGAGGTAACAAATGCAGGTTGCCAAATGTTCAGCTGCTAAACTTGAGTTAGCCTAATTACTACTCTTTGTATTTATAAACTCTTTAAGTCCATCAACTGAACTGTTTACAAGCAGTAATTAGTAGAAGGAAAAGATAACTAATATTTATAATAAGATAATTAATATTTGTCAAATAGTATCAAGTAAAATATAGGATTTTAAATATATACAGTTTTAGTGTTGTTGATAAAATGATTTATTTGACCCTGAAGAAATTTCTTAGTAAGCGCAAATGTTCATTTATGAGTTTTTCTTTAAAATACAATACAGATGTATAAAGATAAGCTGATTGTGTTTTTATATATGCGCATCATCCAGTTTCCCATTAATATTTGTTCTTATATTAAATACAGTTTGAGTCACATCTTTAAATATGGAACTAATTTTTATAATGTTAAAAATAATTTTGCATATATTTAACATTATAAAATAGACCGAGATTCAAAACGTGTTTATTGTTGTTACGCACAATTTCAAATGGTAATAGAGATAGTCAATAATGTAGTGTTAAATACAACCTAACATATGATTCAAGATTTTATTTATACAATAGCATTTACACAATACTATTTCTTGGTAATTGAATATAATAATAAATAAAATATATTCATCTGTTAACAAGCTTTATAAAAAAATAAACACTTTTTACAAATTCTTGAAGTAATAAACACAGGTCATATTATATTTATTTACAGTGTAAAAAAGTGCCAAAAATATTAAAGTACGAGGGGTATTAGAAAAATAAGGTTCCCATGATTTTTTAAAATAGGTAGCTCTATATTTCTACTTAGTGTTATACATCAATTTAAAACTTAAAACTTAAGCTATTTTTTCACATAATCACCGTCTCTGTCCAAACACTTTTGTAGACGATGCTCCAAATTTTCTATCCCCATGTTGTAGAATTCTGCCGCCAATTCTTTGAGGAATTGAGTAACCTCTTCCTTGACTTCATCATCGGTATTGAAGCGTTGGCCACCCATGTTCCTTTAATTTTGGGAATAAGTGATAATCACTTGGGGCTAGGTCTGGGCTGTTGGAGGGATAGGGCACAATAGCCCAGCCAAAATTTGTCAGCAGTTCTTGAGTTTGACGTGAGACATGAGGTCGAGCGTTGTCATGGAGAAGTCTCACACCACTGGACCATCTTCCTCTACGACGGTTCTGGATCGCGCGTCTCAGTTTTCTTAATGTGTCTTATTGTTTCCCTATAAACTTCGATTCACTGACGATGAATTTCAATAGGTGAAATCTGTTTTGCATTTAAAAAACGTATCACAGCACGAATTTTGCATCTGGCGTTAACAAGGATAGGGAGCTCCATCTTCGAAGGCAGCTAGACCGGCACTGTTGGACGTAGCGAGGCGCGAATGGTATGGATAGAGAGAGGGACAGCTGATGAGTAAGACAGTGTTACCAGATTTCTCCCAACATATTGCGTTCTGTCTCGGCGGCATAGGGAACCTTACTTTTCTAATACCCCTCGTAATTATCAAATATTTAATTCTGTAAATAATATTACTATTTTTAGTTCTACGTAACGAAACTAAGATCAGGCAAGAAAAAGAGCTTTCTGTTTGTTTTGTTTATTTCAACAATAAACATGTGTGATATCAATATATTCCAGAATAATATTATTAGTTCTTAAAAACAAATCTATTATTCTTGTAACGTTACTGAAGCTTAAAGGTCAATTATAAATCAACTTAGTTTTCCCTTAAATATCACCATAAATAATGTGCAAAAAATGTAGGCATAATACCAACATTCATCCAAAACAAGACCACAAGGTAATTTAGGTTATGTAAACCGAATAACACTTTTTATTATATGAGCGTAGATGACATTGCTCATTGTACATATTGTAATGTAGTCATTAAAAATTATGACTATAACTTCAATGAAAGTACTCAAACATGCTTTCAACACGCAATTCAAAATGTTTCAACTTAGAGGTGGTAGTTTTTATTGCATACCAGCAATTTATTTTGCATCACCTATGAATATTTTTTCTACAAGCAATTTATTTTGGGTCACTTATGAATATTTTATCTATAAGCAATTTATTTTGTGTCACCTATGTGGATATTTGGTCAATTCTCAATTATTCAAGTGTCAATCAATGAATACAAGTAAAATGTAGTATATATTGTATTTCATAAAATACACATAGAAAAGTTTAATTTTGTTTGGTAATACTAGTCTCAAAGTTAGCAATTGACCAATGTGACTTTAAATACATCACATGGCCTTGGGTCTACTCTTATAATAACCGAGACACTGTGCCAGGCACCTCTCCAGTTTAATCTATGGACATTTTAATATTTTGGATCAGTGAGGCTTATTTATAAGTGCATCGTTCACATTACTCAAAGAATTTGAAAAAAAAAAAATGAATATTCGTTCAATATTGAACTGAACATTTTTCAGTATAAAGCGGTAGAAATCAATATTGATGTTGTAAGATTTGATCCTGCGGTTGTGTAATGATTATTTGTTTAATATTGAATTAGATTTTTTATTTTTTATTTTATTTTATTATTTTTTTTTTTTTTTTAAGGAGAAGCCCGTCCTCATGGGCCACTGGCCTGTGCGAGGATCTTATCAAACAGAATAAGGGGGAGAGTCGATACAGTACAAGGTCAATGGTACTGATAAAAAGTGCAAGGGTCACAGACAGGATTCGAACCTGCGCTTTCTCTAACTCAGACTCAAAGTCCGACGTCTTAGACCGCTCGGCCATCGGCACTCCCAATAGTATTAAAAATTTCAATAATATTTCGTGAGAATAAATATTAAAGATCAATGTGAGTATTGTAAGTTTCAATCTTGCATATCTGCAATGGAAATTTGTTCGTTATTTATCTAAACATTTCCTGAGGGTAAATTAAAGATCAGCATAAAGCAGTGACAATCAATTCCAATAATGTAAGATTTAATTCTGCGGGTGTACAAAGAATATTTGTTTGCTATTTGACTAAAAATTTATAAGTGTAAATTAAAGATGACCTTAAAGTAGTGACAATCAAAGTCAATATTGAAAGATGTAATCCTGTAGTTGTGCAGTGAGTTGTAACTGTTGCTGGCATTTAAGAGATGGCTGCGCATTGAGGCTCCGTCTTTAACATGGGGCCTAAAGTTTAAGACTGTGTTATAAGTAAAAACTCGTTTCAAGTTAAAAATGGATTTTGTTCTGAAACTTAAATTTTAGTGCCTTATAATCACACAATTATATATTTATACTTATTCTTTATTATTTGTAATTAACTTCATTGTACATATAAGTAAATCTATATGAATTTGTCTTGAGATTTAATTGTAATAGAAATTGTGATTTAATCGTGTTTTTTTGTGCATACTCCAAGTATACACAGAGTATACTTCAATAACTTCATAATTTTCAAATGATTTAACTTAAACTTACAAAGTGAAATTTTATGCAACCTATTATGTAAAATCCTAATATTTTATGCCATCATTCACTATCTCTTGGAAACTAAAAGTTGAAAATCCTACATTTTTGAAATTTGGTATATTTGTTCCTATTTATATAGAAAATAATATAAAAGGTGCATAAAAATAAATAAACAAAAATCAAATCAAAATCAAAACATCCTTTAATAACA